>NW_020838013.1:8111026-8301962 GCF_003676395.1 Aethalodelphis obliquidens | reverse complement strand
GCCTCTCTCCAGTCACCCACTCACCCTTTGTTAACTTCTCCTGGGCGCCTGGACTCAGAGGTGAGTGAGTCAGCCTCAGCCCTCAGGGGCCCACACGCAACGGGGAGGGCAGCTCTCACCCCCCCCACCCCGGGCTCTGGCAGCTATCGGGGGAGGAGGTGGTGGCTGGGCGAAGCACTCCACCACGTGGCACGTGAGGTCCTCGTGCGGCTTCTCCTGGGTCTGTGTGTCTCACAGAAAAGCTCACCATCCCCTGCAGGCAGGGCCTGGCCTCCCCTAAGCAAGGCTGGGAACTCAGTGGGCACCCCATAAACACCGGCAGGTCGGCTGAATCCTTCCTGCCTCCTCCTCCTCCGCACACCCCTGCTTTGCTGTTGGCCCTCCACCCGGCCTCCCTGCCTCCCTCCCTCCTCGGCCCAACCGGCTCACCTGCCCTCCAAGTCCACTGTTGGCTTAGGCCCTGCGTGGGCTCTGGTTCTGCGGGGTGGACAGCGTAGCTCCAGAGGGCCAGCCCCATCGGCCGAAGAGCCAGGTCGGCAGCCCCAGCAAGGTGGACAGGGGCCCTGGCTGGGAAACGGCTACCGCGGCCTCACAGGATCAAGCCCAGGTCTCCCACCTCCCTTCTCCCAGCGGCCGGGGACACCCGGCAGCTCTCTAGTAAGGAAAAGCTTACTGGCTTATCAGATGACCCAGCACAGACACCGCCTGGGCTCCTGGAGTGCATGGCAGCCTGCTGCCCCCAAAGCGTCAGCTGCGGGCAGTGGGTGGTGTGCAGGTGCCCTGGGACGGTGGGGAGGTCTCAAGTCCCGGTGATCAGAATCGGGGCATGTCGGGCCCCGGTCCTCACTCCCCAGGCTACGTGGGCCAGGCACGTGTCCCCAAGGGTCCCACGAGGCTCGGAGGTCCCTGACTTCACCCCATCAGGTCACACAGGAAACTGAAGGATCAGTGTGAGTGTCTAAGGGCGCACATTTTAGGGGTGCTTTCACCAAAGAGGGCCCCAGGTGGTGACGGTGCATCCTTGCAACAGCTGGACTGGCAGGCTGAAAGAAACTCAAGTCAATTTCACAAGCCCTGAGGCAAATTCCCAGCAAAGCTACTACAAGGTGGCCCTGCCAGCTGGAAGCTGACCGGAAACCCCAAACCTGATTTTTCTGCCCAGCGTTACGGCTACTCAGGGCTCCTGTGAAGGTGACCCTACGAGGTGCCAGCTGCCCCGGGGCCTGGTCACTGGGCTTTGGATTCTCGGGCTGGTCCCTAATACGTCCCCTTGGAAGGGGAGGGGGAGGCTCAGGGGCCGGTGGGAGGGGACCTCGGAGTGCTTGCAGCTCCGGCCACGATGCCCTTCACTGACGCCAAGCACCTCCACCCCGCCGCCCCAGCACAAAGCAAGTACCGGCGGCCCCAGACTTTCCTCTTTTGCTTGGCGTGGAGGACAGGCATTGAGCCGCGAGAGCACCCAGAAGGCCTTCCTGGCGGCTGTCTGGGAACTGTGAGAACAGGGTGCATGAGACCAGGTTGCGTGCTGTCAGGTGACCTAACCTCAGATCAAAGGAGACACGCGGGCAGTGCCCCGCTCTCTGACCGGGCCGGCCGGACCTGGATCCTGGGCTGGGAGGGGTGAGTGAGGGGACGAGGCTCTGCGGGCAGGGCCCAGCCGCCGAGTGACCCGCAGAGCCGGCCAGCTGGGGCGGAGGTGTGGCCCCCGGGGGACGGCTGCCTGCCCCCGATTCTGCCCCCGCGCTGCTGCCAGCCCCCAGGTCCCATTGCTCTAGGGCTGCCCTTAGGAGCGGGGACAGAGTGTCCCCTTTCCCTGTGTGGTCACAACAAGGCTTGTGTGCACACACACACGGACCATGTACCGCCATACACACATACTCAATACACGTGTGCACCGTATCCTCCACAACCTGCCCACACACCATACCGCGCGCACACGCACCCAGAGCTGTGCCCCGTGCACGGCCAGCCCTCAGCCTTCCTGGCCTGCCCCCAGCGCGGCACCTGGGGGAGGAGGGCGGGCGCTGACAGCCTTGGGACACCCTGTGGCACTGGAGCCCCCACTGAGGCAGGCTCAGCTCAGTCTGTCCTGCCCCATGAGACTGGCTGCGACGTGTCCCCCGTGCCGGCTAACTGGAGCGACCCTCCAACAGCCCACGGCGGCAGAGATGGAGTCAAGTCAGAGCCGGAGGATGCCCCTCGGCCTCTGTCCTGGAGCGGTGCCCAAGCTTGGGGTCCTCAGTGCCCCCGCCCGCGAGGGAGGGAGAGGAGTTGGCTAAAACGCAGAGTCCTGGGAGGGTGGGCCTTGCCGCAGCACAGATCACCCCCTGCCACCTGCCCTGCCCTCGTCCCCTAGCTTTCTTCATCTCACTCATCCCCCTACTGACCCTGGGCCCCAAGAAGGCTGGCCTCGCGCACACGGCTCTACGGCCGGGGCGGAGCAGTGCCCGGCGCATGGCGGGTGCTCAGGGGGACGTGGGGAGTGAAGGGGTGAGTGGGCAACTCAGCCGTGGGGCTGGAGGTGGCCGCCAGCCAGGAAGCCTCTGGAGGCGCAGCCCTGGCCTGGACCCTGACCTCTTGGGGGCCGCACAGCCCTCCCTCCCCAGCCTCAGTTTCCCCCTGTGTTCGTGACGACCTCCGGGCTCCTCCCACGGCTGGCCTGGCATGGGTCTGGGGTGCCGAGGGGTCTTGGCAAAGTGCTGCTGAAGGAAGGTGAGTGTGGTGCTTCCAGAATATTCTGAGGCCCGGAGACGGCCCATGGGCCTGAAAAGCAGGAAGGCGGCCCCCCGGTCCACGCACGTCCAGGTAGATCCATCTGCCTGTGCGTCCAGGACCCCAGGGTGTGACAGGAGCATCCCGAGTGACCGAGGGGCAGGTCCTGGGGAGGGGGGGGGCTTTCCGGGGGGGGGGGGCCTGGAGGGCAGCCAGGGAGCCAGTGACTGGGTCAGGCCCACTTCCCACCTTTGAGCAGAGGCCCTGGAGGCCGTTCGGCTTGTGCTTCCTGCTCCTGTGTGCTGGCCCTGCCCCCCCGACCCCCCGCCAGCCCTCTGCCCTCATCCTGGGCCCTTCCTCACTGGAGCCCCAGCCCCACTTCACTGCACCTGGCTTCACTCCCCCAACCCAGCTCTCCCATCCTCCCCCAGGCCCCCCACCAGCTCCTTTGAGCTTTCGGGGAACTTGCAGCGACCTCTTGTTGTCTGGCCTCCCATTCATGGCAGCGTCCCTGTGCCAGGGCCAGGACCCCCAGAGCTGGCTCCTGCACAGCTCAGCCCCTGAACCCCCAGGTGCCTGGGGGGCTGCTTATCATAATTTTTAAAATACAGAGACTTACACAAAAGTAAAGCACACAGTATCGAGACTGTATCCGCCAGCGGGCTCAACAATGACCAATTCAGGGCAGGTTGGTTTGATCTCCACTCCAGCCGCTGCCCCTCCCTGCTGATTATTTCCAAGCAATTCCCCAAAGTCGCATCATCTATCCGAAACACTTCAATCCATACCTACGGCGCGTGTGGCCTCTCGTTACCCTGCAGTTCAGCGCGTACAGAGAAGGCAGGACAAATGCTTGACTCTGTCCTTTTTCAACTTATTTTACTCCTTTTCAGAATAATGAGCCCTAGCCTCCGACAACGGGCCAGTGGAGACGTTTTAGTATCATTCTGAATGAATGGATAAAGATATCTGGTATGTTCTAATCCACACTGCTTTTTGCATGCAACAACTTTTCAGCAGACAGAGCTAGAGAGTATTCTTGTTTCACGAAAACAGCTGAGGAGTTTATGCTAATATTCCCAATTCAAATTTAAGGATTGATTTGCCCTTTGATTTTATATTTGTATCTCTTTTCTCCTGTCCTGAAAATCCAGGTTCCTGAGGAATTTAACGTGATATATATATGACACATATTACACGGATGTATCATTTCAAGGCAACAATACCGATATCAATACTAATGATATGACTCTTTGGGTTCCTTTTGTCCTCTGAGTGTTAGTGATAATATTGATAACATTGTGAGCTGTACCAAAGCACGGTTCAGCTAACTGAGGGCCGTCCTGGCTGTTTCTAGCCTTTTGCTGATACAAATAATGTCGTAACAAGTAGCCTTACGTGTATCTTATCTTCTATATTCCCCACGTATCTTTGGGCCAGTTCCTGGAAGTGGAACTAACGAGCCAGGCTAAATGATACCAGTGCGTTTCCTAATGCCACCAGGACGCCCTCCCCACTGACGACGTGCCAAGAACACCTGCTTTCCCTCGGCCCTGCCCATGGAAACTGCGGGCCAACGTCTGGATTTTCGCCAATCAGACAGGTGAGCGATGGTCTCTCAGTGCACTTTCAAATTTGCATTTTTCTTGTTGAGCGTTTTTTCCTAAGTGTTAAGATCACGAATCCCTTGACCCGTGAGCTGCTCCTGCCTTTCGGCCGCTTGTCCGCAGGGTCGTCTATCATTTTCTTCTCAGTTTTAGATGTTCTTTATACACCAGTGCTATTAATCCTTTGCCTGTGCAAATTCTTGTTCCAGTTTGTCACTTGTCTGTTTTGTTGATTTCAGCTATTGTCTCTGGATTTCAGCCACAGCTGGAGACGGTCTCCCTACCTAGAGTTTGTTGAGAAACTCACCCATACTTTCTTGTAGAACCTATATGGCTTCATTTTAGCGTTTACATTGAAGCCTCTGATCCACTCGAAATTTATTCTTGTGTGTTGTGTGCAAGATGGATCAACGCTTTTCTTCTTTCTCTTTGACGCTCCAGTTGTGCGTCGGCACTGCCTACTAAAAGTTCTTCTTCCTCCTGCTGACTGGGGTGTGGATGTGCCGACACTTCATTCACGCGTGCCTTCATTCAGAAAGTATCGACTGAATGTCTGCAGGTGCCCTGGCTGTCCCCCAGGCCCTGCGGAGGCGGACTCCCCACCTTCTTCTGGCTTTCTGCCCATTTGTATCCTAAGTGATGCGCTTCCCAGCGAAGTTCCATTGTCTCAGCCGCCCTGAGTCTCCACAGTGCCTGGCACAGGTTGGGACCCACTTCATTCATTCTTTCTGCATATACCAACTGTGCCGGCTCTGTACAGGCACCATCCGAGGTGTGGGGAGTCAGGGGTGAAGGGCTGAGCTGCACTCGGTCCAACAACAAGAGCTGACTTTCTGATGAAGGAGTACGTGAAATAGATCAGCCCAGGGTGGTCAGTCAAGACCTGGGACGTGTCTCCTAGGTTATGGGTCCCTGAGGTGGCAGGCAGTTATCCCCCTGCCCAGGGCAATGTCCTGAGAGAGGCCAGTTTTTTTCTGCTCGACACCCTTTCTCCACCCTGATGTCAGGTCGTTGTGCAGGGACCCAAATGCCAGTGCAGGGTAGGGGACCCGTGCAGTCCTTCTGACCCTGTCACCCACCTCTACATCACCCCCACCCAGGGAAACCTACGGGACACAGCATCAGCCCTGTCCAGAGGGTAAGGAGGACAAAGCCTCTCCCCTGACCTGCCCAGGCAGCCCCTCCTGCCACGCCCCTCGCCAGACCCCCGAGGCATCGCCTCCAGGAACCCCCTCATCCTCGCCACGCACACGGCTCCCCATTGGGCCAGCCCTGACCGACGATGGCCCCGATGGCCCTGTCTGGCCTCCAGAGTCCGACGGCCCTATGGGTACCAACCCGACCACACTCTCTGCCCGCAGCACGCGCGCTCGCTCGGGCGCTCGGGCACCCAGGGGGCGTTCGGATTGTTCGCGGGGCTAACCGCCATCCTCCTAACGTGCCCCGCCTTCCCCCTTCACTCCCACCCTCTTCTGAGTAACTCAGAGGGGGTGAAGCGGCTGTCTGCGCCCCACCCCGTCCTCCTGCCCGGGCAGTTCGTGGTCCCTGCACCTGCTGACCCCGCGCCTTCCTTCCTGACTTGGCTGGGGGCTTCTTGCAGGCCTAGCAGGTGGGCTTGGGGAGGGCGAGCACGTGGGCGTAGGCGGGGCGGAGCGAGGAGCGCAGAATGGGGCGGACCGAGCAGATGGGGCGGGCGGGGCCGAGAAGGTGAAGGCTAAAGGGGCGGACCCAACAGGTGGGCGCCGACGGGGGAGGGACCGACCAAGCAGGTGAGCGCACTCGGGGCTCAGTCTACCGCGCTCCGTGCGCCGACGTTGGTTGGGGGCGGGGCGTCCGGCCCGGGGCGGGGCTCGCCAACCCCCGGGCCCCGCCCGCGGCCACCGCCCCCTCCCGGCCCCGCCCCCCACGCCCTGGCGGGGCGGGCAGCGGACCCGCGGCCCGGCTGGCAGCAGCGGCCGCCCGCACTGCGCCCCGGCGGCCGACTTCGCCGCAGCTCTTCGTGCCGCCGCCCGGCCGGCCCCCGCGGGCCCTGCCTGGCCATGGCCGCGGCCACCTCCCCTCCCAGGGCCGAGAGAAAGCGCTGGGGCGGGGGCCGCCTGCCGGGCGCCCGGCGGGGCAGCGCGGGCCTGGCCAAGAAGTGCCCCTTCTCGCTGGAGCTGGCCGAGGGCGGCCCGGCGGGCGGCGCGCTCTACGCGCCCATCGCTCCGCCAGGCGCCCCGGGGCCCACGTCCCCCACCGCGCCCGCCGCGCCCCCCGCCGCCGCCGACCTTGGCCCGCGGCCGCCGGTGAGCCTCGACCCGCGCGTCTCCATCTACAGCGCGCGCCGCCCGCTGCTCGCGCGCACTCACATCCAGGGCCGCGTCTACAACTTCCTGGAGCGCCCCACCGGCTGGAAGTGCTTCGTCTACCACTTTGCCGTGTGAGTATCGCCGCCGGCGGGACTGGGAGCTTTCCGCGGGGCCGGGGAGGGCGTGGGGGGAGCGCTGTCCCTGTGCCACCTGCTGCCGCCCGAACCTGGTCGGAGCTGCGACTCAGATCAGCCGGGAGGTAAGGAAGGGGTTAATGGGAAAAACAGAAGCAGCGGGGAGCTTGTCTGTTGAAGTTCAGGGACGTGTGGGTCTGACCCCGTGGGGGTGGGAAGCTCCCCGCCGGCGCTGCCCAGGCATGAGTGGGGGGAGCCAGCTGGGAGGAGTGCGCTGCCCAAGCAGGCCCGCTCCTCCCTGGCGGGACGGTCCAGGTGTTAATCCTTCCGCGGGAGAACGGGGGCAGGGGAGAGAGTTCCCCGGGAGGGGCAGGGAGGCAAGAGAGGGCAGGGCCCGGTGCCCCCGCTGGTGCAGCAACATCTCAGACCCTCCCCGGTCCAGGCGGGCCCTGTGGGGCGTCTCCAGGGCAAGCGGAGCAGGGTTGCCCCACAGGGTGGCAGGCCTTGTGGTGTAGGCTGAGGTGTCAGCATGGCCGCGAGGAGTGCCCACGGCCCCGCAAGAACCCAACCAGGCTCTGGAAACCCTGGGTTGAAGCAGAGGAGCCTGGAGGGGACACACAGGGTGGTGGGGAGGAGAGAGGTCGGGCCTCTGATTCCACTGGTCGATCAGAGGAAGCTGTGCGCCAGGCGAAAGCAGCGCCCTATAGGCAGCACCTGCCCCCGCTGCTTCCCAGGTGGCTCTGCTGCCAGCCGCCGCTGCGCGTGCCTGTGTGGGGCAGGGCGGGGCGCGCTGGGACGGGGCCACGTGGAGCCCTCCCCCACCGCTCGCGGCCCTGCTTCCCTGCTGCCTGGCCAGTGGGCTCTTGGTGTGGGGCCGGCCTCTGGCCCGTGAGCCTCGGCTCGGCCATCCCCGGGCTGACCTCGGAGGCTGCTCTGGGAGCTGCGCGGGTGACCTCCCTCTGGCTTCCCGTTGGTAGGGGCAGGTGCTCGTCCCTGCCCCCTTGGCGGGCCTGGGGCTGGGAGAGACCTGGCTGGGGGGTGTCCAGGGCCCTCTTTTGTCCCACTCCGGTAGCCACCACCGGAGCCCAGGGAGCAGAGGGGCTGGCTTGGAGCATGGTCTCAGCAGGTGCGGCGAGGTGGGGCGGCATGACCTCAGTTCCTCACCTTTGCTCCTCTGAGCGCAGGTGGTACTAGGGTTGCTGCCCTCCCTGCGGAGGGGCAGTCCTTCCAGAGCAGGAGGGCAAGTGGTGGGGACAGTGTCCTCAAGCCTCTTCCCACCACCACCCCCAGTCCCCGCCTGCCGAGGTGTCAGAGGGAGCTTAGCTGTGGCCATGGCTGGTCTGCGGGAGAGGGTGGCCTTGCCTTGGGGTTTGGGGGCATGTTTGCGTGCGCTGACCCTGAGGGATCCTGACCTGGTCTGACTCCGGCTGTTCGAGCGCCCGGCCAACAGCTGGCTCGTGGGTGCTGCTGTGCACGTGGGCTGCCTGCCCCCCAGCCCTCACCTGCTGGACCCCAAGCTCCCGGAGGTGGCCAGGGGCGGGACGGACCCCACAGCCGGTCCTGGAGCAGACCCTGCCCAGCCGCCTCTCTGTCCCGGAACCCTATGTGCCAAGCTCTGGGCAGAGGATTGCCAGGCAGTGCAGCAGTGCCTCCGCACCCCTAGGGCTGCCAAGGCGAGAGGCCTGCAGACACCCCACTGGTTTGCGTCCCGGGGTGGTGGGCCCGAGGGTGCGCACGTTGCCCAGGCCCCCCGGGCGCTGCCGTGCCTGGTGGAGGAAGAAGGCTTGCTGCTCCCCGGAGGAAGTCTCTGCTTACACTCGTGTTTTCTTCCTGATTCTGATTGTTTAGCTCTCGGAAGTTGCTCAGCAGAGTCTGCCTCCCCAGGAGCTGTAGGGCAGGGGTGGCTTCTGGGGACAGTAGCCGAGTGGCTTTCCCTCGGGGGCCGGAGCTGGGAATGGGGGCCCTCCAAGGGTGGCTTGGTGACCTTGGGTCAGTCTTCTCCCGCTCTCGTCCCCGTCTGTAAGAGGTGTGCCACAGTCCTCTGTGCAGGGTGGGTCTGCAGGTGGACCCTGGCTAGGCAGGGGACGTGGCTTCCCTGGGGCCCGGGAAGGTGCCCCCTCACCTCCAGGAGGTTGGCAGGGCCCCAGACGCTCTCTGAATTGGCCAGTGTCTCCAGGGGACCTGGGCTCAAGCTGGGATTGCAGGGGCAACCTGGGACTGAGTGACCAGAGCCTGGCCGCAGTGCTGAGAAAAGGGGTGGACGGTGCCCACCCTGGCCCCGGTGTCGTTCTGAGAAGCGTCCGAGATGGTCGCAGAGAGAGAGCTCTGTCCTTGGTGAGGCAGATGGTGAGACGTGCGGGCTGATTGTTACGACCCAGGCTGAGCTCGGTTTCCGGCCTGGGAAGGATGAGCCCGGCCTTGAAGGGCTGGGGCCTGGGTGGGTGTGGGAGCCGCTGTCCTGCGGGCCCTGCAGGGCTGGGCACACTGTCCCAGGCGCAGCTGGGGAAGCAGGCCAGGATATCCTGTCCCCCTCCTGGTCGGGGAACCCCTGCTCTGGCCAAGAGGAGAGCGGCCCTTCCTGTGCGCGACCGCCTGCCCCGTCTGCCGGGGTCAGGGGGCGGGAGGCTGCCCCCCCCCCGCCCGGCACTGCCCCTGGCCCCCAGCCCTCAGCTGAGGTTCTTCACATCCCCACCGTGCGGCGGCCCCCACTCTGGCTGAGGGCGAGGGAGGCCTGGCCTCCATGCTGATGGGCCTTGGCCGGGGTTGTCTGGTTGGGGAGATGTCTGGATTGGAGAGGGGCCCGGGGACCCCGTAGCAGCCCGCCCTGGCCACTGGGCTGGGCCTCCACAGCCTCCGTCTGTAGAGGCCAGGGTGGAGGCTGCCCCCAGCTTCCGCGTCCCTCCTGCCAGGTGGGGGGCTTCCAGTCCCAGGAGCCCGGAGGAACCCCCTCTTCCCTCCTTGTCCCTCTCTCTTCTCTCTCCCTCTTCCCTCCGACCTCTCGGGAGCTGCAGGGTGACACATGCAGACTCCCACCCATGCAGCCTGGCAGAAGCCCCCGTGCCTCAGTTTCCCCATGCAGGGACAGGTGCCCCTCGCCCCCTCCGTGCGCACCCCGGCTGGTTGGGAGAGGCCTGGAGGTTGTGGGGGGCTGTGGGGAGGTTTGGGGGAGGGCCCCGGAGTGCGTCCTGTCCCTGCCCTCCCGCCACCCCGCCTTCCCCAGGCTCCCGAGGACCTTGCGGTGGCTCTGGCGGCACCTTCAAGCGGGTGTTAATCATTGATGACGCTGGCAGCGTTCCCTGGCGGTTTGCTGGGCCCAGCCCGCCCGCCTTTCTGAAAGTGGAGGCCAGTTCCCTGGTCGCATCCCCCCACCGTGGCCCCTGGTGCCCGTCCCACCCCAGGCAGACATGCCCAGAAGGGGAGCTGGTCAGGGAGGGCGGAGGGGGCCGGGCTCTGGTCTCCCCACCGTCCCCTTTGAGACGCCCCCAGTTCCCAGTGGAGCTGGGGGAACTCCTTCTGGACCTTCTCCCTGTGTCACCTTCTCCAGGGCCTGGTCCTCTGGTCTCCCCCGGCTGTCTAGAGACCCCTCACTACCGCCCCAGACCCAGCCCGCTGTGTGTTGAGCGCCTCATCGTGGTCCGGCACTAGTTGGGGGACCACAGGTGTCCCTTATGCCGGGGCCACCAGCTGGGGAGGGGGGGGGCCCGGGAGACCTTGAGGCTCCAAGGGAGGTGGTGGGAGGGGAGGGATGGTCCAGGGGCTGGGAGCGGGGCCAGCGAGTGGCTGGGTGGGCAGGGCCAGTGAGCGCCGAGGTCTGGGGCCTGGAGGCCGCCTGGCGTGGGATGCGGAGCGAGCCAGGCCGTGTGGGAGCTCGGCCCTGGGCAGCGTCCAGGCTTCGTGCCCCAGCGTCGCCCCGTGGCCGGGCCGCCTCCCCGAGTCCGCATCCCCTCCTCTGTGGCAGGCGTGGTGGGTGTGGCACCTGCCGGCAGGCTTGCTCGGGTGGGAGGAGATGCTCGCCCGTGCCTGGTTCTGAATCGTCGGCTCCCCTTGGGCTCGGTGCCCGTGGCCTCCGCTTGCGCCCCTGGGGGTACCCAGGGCTGCAGGGGTGGGAGGGGCCCATTTGCACTCACAGCCCCCACGCCCTGGGACCTTCCCGCAGCAGGGTCTCGTGGGGCTGGGGCGGGGGCTTTGTCCCGGGGAGGCAGACACGGGAGCAGCTGAGGCCGGCCTGGAGCACCGCGCCCACCGGGGGGTCCCGGCTCCGCCCGGGGTGTCCGATTCCGATGCCCCGGCTTCTGAAGGTGTCAGGGGCTCGGGCTCCTCCTGCAGAAGCCGGTTCCCAGGTTGGCTCTTGTGATGTGAACGGGGCTTTGCAGGCCAGTGTGTCCTGGGGGTGCTGCCGAAAGGCAGGTGTGTCCGGCGGGTTGGGAGCCCGGATCCTGGTTTCTCACCGGCGCCTGGTGCCGTGCGCGGAATGGGGTGGTGCTCCTGAGGGGGGCCCTGGGCTGAGCCCTCCCTGCCTCCTGGTCTGGGCCATGGACCCAGGTAAACTTTGAGGCCCTTCTCAGACCGATGTTCTAAACCAGCTTTCAGCTCGCGTGGCATTTCTCGTGGCTCAAGGCCCTGCCCACGGGTGAGATGGACGGGCTGGGACGGTGTCACGTGTGGCTCCTGTGAGGTGGAGACAGTGTCCAAGGACGCCAGTGTGCGGGGAGAAGGTGCTGGGCCTGGAGGAATGGGGACCGCGAACCTGAGGCCAGACGAGGGGTTCACTTGCTGCTGGGAAACGCCACGGACGCTCGCGGGTGCGGCTTGGTGCCTGGGCTCTGCTGTGGGGGGAAGAATGAAGAGGACCTTTGTCACTGGACCTTTCACCTCGGACTCTGTGGATCCAGGCCTGGACGGAGGGTCCAGCGGGCCGGCTTCACTCTCCCTGGGGAGGCACCTTGGAGCAAGGGGCAGGGCTTGGAGGCGGCCCGGGGTCCCCGGGGCAGGTTGGGTGACTGTCTGCACTCCCTCCTGGAGGGCAGAGAGGGCCCTGACTGTCCCTCCAGAGGTTCCCCGAGTGCCGGGACAGACCCACATCTCACGGAAGGCGGGGTGATGGTCGGCAAGGGGCAGGGCCCCAGCTCTGCTGTTGGGCAGGGTGACCGCCTGTGACGCCACGTGCCGTTTTTACACGTGGCTTCTGTGATGGGACTTGGCCTCGCGATGGCCAGGTGACCCCAGGTCCCTTCTCTGAGCCCACGTGGGCACCAGCTGGGGTGAGGGTACTGGGGCAGAGGGGCAGCCTGGCTCTCCCCCAGGCCCTGGTGGAAGATGGAGAGGGACGGGCCGGTGCTGTGTGCACACCCTAGGCCCGGAGAGGGGAGGTGACGTGCCCACGGCCGCACAGCTGGGCATGCTCCAGGCTGCCCGCCTCTGAAGCCCGTCGCTGCTTCCGATGGTGAGGCCAGAATCCGGGTAGGCCTGATGGCATCTTGTCCACGTGACTCCCTCCCGCCCTGGGTAGGGGTTGTAATGCTGACCCTGGGGTGGCTTGGCCACGTGAGGAGTGGATGCCACCATTTGTCGGGGGAGGGGAGGGGAGGAGGAAGCTGCCTCCTGAGGGCAGTACGTGAGCCCAGAGAGGGCGTCCCTGGACGTGCCAGCATGGCTGGGGCACTGGCTCTCCACTCCTGGGGCTGCTACCCTGTGGGTGAGTGACTCGCCTTTGGAGGCCTTTGATCTGGCTGCTTTAGGCCTCTTCCCTAAAGCCCTGCTGCCAGAACCACAGGCTGAGGCTCAGCTCGGAGACCTCCTCCTCCAGGAAGCCTTCCCATGTTGCCCCAGGCAGAGCCATGCCTTCTTTCTTTGCCGTCCCCTTGACCTGGTGCTCGGAGCCCCCATGGTGGCTCAGTCACTCTGGTGCTGGGGTATTAGTGTGTGCTGGTCTCAGCGCTCTTGGGCGTTAGAGGGTCCGAGTGGGTGGGCAGGGCCAGCCTGTACCTAGCAGGGATAGGCGCTCGGGACAGGGTCACCTGGTGTCTGGCCTTGGTAGCCCAGGGCCCCCCCCAACCCCCCGCCCCGAGCCTGGGCCGTGGCGGTCAGCCTGCTGCCGGGCAGCTCCGAGCCCCACAGGCAGGCTGGGCCTGATGACATCGTCTGTGGGTATTTTTATCCAGTGACATTCCTGAGCTTGGGCGGCGGGTGAGCTCAGAAGGTGGTGGGCAGAGGCCGCTGGGACCCTCCCATGGCTACGGGAGAGTGCTGTAGGCCCCTGTGTGTTTGAGGGCGGGGGCCTTTCGGAGCCCTTTCCCCCAGAACGTCTCCATCTTCACAGTAGCCCTGGCCGGGGTGGGGGTGCAGATCCTCACTGCCCGGGTGAAGAACCTGCAAAGGGAGTGTGTCCTGAGGAGGTGCCTGAACCTCCGTGCAGAGCGCGGTCCCCACTGAAGGATGGACGCGTGGCCCTAGGAGGTGGCACTGCCGTTGCCCGTGGCGGGCTCAGCACAGGCGGACCGAGCCGTGGTCCCAGGCGCTCCACGGGGGGTGTTGGCTCCACCCGTCAGAGCAGGACTCTCCGAACACCCCCCCCATCTGCAGGTGCCGTTCTGCCTTGCAGGGGCTGGGGCAGCGGACGCCAGGGCCCGGCCTGCCTACTCTCGGGCTCTGGGCCTGCTCCCCGCTCCCCTTCTCTGCTCAGTGACTTGTGGGTGGGGAAGCAGGCCCAGCCCCTGGGCTCGTGCCACCCCCGGAAAGCTGCTCGGCTTCTGCCTGGATGTCTTACGACGCTGATGTTCCCGGCGTCGTGCCTGGTGTGTGCCCGCTGGCTCTTACCCCCCCTCTGCAGAGGCTCCCTCCGCCGCATCCACGAGGCGCCCGACGGCCACCCCCTTCAGACTTCCCGAAACGCTGGCCTCATGCCTGCCGCTCACCTCGGGCGCCCTCCCGGCTGCCCCCGCCCACCGGGTGCCAGTTCACTGGGGAGCAGGGGCTGTGGGCGTCCCCCTGTGTCTCTCAAGGGTGGGCTCCCTTCTCTGCTTCCTCTGAAAGCCATGCCCTCGGGCGGTTCCTCCACATTTTCCTGCCGAATTTGCTGCGGAGTGCCGTGCGGAGATCTAGAGAAAGTCAGAAAAGGCGGAGAGTCCCCACCCTGCCCCCGAGCCCGTTCAGCCCTGGAACGCTCCTCCGTGTGGAGATGGATGCCCGGCCACGCGGGGACCCCCACTTCACCCCACCCCGGCCTGGGCCAGGGGCAGCCTCCTTCACTGCCAGGCCGATCGTAACCCTTCCATCTGGGAGGGGCCCGCAGAAGGAGCCCTGACCCAGAGGGACAGGCCCCTGCCTCCCAGAGGGCCCCACCCGGCAGAGGGAGCAGCTGGGGGTCCCCGGGGCACCCAGAAGAGCTTCGGGTGGTGCCTGCGCAGCCCCGGAACCACGTGCTCAGAACGTGTCAGCTTGGTGGGTCACGTGGTTTGGGTTTCTGTCCCAAGACATCCGCAGCCGGTGTCTCGCAAAAGTCGCATCTGCGCTCTTGGCCGGGACGGCTCAGCATGTTGGCTACTAAAAGCATCGTGGCACTGACATGTGGACAAGCAACAGGACAGAATAAAAGATCCACGTACAGACGCAATTGCGAACGAACGTTTAGCCAACATATAGGCAGCATCTTCACCCCATGGGGAGAAGTTGGGGGGTTTCTAATAGGTGACGCTTCAGGAAGAGCAGGTGAGGCTGGACCCGCTCCTCGCACCGCACGCTGGGACGGATGGACCCCAAGTGGTCGGAAAACCACTCAAGCACCGCAGGGAGGCACGGGGGACCCTTTGCAGTGCGAGGGCGAGAGGGTGGGGAGGCTTCTCTGTGACTCAAAAGCCAGTGCGTTTAGGAAGAGGCTGTATGAGAAAGAAGTGGTTTTTGCGTGATGCCACCATCTGGTGGGCAGTAAAGAGACCGGTGGAAATCCGGGGAGAGACTGTGGCACGTGCGCCGGGTTAATAGCTCTAAGATAGGAAGCGTTTCCGAAAATAGAGAAGAAAAAACCCAGTGACCCCACAGAAGACAATCAAGAGCTGTGAGCAGAGCACTGTTCACAGGAAAAGTGGCTGGTGAGGTAGCCCTTAAACGTGTGAGAAGATGCCGACCCACTCGCCATCAGAGACGCGCAGACACGGGCTTCGCTGGGGTCCCACCAGGCTGGCAGAAATCCAGAAGCCTTTATAGACACATGTGGCTGGCGGCCGCCGAGGCTCTGGGGCAGCAGCGGTCGTGTTGCTGGAGGGTCTGCAACATGGTAGAATCCGTGCGGAGGAGGATGAGGCAACGTCTGGCACGGTTATGCCTGCCTGTACCCTCGGGCCCAGCAGTCCCACTTCCAGGGACCTATCTTGAAGAGATTGGCAAAAAAAAAAAAAAAAAAAAAAAGGGAGTACACCTGCGCAAGGCTGATTGTTAAGGCGTTCTTTGGAAAAGCGCAAGATGGAGAACTCAGATGCCAGCCTGTAGGAAGCAGGTTGGGTCAGCTGCGTGCAGAATATCGTGCAGGTGTGGAAAAGGGACAGTGCAGTCTTCACGTGCTTTTGTGGAGTGATTACCAGGAAGTATTTTGACGTGGAAAAAACCCCACCACACACACACAGTGGATAAAAGTATAACAAGCTGCTGCCCCTTTAATTAAAGGGTACACTAATATAGATATACTTACTTTATATTAAGAAACAAAAGCAGTAGAAGGATAAACCGAAACTTATAAAAAGTTACCTCTGGGTAGGGGGACATGACAGAACCCAAATGTCTCTGAGGATGATGGGATAGTTTTATAGATTTGACTTTGGAACCTTGTAAATACTTCCCGTAACTTTAAATACAAAAGCAACTCCTGATCTCATAAATCCCTAAATAAATCTTAACGAGGAAAAGTCCTTCAAAACCGAAATGAAACAGATGACCCTAAGTTTGCACTGGGGTGGAATAATCCCCAGAAAGACCTTATCTCGGGGGACCTGTTGCCGGTGGGTTCAGAACGAGTAGAGCTAGGTGTGTGCGTGTGCGCTGTTTTTAGTCCTGGTGTCACGGTTGTGATGGTATTTGTTTTATTATTCTAAGGCCCTTGCGTGGGAATCATGGGGTGAGGCTACTGAGGAATTCTGTTGGTGTCGCTGAGAGCGGGGGTATTGAGCACAGACGGAGCCGATGAAACTTAGGTGATGCTAAGCGAAACCCTTCAGCCTGCATTTGGTGAGCAAGCGTCAGCACGTGTTCACGATGATTTTGTTTAAAAACCGCTTCTCTGTTTACATGAAAGGGCTAGAAAGAAGGGCTGGCTCGTTGCTGTGAGCATCCCTGGCCCCCAGGTTGTGGCCCCCAGGTGCCCTTTCCCCGGAGGGAAACCAGGGGTCCCAGAGAAACGTCTGCATCCAGGTCTGGGGCAGGAAACATACAAGCTGAGCCTGGACCATCGCGCCGCATGGGAAAACAGGAACGGCGTCAAGGCCCCTGGGGCCACGTCGCAAGGACTTGGAGTCAGCTGAAGGACGTGCCCACTAGCTGCATCACGATAAGTTGAGAGTAAGGCCGTCCTCAGTGGACTGATGGCCTCACGAGGAGCTTAAATCCCAGGCTGGACCCTGCATCCATTTGTGGGCCAAACCAGTGGCCGCCTTTGGAGGGTAGTAGGGAGGCCGCTGGTTACTTTGAACCCCAGCAAGTAAAGGGAGAAGACACAGCCCGGGTCCTGCTTCCCCACATGCAGCTGCACCTCAGGGAAACCACACAGCCGGTGAGGTCCTGCCTCTGGGATCCCGGCTGATGCCTGACCAGGCGACTCTGGGGCTGAAGCGTCGCCGTGGCCTCCTGCTGGGGTCGTGGGTTCGGCTTTGAGTCTCACGGCTGCTGAGGTCACCAAAGCAGAGATGGCCAGACACCCTGTGCCTCTGGAATTTTTTGCACAGAGACCATAATAAATCAGTTACTTGCAGACTCATATCAAAACCCTATCAGTGAGTGGCCGTGAAAGGGCTCCCACTGCTTCTGCATGATGGTGCGTTGTATAGTGGTTTCGTTATATATGATAATGTAATAATAATAGAAATAAAGTGCACGATAAATGTAGCGTGCTTGAGTCATCCCGAAAACACCTCCACCCTGCCACCCCCAGGTCCGTGGGCAAATCGTCTTCCATGAAACCGGTCCCTGGTGGCAAAAAGTTTGGGGACCGCTGACCTACAGGACAAGAGGCCTGATTTCTTCAATGAATAAATGAGCAAGAAATAAAAAAAAAAAGAGGGTGTGGGAACATATAGATTGAAAGAGTCCATAAGAAGCATTTAGGGATCGGTTGTGACATGACCTTAGGTCGTGATTAAACACATCGAAAGAGCCTTGTTCCCAGTCACCTAGTTCAGGGACACGTGCCTTTTTGCCACGAGTGTCGCTGGCCTGTGGCTGTGCCGTCCTGATGTTTCATCCACAGGGTCTGAGTGGTTCCTTCCCTTTCCAGGCAGGGGCAGGGACTTCAGGGGTCCCAGGGGCCGTGGAGCAGCCTGGTTAGACCCAGCTCCCTGACTCCCCGAGGCCCCTCGGCCATAAGATGGGGGACGGAGGAGATAGGAGGTCCTGCCTCTGCAGTTGGGGGGAGGGCCGTCTCTCTCGGGGGAGCGCTTGCTCCCAGGTGTGGGGCGTTCTGGTTTCTTGTTTGGGGGCCTTGGCATCCTGTCCACTGGCTGGGCTGAGGCCCTGAGCCCCTTCCTGTGGACGGGAGCCCTGCTGCCGGAGGGAGGCCCCGTTCCTCCGTGCTGCTTCCCAGCCCCTGACTCCAAGCTTCCCAAGTCTCAGGAATTTGAGGCCTGTGGTTGCTGTGGAATAAGGGGAGGGTCTGGGACCCCTGGGCCAGCGCAGGGCACCGTGTGGAGTAGGTGCCCCCGGGGGGTGGGTGGATGGACAGGGGGACAGGTGGCTGGATGGCTCCACGCTGGTCCCAGCACCCACCAGGTGTGCCAGTCAGCCGTCTGCTGTCCTGAGAGGGGCGTTCTGGGCATGGTCTGTAGGCGGTGTGCCTTTGGCCACGCCTGTCCCCAGCGTGGTTGGGTGGGCCGGCTGTCAGGTCAACCTAGCCAAAGCCCAAGACCTGGAAAGTGGCATAGTGTCCTCGGCGGGGAGACCTAGCCCTGCCGTCTTTCCGGGGTTCCCACACCCAAAGGCCATCTCTGTGGGCATTGGTTTGGGAAGCCATGGGAGCCGTCTGTGGCCTGGATTCTGGGTAAATGGGGGTGTGGGTGGGTCGCCATGCTGTCCCTGGGGCTGCCCGGCTGCCGTGTGTGAAGTGGACGTGAGCATGGCTGGCCGGCGGGGCCAGTGCCCCGGCTGCGCTCTCTGGGGCTGAGTCTCAGTTCCCCTCCTCCCTCTGTCTAGTCTCGTCGTGGACCTTGCGCCGGCCCCGTGGGCTCCCAGGGAGGGCCTCAGTTTCTAGGCTGTGCACACGGAGCCGTGTGCAGTGTCGGCTCCGGTTGGGGTGGCAGCCCTCATGGCCCGCCCCACCACATCCCCTGGAGACCCCGCCGTCACTGCACGTGGCCATCCTGTGGGTGCTTCCTGCTCGCCTCCCATGTGCCCCAGGGGTAAGGGTGACCCCAATGAGAATCAGACAGCTCGGGGAGGCCGGACGGTGGTGAGGGACCTGGTGGGGCGGGCTGGAGGCCGGGAGTCCTGGTTTCTGCTGAGCGCGGCCAGCAGCCGTGTGGGGTCCTAGGGGCGAGGGTCCCAGCCTGGTTTGAGACCCTCGAGCTGCTGAGTGGGGGGGAGGGGAGAGGGGGAGGGGGAGAGGGGGAGGAGGGAGGGGGAGGGGAGGAGGGAGGGGGAGGGGAGGAGGGAGGGAGGGGGGGAGGGTGGGGAGGGAGGGGATCAGGGCAGATTCCAGGAGGCCCCAGTTTGCGTGTGATCAGAGTGGGGAGTCCCGACACATGGCTGTACTCCTGGCCTGTCCCTGACCTGCCGTGTGCCCTGGGGTGACCGTGTGACCCCCTGTGTCCCTGGAGAGGCCCGTCCCTACCCCACCGGGCTGAGGATAAAACAGGAGATGGGGCGGGCGAGAAGCCCCCAGAGGTGGAGGCCGCTTCCTGTCCTTCCCCAGCTGGCCCCCTGGATCGGGGCCCAAGGTCCCGCGTGCAGCTTGGCGGGGGTGTGGGCGCCTCCCGGGCAGCGCTGGAACGTTCTGGCTGCCCTTGGCACGAGGGGGAGGGGCGAGGCTGGGGGCTCTGTGGGCCTGGCTGGCCTCGTCCCCAGGACAGGCCCCACCTCCGTGCTCTTATCAAGGTCTCTGGCGGACGGCCCGCCACCTCCGAGTCACGCCGCCCCGGGGTGTCCGTGGGCCTTTCCAGCCTCTTCGGGCAGGCGGGCCTCTGGGGCGGGCTCTCCGTGCCCTGTGATGGGGTGACTCGCTCGCTCAGGGACGGTGGAGACCGTGGGGCTGAGGTCTGAGCACGTTGGGAAGACTCGAGGCTCCGGGCAGCAGCCTCCCACTTCCCGAGACCCCAGGAGGTTGCCCGGGAGGGCGTCAGCCCCGCGGCAGCTGGCCGGGCCCCTGGCTGCGCCCAGTCGCTCCGGGGTCCATCCCCACGGGACCACCTCCCCAGGAATTGCTCGGCAAACTCACCACAGGGAAGGTGGGAGCCAGCCCCCTGGGCGCTGCCCGTTGGGCATGGGGTTTGGTTTAACAAAAGGGGGCCCAGGACAAAGGGCCCTGTCTTTCCAGCAGGCAGCGCTGTTGAAAGGACGGCACGAGGCAGAGCGGGGTCAGGACGCTGGGGGACACTTTGGGACAAGTACAGCCTGGACGGGGTGTGACAGGAAGGCAGCGCCCCCTGGCAGCAGGCGGCAGGCCGCGCGCTCACCGGGGCCCAAACGCAAGGCCGTGCAGGTGGGGGACGGTCGAAAGTGGACGCTGAGGGGTTCCTGGTGGTCAGCGCCGGGTGTGGGTTCTGGGTTGCAATTTTTAAACTTTTGCTTCCCTGAATTTTCTACTTTGAAAATACTGGTCGTTTAAGAAAATAATAAAGCGTCGTTTTTATTAAGATGAGCAACAGGCACGCCCCAGGAGGGTCCCGGGGCCCCTGGTCCTTCTTGCGGCTGAGAATCCTCAGTGGCTTGAGCTCCGTGTGGCACCAGCGGGGAGTCACGGGGGCGCGTGCCCGGCGGGGTCTGGCACTGCCTCCACATCGGACCGGGGCAGGCCTGGCTCCCAGGTCCTGCCCTTGGGGAGACAGCGGGGTGGGAGTTGCCAGGGTGGGCAGGGCTGCCGTGTAGGGGACCCCAGCTTCTCTCACGGGATCATGATTGCACGGCCCATGTCGGGGTCCCACTCGGCCCAGGTCTGGGGTGACCTGGAGGGCAGACCTCGGGGGGGTCCTGCGCAGAGACAAAAGGAACCAGCCGTCGGGGCGGAAGTCCCTTCAGAGGCCTCGGGCCTGCGGAAGGAAGGGCATCCCTGGGGCCTGGACAGCAGGCTCACGGCGCCGCTGTGGCCTGACCCACGTGCCCAGCCCGGGAGCCTGGCTGCCCATCCAGGAGGGAGGCCCTTGCTGCAGCTGCAGCCCTTGGGGCGGTTCCCTGTGACGGCGGCCGGCTGCCCTCTGCCCAGCCACGTGGCCTGAGACCGCTGGTTCCGCCATGGCCAGGCCAGTCGTGGGGTCTGAGCTGGGGGGAGTCACACCCACCGTGGCGGGGGCACCTGACGGCCCCGCAGCTTGTCAAAGTGGGTGGAGGCCCAAAGGGGACAGACACAGGGTCACATCACTGGTGGGGGGCAGGGCTGGTGTCGGACCCCTTCCCAGGACTGTCCCTTGCTTCCTGAGTTGCTCTGTGCACCCCCCAGCCTGTGCTGGCCGCTCACCCTGGTCCTGCCCACCCCAGGGATCCTGCCCTGAGGGGAGGGGGGCCTGCTGGGTGTTCGCGTGGCTGCTAGGGCCGCTTTGCCTGCTGGTGGCTGGAGCGGGCGTCCTCCTTCCTGGATGTCCCCAGGGTGTCTGGGCCTGGCGCTGTGCGCAGTGTGGCCCAGCCTGACGGGGCCGGCTGGCCTTGGTGCTCTGCCTCCCACATCGCGCTGCTCCTGGGGCACTCCCGGCCAGGAGCTTCTGGGGTGGGGGGCTTGAAGGGGTGGCTTCCGGTGGCCCTGCAGCCCGACGCTTGCTTTGTGGGACAGGGCGTGTGCCGTCGGGCCCCGAGCCTGGGCAGCCCCCGCGGGACGGCGCTTCCGGAGCGGGAAGGTCGTCCTGGGCTTGACGGGCCTTGGCGGGAGCTGAGCCTCCCCGGCTGGTTCTGGATTTGGGCGGTTCCTGGCAGCACCTGCCTGGCTGGTAACACGACCCCGTCCTTCCTAGGGAGCTGGGTGACCACACCAGCGTTGCCTCCCCGGGTGGGGACTGGACGTGTGGGCACCGCTCCCTCTAGTCCTGGGTTGAGGCTGAGACCGCGGGTTGCCCCAGGGGACTCAGGAACTAGTTGGTGAGGCCTCTGCTCGGGACGTGTTGCCAGTGCGGCCGGACGGTGACCTTCCTTGTGGAGGAGGTGCAGACACACTGTGGCCCTGGGGGGCACCAGGCCCCGGTGGGAGAAGGGGCCTCCGAAGGCCAGGGGACGCCTTGGCCGAGCTCCGGCCTGGACGGCCGCGTGTCGGTGAGGAGGCCCCCTCCCAGGCCTGTCCCTGGCACACCTTCCACTTTGCAGGAGCTCAGTGGGGGCTTGCAGCACGCGAGTCCTGGAGGAAAGGGGGCACCAGGCTCCTCTCCGGTCCTGGGGCCTCTGTCCTCAGAGGGGTGAGGGGCTGGCAGTGTTGCCGTCCCCTGGGCTTGTCCTGGAGTGTTGGTCAGGGTGGCACTGTGGATGTCTGCCTGGCCTCGGGGCTTGGTCTCTGGTGTCAGCCTCGCCCCAGGGAACACGACCCAGACCCGGAGGCTGGAAAGCCCTTTGGGAGCTCACAGCTGGCAGGCCCTGCCTGTGGCCGGGTGCTGCCTGGAGGGGGAGGGTGGGGCGGGGTGGGGGGTGGGGGGAAGCGTTCCTGCCTCTAGGGCAGCCGGCGGGGAGGGGTTGGTGTGCAGGCGGCTTAACCTCGCAAGGCCTCAGCTGTCTTATCTGGATCTGCGATTGTGATAGCTTTCGGTTTATAGAGCAGGTTCCTCCGCCCCACCCCCCCACCGCCAGCGCTCCTGACATTTTTATCTGGATCGTTCCCTGGGGGGAGGGGCAGCCTGTGCTCTGCAGGGGGTCAGCAGCATCCCTGACCTCGGCACCCACTGGATGCCAGTAGTGTCCGTCCCGAGCTGTGACAATTAAAGCATCTCCAAACATTGCCCCGTGTCCCTGGGGGGGCAGAGTGCCGGGTTCAGAACCCCTGCTTGCAGAGAAAGTGTTGGGAGGATTGAAAAGGTCAGCACACGGCAGGCTTGGAGACACCGGGCAGGTGGACTCCGCGTGCAGCCCTGCCGCGTGCACGGTGCTGTCGTGGCGGGAGGGTGGTGGTCTGCTTGAAGGGTGGGCCCAGTCCACAGTCAGCTGAGCCAGCGGGCCCGTTCCCCTGGTCCCACGGGGTCCTTGCCTTCTGGTGCGGGGAGCAGACCCGGGAGAGGCCTTCGGTGCTGATGAAGAGCAGAGCTGGGAGGGGACGGGGCCGCCCCGGGGCTCTCAGCCCCATGGGAACAGCTGGCCACGGGCTGCGCGCTCTCAGCGTGGTGTCCCGCTCGGGATTTAGGGACATACATCCAAGCCAGACCCCGGGACATCCTGAGATGACACTACGTCCTCGGCCGGTTGGGGTGGGGTCGGCATCCACGCTGAGGCCCACGAGCCGCCCGGCCCTGGAAAGGACTCGGTCTTCAGCCCCTGCCCGCCCTCGAGGTGCCCTGCGTGTGCCTTGGGCCTGGGCCTGAGCCCGGGCCTCCCTGCAGCCCCCAGCCCCCTCCCGCTTTGGTGTTCTGGGTCTGCAGTGCTGTGTGATTTGGATCCCAACTCAGCTGAGGCCTCGCCCCACAGCCGCTCCCCTGGGGGACTGGCCTGTGCCCCGGGAGTGCCCAGTGGGCAAGTGAGGCCCGGTGGACCCACCCTGCCACCCTGTCCCTCCTGCCCTGGCCGTACCCTTTGCACTTGACCAGCCCAGACGCTGTGGCCCCCCTGTGCCCTCTGCAGCCAGCCTCCCAGGCTCCCAGAGGGGCTGAGGGTCCCTGCTGGTCGCTCTGGGCAGGTCAGGGTGATAGTGCCAGGCCTCTGCTGCCCCCACCCGGTCCCTGCACTGCTCGTGCACCCCGAGGGCCCACCCCACACCCTCCCAGTGCCGGTACTGAACAGGGGTCTTCCCTGGGCCAGGGGTCTTCCCGGGCCACGGGACCCTGTGCACACTGCAGGGGGCTGGGTGGGGATGGAGCCTGAGGGAGGGGCTCTCAGAGGCGGCAGGAGGCGAGAGGGTCCAAGCTGTGGCCGGAGAGCTGGGCAGGGCTGCTCGGCTGGCCCAGGGTCGTGGGCAGTGAGTTTGCCCCCCGCCGCGGCTCCTGGGGTGAGGCTGAGCCGTGGACGCCCTCGGGTCTGGTGGGAGGCGGGTGCTGACTGCGTCTGCCCCGTCCCCTCGTCCCTGGATGGGTGCGGGCGGGACACAGTCCCCTGGCCTGGCCCGGCTCCCGCAGTGGAGGTGGTGTGGCCATGGGGTCAGCCAAGGTGCCCCGGAGGAGGGCAGACACCACGTCAGGAAGTGGCCTCGCAGAGGCCGTTGAGATGACGTCAGGGTGCAGCGGGGGGTGGGAGGCCGGCCTCGCACTGGGTTGCGTGCCGCGGGCCCCGCCTCAGAGCCGCTCCTTCCAGAGCAGCTTTACTGAGATGTAATCGACATCGATCAGCTGCTCTGAAGCGCACAGCTGGAGCAACCTCGACGTGTGCAGGTGCCCGTGAAACCGCTGTCAGCAGTGTGGGCACATCCGTCACCGCCCAGAACGTCCTCATGTCCCTTTGTGAGCCCTCCTTCCTGTCCCCCCCCCTCCCCCGCCACCAGGCCACCACCCATCTGCCTCCCGTCTCGGCAGGTGGGTTTGCGGTTGGTGGGATTTGCTGAGAGTGGAGTCCAGCCGCCAGCGCTCCGCCCGGCTCCTTCACTCAGCATCCTCTGAGCTCCATCCCGACTGCCGTGTGTCAGCGTCTCACCCCTTAACGGCGGGGGAGCATCCCACCCGACGGCCGGGCCCGTTTGTTCACCCACCTGCCTGGCGGTGGACATTTGGGTTGTTTCCAGATTTGGGCTGTGACAAATGAAGCTGCTTTTTTTTTTTTTTTCTTATTTATTTACCTTTTACTTTACTTTGAAACTCTCTGTGGCCCCTTTTTCTACTGGTCAGTTTCTCCACTGTATAATTACAAATATTCTCCTACTTTCAAGCTCTTACGTGATTCACTCTTTACCACCCCCCACCCCCATACTTTTCTTTTTACTTGTTTATTTTTAATTTATTTTTGGCTGCGTTGCGTCTTCAGAAGCTGCTTTTTGAAAGATGGGAAAGGTTGGGTTGTCTGTTTTCTGGTGAATTTCGGGAGTCCTTTGTGATATTCTGGACACAGTCCTTCATCACCTGCGTGCTCTGCAAAGATTCTCCCTGGCTTGTGGTGTCTTTCAGAGAGGAAGAGCTTTTAATTACGGTGAAGTATGTGATACGGCCGTTTGTCCTTCTGTGGACTGTTGTTTCGGTGCTTGTCTAAGAAATCTCTGCCTAACCCGAGGCCCAGAGATCTTCTGTGTTTTCTTCTAGAAGTTGTGTGGTTGTCGGTTTTACGTTGAGGCCTGTGTCCGTGTTGAGTTCATTTCTGCGTCAGGCCTCAGCTGTGACGGAGGCTTCCTTCCGCACGTGGGCTCCCAGCCGTCCGGGCGCCGTGTGAAGGGCCCTCCCTCTGCTCCCCGCCATGCTCACCCCCGGGCGTCCTCGGCACTGGTCCCTGACGCCGGAGACTCTA
The DNA here is from genome assembly GCF_003676395.1 of Aethalodelphis obliquidens. NCBI lineage: Eukaryota > Metazoa > Chordata > Mammalia > Artiodactyla > Delphinidae > Aethalodelphis > Aethalodelphis obliquidens. Next base: position 8,277,266 of record NW_020838013.1, on the reverse strand, counting down.
ATATTCAGGAAGCTTGGCTTGCACCTGTCCACCTGCCAGGGCCCAAAGGCAGGTGCCACAACCCCCATCTCACTCCACACTCGTGAGTTCTGGGACCTGGAGGGCCCGGTGGCCCTGATGGTCCCGGACCCGGGTTCTGAGCACGGCAGCGCATCTCAGCCTCGTGTGTGTGTGGGCACGTGCGTGGGTGTGTGTATGCGTGCGTGGGTATGTAGACACGTGTGTGCATGTGTGTGGGCGTGCGTACAGTGTGGGAGCGTAGGCAGGGGCGGTGCGTCCTTTGCTGGCATGGGAGAGCGGGAAGAGACTTGAGCGCCCCTGAGGCCAGCCTGTGCATCTCGGGGTGAGGGGCCTGCACACAGAGGGAAGGTGAGGGCTAGGGCCTAGGGCCTGGGGCCTGGGATAGAGCAGCTGGGGGAGGGAGTCGAGCTGAGAGCTTCTGGGGCCCCCGCGACGCGAGCATGAGGGCGGGGGGTGGGACCAGCGACTCGGGCGCCTGCCTGCCAGGCAAACTTGCCCCCTTCCTGCCCGGGGTGCAGGGGGCTGTCCCTGCCCCCTAGTTTGAGGAGTGGACGCGGTAGCACTGTGAGCGTGGCTGGGTTCCGTGCCGTCCGCAGGGGCGTTGGGAGGGCACCCTGGCTTTCCTGGTGGTGGTCGGGGGGCTCACAGCTCTGGCCCAAGACTGGACCTCAGGGCCCCTTATACCACGGGTCCCGGATGGGTATGAAGAGAGGGGCTCTCGGTGAGGGGTGGGCTGCGGAGGGGCTGACACCGAAGGCATCCGTGTCATTTGGGGGAGGGGTGTGCTGTGCCCCCTCCAGCCTTGGCCCCTGGGTGGCGAGCACCTTCCAGGCAGAGTGGGGCACAGGGTCCCTCCCACCCCAGGCCCCAGCCTCCCACTTTGTCCCCCCAGGAGGCTCCTAGCCACAGGATTGACTCACTGTGAGATCAGACCTCCACAGAAGGTTCTGCTGGTAGCTGAGGAGTGGCTGGCCTAGGACGGGAGAGCAGGGGACGTGCTGGGGCCTGGCCAGGCTCTGTTATCCTTTATGCCCTTTGTTTGCTGCTCCCGTATCTGTCCAACAATAAACCCCCAGACTTGGAGGATAAGAGTGGCTGGGGGCCTTGGCTGGCTTGGGAGGCCGGGGCGGGCATCAGGGACTCAGAGAGGGTTCCCACTCTGGGGCTGCATTAGCGGGGGCCGGGGCCGGGGTGGCAGGTGGTGTGCTGTGGTCCCTGCCCGGCTGGGAAAGCTGGTCTTGGAGATGCCAGGTTGGGGGTGAGAGGGTGCAGGCCCTTCCCTGGGGACCCAGGTTGGGGAAGGGGTCTGTGCCGGGAGGGCGGGGCCGGCGTCTGTCCGGGTCTGTCATTGTGTCCCCAGCCGTGGCACAGTGCGTGGGGTGGGACGGACGGTCGGTGGTGACTTGTGGTCAGAATGAGCATGTGTGAGTGACCTGGTGTTGCTGTGCTGGCCGAGGGCTTTTCCCCACCATGGTCCAGAGCCTGGCGCTGCCTCCCTGAGCGGGGAGGGGGGCAGAGGAAGCCCGCTCCTCTACACTGGGCGAGCTGGGCTCCAGCGGGCAGGGGACAGAAAGCGGCCAGCAGGTGCTCAGGGCCGCCTGAGGCCCCCTGTCCGCCCAGTGGTTGTGTGTGTTGTGCCTGCAGGGACGGGCGGGCAGCCGTCCTGCCGTCGGAAACGATGATTCTGCACATCGGCTGTGGCCCTTTTGCCGCCCTGACCCAAGGCCCGGTGTCAGAACATTCCACGTGAGCTGGAGCTCCCGGGACAGAGAGACTCGGTGCAGGCCACGCCTGCTGCTTTTCAGGCCTTCGCGGGCGCCTCGTGCAGCGCGTGGGGTTCGGGTTAAGTGCGAGGTGGGGGGCGTTCGGGGCTGGGATGGACTGTTCTAGGGCAAGATGGACACGTGCCGGCCGTGCATCTGGGCACTTGATGTGGCCTCTCCTGCTGGAACCTCTCCACAGCCCGACATTCGCCTTGTTTACAGACGGGGAAACTGAGGCACGGGATTCCCTGCAGGTGCGGGGCAGAGCCAGATGGAGCCCAGGGGCTCGACTTCAGGAAGCCCTCTGTGTGTGCGTCTGCATCTGAATAGGCACTTTGTTTTGAGGTAAAATGCGTGTAACTGAAATTGATCATTTTAACCGTTTCGAAGGGGACCAGCTCTCTGATATCTGGTACATTCACAGTGTTGTACAGCCATTGCCTCTTCCCGATTCCTGAATGCTTTTATCATCTGGATAGGAAACCCCTTACCCACGGCCAGGGCCTCCCACCCCTCGCCCAGCCTCGGGCAGTCACGCTCTGCTCTCTGTCTCTGTGGAGTTGCCTGCTCTGGGTGTTTGATATAAATGGAATCCTATAATGTGTGGCCCTCAATGGCCGACTTTTACTGTTATGTTTCGGGCTTCCTCCATGTTGTGCCCTGTGTTAGAAGGTCATTGCTTTTTTTTTAAATTTATATTGAGGTATAATGGCTTTACATTATGTTAGCTTCTGCTGTACAACAAACTGAATCATCTATATGTATACCTATATCCCCTCCCTCTTGGGCCTCCCTCCCACCACACCCCCCATCCCGCCCATCTAGGTCATCACAGAGCACACAGCGGAGCTCCCTGTGCCGTGTCGCAGGTTCCCACTAGCTGTCTGTTTTATACACGGCAGTGTATGTATGTCAATCCCAATCTCCCAGTTCATCCCATCCCCCTTCCCCTCTGCATCCACACGTCTGTTTCCTACATCTGTGTCTCTATTCCTGCCCTGCCGATAGGTTCCTCCGTACCGTTCCTCTAGATTCCACATATGTGCCTTAGCGTACGATGTTTGTTTTCCTCTTTCTGACTTACTTCACTCTGGAGGACAGGACGTCATTGCTTTTCAGCTGAATAACGCTGCGTCGTGTGGACGGGCCACACTGTGTTTATCCGTTCATCCTTCAGTGGCTACTTGGGTCGCTTCCACCTTTGGGCTCTCGTGAGTAGCGCTGCAATGAATGTGTGCGGACAAGTGTTTGTTTGAACACCTGTTTTTGATTCTTTGGAGTCTACACCCAGGAGCGGGATGGCCGGGTCACGTGACCACTGGTTGGCGCTGCCCGCGGGCCCCTTGCCTGCAGCAGTGCCCTGGCGGGGGCCTCGGAACACTGCCTTCACCTGGGGGCCGTCCGCAGCGGATCGTGGTTTCTGGTCTCGCCAGCTCTCCATCCTGCCTGTCCCCCCGACCCTCCACACTCTGGCCCTGGATGAAGTCCCTTCTGTTCCCCGCTCCTCACCCACTTCAGCCCCATCACACTGGGTGCCCAGGCCCTCCTGGGGCCAAGTTCCTCCCTCCACCTGGAGTGTTCCCCACTTCTGTCAGGTGAAACCCTCCCCCTGTGCCCCTGTTTGAAATGGCAGTGGAGTCTCAGCCCCCAGTTTCTACCTGTGATGAGAAAGAGCCACACTGATGGGAGCCCCCAGGGCAGTGTCAGGGACAGGATGTGCTCCGCAGCTGGACCCTCGGGAGGAGCTGTTCTCCTGAAGGGTGGTGGGAGGCCCTCCTCCATCTCCCCTCCCCCTTTCCTCCTCTCCCCCCCCCTCCCCTCCCCCTCCCCCCCCCCTCCCTCCTTCCTCCTTCCCATTTCCCTCCTCCCCTCCCCCTCCCCCTTCTCCCCAAGAGCCTGGGAAAGGGGTGGGACACACATTGAGATGGGGCAGCAGCCATCCCGCTGCTGAGCCCCAGCCTGCTGGCCTCTCCCTCTCACTGCGATTGCCCTGCCTTCCGTGTCCCTTCTCTTTCTTGCCACCAAACTTCAGAAATCCCTCACCCACAGTGCTGCATCCTTCCTTCCCTCTCCACCCAGCAGGGCTCCTTGGGGCTCCTTCCTGGCTCAGCCCCTGCTAGAAAGCAGCTTCTTCTCAGCTCCTTCTTCAGCTCCTTCTCAGCATCATCGCACATGCTTCCCATTGCCTTCCAGTCAACAACCCTGAAACCAGTCCACCCCTCAATTCTGTACCCCGCCCTACCTTAGGCTGGCTTCTCCCTCCCATCCCGGAAGGCCAGACTTTTCCATGCATGTAAACAGTGGTGAGAGCCCTTACTAAGAGCCTCTGCCTTAGAACTGATTAACAAAAAAACTCAAATATATGTTGCCTATAAAAATCATGAAATCAGATATAGCACCATCAAAATAAAAGAATGGCTGAACATTTTCCAGCACGCACAGCTAGAGAGAGCAGAGGTCGCATCCTTAACCTCAGGTGAGGAATTAGGGCAGAGAGGGTCATTTTATTTTTCTAATTTAATTTGTTTTATGTTTTGGCTGCACCACCCCGCTTTTGGAATCTTAGTGCCCCGATCAGGGACTAAGCCCGCGCCCTCAGCAGTGAAAGCGTGGAGTCCTAACCACTGGACCGCCAGGGAATTCCCCAAAGAGGGTAATTTTAAATTGCTAAAGATACAGTCAGCGCTGAATCAGTAACGTTCATGAAGGGCAATAAAATAAAAGCTGTTTATGATGCAAAGAGAAATAACCAGAAACTTGAATCAGTTCATCCAGTCTTTGACAGACTGGAGAAAATCATCCGATCTGTCAAATGAAAAATCATTTGAATTGTTAATACAGTTAAATTGATAGATATACTAAACTTTGCACTCTATAAGTGAAAGATACATCTTTTACAACATTCCTGAACAGTCACAACAGGTAATTTTATGCTAGACTGCAAAAGTCTCGGTACAATCTAAAATCAACAAACTATACTGGGTTCCCTTGATTTCAACATAAATTTAAGGCTAACTACAAGTTTAATTAATAACAGGTTTAAAAAAAATCTCCTTAGAAATGAAAACAGCAACACTATCACTACCTGAGATATTAAAATTAAAGCAATGTGTACATGTCTGTACTGTGAGGTAAATTCATAGCTACAGGTACTTTCATTCTAGAAAAAGAATAAATAAGTAAACTAAGCGTATAAGTTAAGAAGTTCCCAGTAAGAAAAGAAGAAATGAGGAAATAAGAGATAAGAATAGAAAACAACATAGTAAGAAGCAAAAAAATTGGATTGACTGTCCTATTCAGGAACTGATTCTTGGTTCTTGAAGAATAAAAACTGGCACACCTTTCATAATTCCAGTCAAGGAAGAACAGCAAGTATATAATTTTAAGTGAGACACGAGAAGGCTCTTTGGTAACCTATTTAGAAAACGTTTTAAATTTGACAGTGACTTGTAAAATTCTAACAAATTTGAAAAACTTTGTGATATGGTTGTGATATGGAAAAGATATTAAAGTTGTGCTCGTGAGAAGTAGAACATCTCAGTAAGTACGGGGTAAGTTTGAAAATTCATGGAAGCGGGTGCCACTCGCTCTGAACGCATCAGAAGGTTGAGGTGAATGGAGGGAAAGTGTGTGATCAGGACACTGGGGTGCCTAGGTGCCGCCTCGGGGGGTGTTCACTGCACAGTGTTTCCATTCTGTATGTTTGAAGTTCTCCAGATGTGGGATCAGGAATAATGAGAGAGAAAATGCTTTTTGAAAAGTGACTTTTCAGTGAGTTTCCTCCTGGAGGGCCTCTGGCCAGATGGCCCCCGCCCCCACAGGTCCGTCGAGGGAGCCTGTGCGTGGCCGCAGAGAGTGCCCACCCTCGTGAGCTGCTCAATGGGGCAGCTGCCCGCTTCCGCCTGTAAGTGCAGTGCCGTCGTGCAAGTGCGGGCCAGCCCTGTGCGCCAGTGGCGGTAGGAAGCCAGAAACAGCACAACATCGAGCTAAAGCCAAGAGCACGTTAGAAAAATGACCACACATACAAAATGGGGAAAATGGATCTGACTCGTGAAGTAAGAGCGTCCATTCTGACCCACCTGTGTGTGGATGTGAGTAAATAAGGCGGGACGGGAAGGTGTCCCGACGGTGGACGCTGACCAGGCAGGTGGGAGAGTGGCGTGAGGCGTGGTCACCGCAGGTGCAGGCGAGTGACAGCGTCTCTCAGCACCCTCTGCGGTGCTGATTCGTTACTGGGGAAGATGTAACTTCCCAGGGACAGAGCCTATGGTCTCCATCTTCCCCAGTGGGCAAAGCTAACATCCCCAGGAAGGGGACAGACCCACATGAGACGCCCGCAACGGATGTCCTCCATTAGCTGTATCCTCGCCAAAGACACAACCTGAATCTAATCGTGAAGGAACACCAGATAAACCCAAGTTGAAGGACACGCTCCAAAGCAGTTGGCCCGTACTCTTCAAAAATGTCAAGGTTAAAAAAATGCAAAGAAAGACTAAAGAACTGTTCTGACAAAAGGAGCACAAAGAAATGTGGTCTCTCATTGGCATCTGTGATTCAGGAGGGAATCCCGTGGGGACAGGGTGGGCAAGTGGGAGTTGGGACAGCCCCGGATTAGGTGACGGTGTCACGTTTCCCGGGTTTGACAACCGTGCTGTGGTTATGGAGGAGAAAGTCCTCGCTCCCGAGAAATACACACGGAAGTATTTAGTGGAAAACAGGCACGATGTCTCCAACCTACTCTCAGATGGCCCAGGAAACCCTAGAGGGCAGCGGAGACGGCCGGGGAATGAGGACAGCAACACAGGAAGCGGCCGACTGACTGGCTGGGGACTCGGACCCAAGGGTGCCCGGGAGGACCTTGTGCTACTCTTGCAACGGTTCCTGAGTTGGAGATGAAAGAAGATAAAGAAGAATGTACCCCACGATGACCACAGCCACGCTGGGTTTCTGTCCCGACCGCGCGAGTGGGCGGCTGGCTCTTCTGAAATGTACCGATAGTCAGTATTGCATCATGGATCCTAATCAGAAGCACATGATCACTTCACTCGCGGCTGGAAAGGCTTCTGATTATCTCCTCGCCAAACATCAGAACATGTTTTTACAAGATTAGTTTTTCTGATTATAAAACTCCGAAATGTGGAGCGTAGACCATTTGGAACTTTTTAAAGAAGCAAGTTAAAATTACTCAATGCACCACAACCCAGACGTGCCACTGCTGATTCCTTTCTAGCCTTTTGTCAGGGGTGTGTGTGTGTGTGTGTGTGTGTGTGTGTGTGTGTGAACACACTCTGTGGTGAGCCCTGGGTGCACGGCTGGACGGCAGCCCGTGGGCACTGCGGCTGTTAGCTTCACCTGTTTGTACCTCAGTTCCTTCACCTGAGAAGTGCGGATGACCAGAGTCCCTGCCTTGTATGGCTTTGGAGGATTGAGCGAGTCCGGTAGAGCATACCTCGGTCAGCGCAGCTCGGTGGGAGCGCCCGCTACTCCACGTGTGTTTGCAAGTGTATGTTCGTGTTAATATTCGGCAAAATTGAGATGATGCTAAAGCTTTAATTCGTACCTTTTTCTCATTTGACGTGTGACGCGTGTTCGTTCTTCTCCCACACCAGGGTCTGTCACGTCAGCCTGGTGTTTCCACTGCGTTACTGAACACCATGCGTTTAACTGTCTCTCTGCTGCTGACATCTGTCTCATTTCCTATTTGCTTCTTATTTATAAATAATGTTGTGATGCAAATCCTTGTACATTCATTTTTTCCCAGATCCCAGATTATTTCCTTGGGTCACCATGTGCAGGAGGAGACCGATAGGATCAGAGGGTTCCCACATTTTTATGTCTCTGACACCTTCAGCCAGACTGCCTTCCAGGAAGGTTTTCCTCATTTAACCTCCCACTGAAATGCTGGACATGACTTGTTATGTTACACCCTCTCCAAAGCTGGGTATAATCATAAAAACACTTTGCCATTTTGATGAGGCAAAAATAGCATCTCGTTTGTAGTGAGGGGGATGCTTTCATGTGCGTCGGCCTCTTTGTATTTCAGCCATACCCTCGCTCAGCTGCCTGCTGTGCACCTGGGATGCGGGAGGTTGTCTTCTGGGTTCCTGGGAGACCATAAATTAAAGGGATGGGAGCTCTGTCCTCTAGGAGATTACATTTGAGAGTGAACAAACCTCTAGGGTGTCAGATGGTGGTGAGAGCCAGAAGGCATGAAACAGGGAAGGGGGCAGAGACAGTGATGGGGTGCCCTGTAGTGGGGGTGGTGGTGTTTGAGCAGAAATGTGAAGGATGTGGGCTGTGCCCACGTATGCACGAAGAGCATCTGGCCGGAGCACGTGGCACGTGCAGAGACCCTGTGGTAGGGATGTGCTTGGCCCGTGTGAGGGTGATGGGCGGGTGGAGTAGAGCATGGGGGTGATGGGGGGTGAGGGTGAGGGCGGAAGGTGGCCCGGTCACAAGGGTGGACCTCTGAGAGTGAAGGGGGCTTGAGGGAGGGGCAATGAGATCTGTCCTCTCTTAATTTGTGTACTTTTTTTTTTTTTTTTGAAATTGAAGTCCCAAAACAGTACAGAAAGCTCTGGACCTCTCACCCAGCTTCCCCTTCACAGTAACATCTTTATAGCCAGATGCATTTATCAAAACCAGGAGGTTGACGTCGGTGCGTTTTAACCCCTAAACCACACACCTTATTTGAATCCCACTGGTTTTGCCACCTATGTCCTTCCTCCGTCCCGGGACCCCCACCCTGCATCCACTTGTCCCCTTTGTCTCCTCCTGCCCTGGCAGCCCCTCGACGTCTCCCTGACTTTCACGACCTGGACCTTTAGGACGAGTGCTGGTCAGCTGTTGTGTGGAATGCCCCTTGAGTTGGGTTCTCCTTCTGTGTCTCATGATTAGATCAAGATTATGCCTTTTTGGCAAGAACACCCGGGAACCGTGCTGGGTCCTGGGAAGTGCCTCGTATCAGGGTGCAGGGCGTCTTATTTCTGGTGATTTTGACCTTGATCCCTTGGGCAGAGGAGGCCTGTCTTTCGGGGATTCTCTGCTGCAAGTGAACCGTTTCCCGCTTTGTCATTAATAAGCAATTCAAGGGAGACACTTTGACACAGCGCACATACCTTTTCCTCCTAAATGTTGCCCGCTGGCTTTAGCGTCCATGGATGGTGGTGGTTCGGTGGGGACTTTCTCTTCCTGCATTCTGTCTCCGTTTAGTAGCTGGAGTTTCCTTAGGAGGAGCTGTCCCTTTTCCTCCGTTGATCTATTCAATGATGTATTTACCTCGGTGTGGTCCTGTGGATACTGATTTTATTATGGCTTGTGACCCAGTCCTTTCGTTATTGAATTTATGGCTCCAGGTGTCCTGACTTTGGTCTCGGGGGTCATTCAGGTCAGCGTCTGTGCCCTTTCCAGCCTTCCTCCACTTCCTTCGAGCACTGCATCCCTTCCCGGCTTCCCGAGATGCTCCAGCCTTGGCTTGCATGTTCGTTCCCCGGCTCTGAAATCAGTCTCTTCCCCCAGCAAGCCCTGGGTCCTTTTATTGGCAAATGGTATTTAGAAATCAAACCCTCGGTGCTGGCTGTTCTCCTGCCAGCCGTGTGGGCACCTCAGCTGCCGGATGGAGGGAACACGTGTGTGAGCACCAGCCCGTATGGACGCACGCGTCCGTCGTCATCTCTCTACCTGGCTACCTGTGTGTATGGACTTTAATACAAATGCGGGTTCACCCTGATGTCTCCGGTTCTGGTGCAGCCCCACGGGGCCCCGTCTAGCCTCTCACCATCGTTACTGCAATGTCTTTCTTGACGGTGGACAGCCTGCCCTCGCTGTTTACTTGTCTGTTCGGCCCTAGTGTGTACGTGGCCGCACGTACGTACCGTGTGTACCGATGGAGGCTTGGCGTCACACGCCCCGGAGAAACAGACTCGCCCGTGGAGCGCAGCGTGTGCGCAGTGTTTTCTTGTCTTTGATGCACGGGATTCTGTCCCGTTGCTGTAGCCCACGGTTACTCAGGACACTTCCTTTCTTCCCTGGCCACGTGGTCCTGTTGTCCACGTAGTACAGTGAAATTCATTGATTAGGGTGACATTCCATTCTGAGTGCCCCCACATCCCGATCAGTTTTACTGCCTGTGTCTTTGGGGGACACGGGGAGGGGATGTGAAACACTGCGGTGGCTGGAAGCGTCAGAGCAGTAGGACGCAGCGTCCTCAGAGGGGCGCAGCTGCCCCGTAGCACCCCTGTGGGCCCGCTCCCCTCCCCCTCCTGTCTCTCCTTTCCCACCCACCCCTGTAGATAATCTGTCTCTTCAGTCCCTGGTTCATCCTTCTTGTGGGTTCTCTTGCAATTACATGTGTATTTTCTTTTTCACTTTCCTTTTTTTTTTTTTTTTTTTTTCTTTTTTCACTTTCTTTTTTTACAGGAAGGAAAGTGTACTATAAACACTCCTTTTTGTAAACTTTTTAATTTTGGTAAATTAGTGGAAATTTATATAATTTACAATGATAATGGTAAAACACATGTAACGTGAAATTGACCATCTTAACCGTTTTTAAGCGTACAGCTCAGCGGCATTAAGCATGTTCACACTGTCGTACAACCGTCACCACCATCCATCTTCAGAACTTCTTCTTCCCCAACTGACACTCTGTCCCCATTAAATACTCCCCTCCCCCTCCCCCAGCCCCTGGCCCCCGCCAACCCACTTTCTGTCTCTATGAACCTCCTGTGAGTGGAATCCTGTAGGATTTGTCCTGTTGGCGTCTGGCCTGTTTTACTCAGGGTACTGTCCTCGAGGTTCATTCGTGTTGCAGCATGTATCAGAACTTCCTTCCTTTTTAAGGATGGAGAATATTCCATTCTATGGACGGACCACACTTTGTTTATCCCTTCGTCCGTCAGTGGACACTCGGGTTGCCATCACCTTTGTGGAATAATGAGGCTACTGACATGAATGTATAAATATCTCTTTGAGTCCCTGCTTTCAGTTCCTTTGGATATAGAACCGGAAGTAGAATGGCTGGGTCGTGTGGTGATTTTATTTTTGATGTTTCTGAGGGCTCGCCGTACTGTTCCACAGTTACTGCTCCATTTGACGCTCCCACCGACAGAGCACACGGTTCCAGTTTCTCCACATCCTCATTAACGCTTGTTATTTTCTGCTGTTTTTTGGATGGTAGCCATTGTAATGGGTGTGAAGTGGTATCTCATTGTGTTTGGTTTTTTTTTTTTTTTTTTTGCGGTACGCGGGCCTCTCACTGCTGTGGCCCCTCCCGTTGCGGAGCACAGGCTCCGGACGCGCAGGCTCAGCGGCCACGGCTCACGGGCCCAGACGCTCTGCGGCGTGTGGGATCCTCCCGGACCGGGGCACGAACCCATGTTCCCTGCATCGGCAGGCGGACTCTCAACCACTGCGCCACCAGGGAGGCCCTCATTGTGGTTTTGATTGCATTTCCCTAAAGGTTAGTGATGCTGAACATCTTTTCATGTGCTTGTTGGCCATTGTATGTCTTCTTTAGAGAAAGGTTTATTCCTTTGCCCACGTTTTTTCCAGCTTTACTGAGGTATAATTGACAAAATAAAATTATAATATGTTTAAAGTGTACAGCGTGATGATTTGATATATTTATACATTGTGAGAGGATTCCCTCCGTGGATTTAATTAACGCATCCATCACCTCACATGTTTACTTTTTTTTTTTTTTGGTGAGAACATTTATGTTCTACTCTGTTAGCAAATTTCAATTATACAATACAGTGCTCTCAACTATAATCACTGTTATACTTTAGCTCCTCCGACCTTATTCATTTGATAACTGAAAGTTTGTACCCTTTTACCAAGCTCTCCCTATTGCCCTACCCTCAGCCCCCGGCAACAACTTTTCTACCCTCTTGTTTCTATGATTTCCGCTCCCTCCCTCCCTCCCATCCTTCCCTCTCTCCCTTCCACCCTTCCTTCCCTCCCTCCCTTCCCTCCCTCCCTCCCTCCCTTCCCCTCCTTCCCTCCCTCCCTCCCTCCCTTCCCTCCTTCCCCTCCTTCTCTCCCATCCTTCCCTCCCCTCCCTCCCTCCTCTCTCCCTCCCTCCCTCCCTTCCCCCTTCCCTCCCCTCCTTCCTTCCCCTCCTTCCCTTCCCTCCCTCCTTCCCCTCTCCCTCCCTCCCTCCCTTCCCCCTTCCCTCCCCTCCTTCCCTTCCCTCCCTCCCTCCCTCCCCTCCCTCCATCCCTCCCTCCCTTCCTTCTTTCCCTCCCTCCCTCCCCCTCCCTCCATCTCTTCCTCCCTTCCTCCCTCCCTTCCAGATTCCACATATAAGTGAGTTCATACAGTGTTTGTCTTTCTCTGTATTATTTCACTCACCAGAATGCTCTTCAAGTTCACCGATTGTTGCAAGTGGTAGAATTTCTTTACTTTTTAAGGCTGAATAATATTCCAGTGTGTGTTTGTGTGTGTGTAAATATACAATGTCACATTTTCTTTCTTTATTCGTCTTTTGAGGGACACTTAGATTGTTTCTATACCTTGGCAATTGTGAAGAATCCTGCTGTGAACATACAAATATCTCTTTGAGATAGTGAGTTCATTTCCTTTGGATATATACCTAGAAGTAGGATTGCTGGATCATGCAGTAGTTCCATTCTTAATTTCCTGAGGACCCTCCATAGAGTTTTCCATAGTGGCTGCACCAATTTACACTCCCATCAACAGTGAACAAGGGCTCCCTTTCCTCCAGATCCTCACCAACACTTGTTATCTCTTGTCTTTTTGTTGATGGCCGTTCTGACAGGAGTGAGGTGACATCTCACTGTGGTTTTGATTTGCATTTCCCTGATGGTTAGTGATGTTTAGCATCTTTTCTTATACTTCTTGGCCATTAGTATGCCTTCCTTGGAAAAATGTCTATTCAGGTCCTTTGCCAATTTTTAAATTAGGTTATTTTTTGCTGTTGAGTTGTATGAGTTCCTTATATATTTTAGATATTAACCCCTTATTGGATATGTGATTTGCAAATATTTTCTCTCATTTCCTAGATTGCCTTTTCATTTTGTTGACAGTTTCCTTTGCTGTAAAGAAGGTTTTTGCTTGATGTGGTCCCACTTGTTTGTTTTTGTTGCCTTTGCTTTTGTTATCAAGTCAAAAAAATTGTTGCCAAGACCAGTGTCAAGGAGTTTGCCTCATATGTTTTCTTTGAGGAATTTTACAGTTTCAGGTCTTAATGTTCAAGTCACCAATCCATTTTGAGTTGATTTTTGTGTATGGTGTCAGATAGTGGTCAAGTTTCATTATTTTGCATGTGGCTGTCCAGCTTTCCAACACCATTTATTGAAGAGACTGTTCTTTTCCAATTATATATTCTTGGCTCCTTTGTAGTGAATTAATTGATTGTATATGCATGGGTTTATATCTGGGCTCTCTATTCTGTGCCATTGGTCTATGTGTCTTTTAATGCCCATACCATACTGTTTTGATTAATGTAGCTTTGTAATATCGTTTGAAATCAGGGAGTGAGATGCCTCCAGCTTTGTTGTTCTTTATCAAGATTGCTTTAGCTCTTTGGGGTCTTTTGTGGTTCCATAAGAATTTTAGGATTGTTCTGTTTCTGGGGAAAATGCCATTCGAATTTTGGTAGGGACTGCATTAAATCTGTAGATTGCTTTGGTGGTATGGAAATTTTAACAATATTAATTCTTCCGATCCATGAGCATAAAATATCTTTCCATTTATTTGTGTCTTCTTTAATTTTTTTCCTCAACGTCTTAATAGTTTTCAGTGTACAGATCTTTTATCTCCTTGGTTAAATTTACTCCTAAGTATTTTATTCTTTTGTAAATGGGGTTGTTTTCTTAATTTCTGATAGCTTGTTGTTGGTATACAGTAACACAAATGATTTTTTAAAATTAATTTTACATCCTGCAACTTTACTGAATTTGTTTATTCAGCAGTTTTTGGTGGGGTCTTTAGGGTTTTCTGTATATAATATAATGTCATCTGCAAATAGGGACAATTTTACTTCTTTCCAATTTGGATGCCTTTTTTTCCCTTTTCGTTGCCTAATTGCTCTGGCTAGGACTTCCAGTACTATGTTGAATGAAATTGGTGAGAGTGGGCATCCTTGTCTTGTTCCTGATCTTAGAGGAGATGCTTTCAGCTTTGCATCATTGAGTATGATGTGTGCATGTCACATATGGCCTTTATTATGTTGGGGTATGTGTCCTCTATACCCAGTTTGTTGAGAGTTTTTATCATGAAAGGATATGAATTTTTTCATGCTCTTTCTCTGCATCTACCAGATGATCATAATATTTATACTTCATGTTGTTAATGTGGTTTATCACATTGATTGATTTGTAGATATTGAACCATCCTTGCATCCCTGGAATAAATCCCACTTGATCATGGTGTATGACACCTTTACTGTATTGTTTGTTAGTTAGTATTTTGTTTGTTAGTATTTTGTTGAGGATTTTTGCATCTGTGCTCATCAGGGATTTTGGCCTGTAATTTTCTTTTCTTGTAGTGTCCTTGTCTAGCTTTGGTATCAGGGTAATGATGACTTCTAAAATGAGTTTTTAAGTGTGCTCTCTTCATCTGTTTTTTGGAAGAGTTTGAGAAGGATTGGTGCTAATTCTTCTTTGAGTGTTTGGTAGAATTCACCAGTGAAGCCATCTGGTCCTGGACTTTTCTGCACTGGGAGGTTTTTGATTACTGATTCAATCTCCTTACTAGTAATTGGTCTGTTCGGATTTTCTATTTCTTCATGACTCAGTCTAGGCAGGGTGTATGTTTCTAGGTATTTATCCATTTCTTCTAGGCAGTCCAATTTGTTGGCATATAGTTGTTCATAGTAGGCTCTTATGATCCTTTATATTTCTGTGTTATTCGTTGTAATGTCTTATCTTTCATTTATTATTTTATTTATTTGAGTCCTTTCTCCTTTTTTTTTTTAAAGGAAAGTTAGTACAGCCCTCTTTTTAAAAAATTAATTAATTAATTTTTGGTTGCATTGGGTCTTTGTTGCGGTGCGTGGGCTTCTCATTGCAGTGGCTTCTCTTGTTGTGGAGCACGGGCTCTAGGCACACAGGCTTCAGTAGTTGTGGCTTGTGGGCTGTAGAGTGCAGGGTAAGTAGTTGTGGTGCATGGGCTCAGTTGCTCTGAAGCAGGTGGGATCTTCCTGGACCGGGGATTGAACCCATGTCCCCAGCATTGGCAGTTGGATTCATAACCACTGTGTCACCAGGGAAGTCCCTATTAGAGTCCTTTCTTTTTCTTGGTGAGTCTAGCTAAAAGTGTGTCTATTTCATTTATTTCTACTGTGATCTTTGTTATTTCCTTCCTTCTGCTAACTTTAGCCTTCATTTGTTCTTTTTTTTTGTAGTTCTTTGAGGTTACAGTTAGGTTGTTTATCTGAGATTTTTCTTTTTTCTTAATGTAGATGTTTATCACTATCCTCTTTCCCCTTAGAACTGCGTTTGGTATGTTGTGTTACCATTTTCTTTTGTTTCAAGATTTTTTTAATTTCTCTTTTTTTTGCGGTACGTGGGCCTCTCACTGTTGTGGCCTCTCCCATTGCGGAGCACAGGCTCCGGACGCGCAGGCTCAGCGGCCATGGCTCACAGGCCCAGCCGCTCCACGGCATGTGGGATCCTCCCTGACCAGGGCACGAACCTGTGTCCCCTGCATCGGCAGGCGGACTCTCAACCACTGCGCCACCAGGGAAGCCCTAAATTTCTCTTTTGATTTCTTTTTTGACCCAATGATGGTTAAGTAACGTGTTGTTTAATATCCACATATTTGTGAATTTTCCATTTTTATTCTTGTAACTGATATCTAGTTTCATACCATTATTGTTGGAAAAGATGCTTGATATGATTTCAGTCTTCTTAAATTTGTTAAGACTAGTTTTGTGACCTATCATGTGATCTATCCTGAAGAATGTCCCATGTGCCCTTAAGAAGAGTGTGTATTCTGCTGCTGTGGGAGGGAATGTTATGTATATGTCTGTCAGGTTCATCTGGTGTAACGTGTGATTTAATTCCAGTGTTTCCTCATTGGCTTTCTGTCTGGATGATCTAGTCATTATTAAAAGTAAGGTATGGGATTCCTTACTGCTATTGTGTTGCTGTCTGTTTCTTCCTTCAGATCTGTTAGTATTTGCTTACTATATTTAGGTGCTCCTATGTTGGGTACATAAATATTTATAAATATTATATCTTCTTAATGAATTGGCCCTTTAGCATTATATAATGATCTCCTTTGTTTCTCGTTACAGTCTTTGGCTTAAAGTCTGTTTTGTCTGGTATAAGAATAGCTACCCTTGCTCTCTTTTGGTTTCCATTTGAGTGGAGTATCTTTTTCCATTCCTTCACTTTGAGGCTGTTATCCTTGAAGCTGAAGTGAGGCAGAATATATATGCAGGCAGACCTCAGAGATGCTGCAGGCTCAGTTCTAGACCACGACAATAAAGCAAATATCCCAGTAAAGTGAGTAACGTGAATTTTTTCGTTTCCCAGTGCATATAAAAATTATGATTACACTATACTGTAGTCTGTTAAGTGTGCGATAGCATTATGTATAGAAATGTGCATACCTTAAATAAAAAACACTTCATTGCTAAAAAATGCTAACCATCATCGGAACCTTTAGCAAGTCGTAATCTTTTTGCTGGGGGAGGGTTTGAAATATTGCAAGAATTACCAAAATGTGACACAAAGTGAGCAAATGCTGTTGAAAAAAATGGCGCTTATAGACTCACTTGACACAGGCTTTCCACAATCCTTCAGTCTGTTAAAAATCCCATAATATCTGCAAAGCATAAAGCAAAGTACAGTGAAAGAAGGTCTGCCTGTAGTTGGGTTTTGCCTGTTTAATTGGGCTTTTGATGATGTCGTTGAGCTGTAGTTCTTTACATATTCTGGACATAGGATCTGTAAATACTCTCTCCCATTCTATGGGTTGTGTTTTCACTTTGTCGATTGTGTCCTTTGCTGTGTATAAATTTTAATTTTCATGAAGTCCAAATGATCTGTCTTTTCTTTTGTTCCTGTACTTTTGCTGTCCTAGCTAAAAACATCATTGCCAAATCCAATGCCATGAAGCTTCCCCCCGTAGCTTCTAGGAGTTTTACTTACAGTTTCAGGTCTTATGTATAGGTCTTTAATCCATTGTGAGTTGATTTTTGTATATGGTATAAAGTTAAGGGTCCAACTTCATTCTTTTGCATGTGGAGATCCAGTTTTCCCAGGACCATTTGTTGAAAAGGCTATAGGTGCTCTTTCGTGATTGCTTTCTTCACCTACCTGTACATCCTGGAATTCACTCCATATCAGCTCATCGAGACGTTCCACTTTGTTTCACAGCTGCCTGGTACTTCGCTGTGTGGATGCCCCGTCGTTTATTTATTTATGAGCATTTAGATGATTTCCAGTATTTTGCAATTACAAACAATGTTGCAGTGAATAGCCTTGTATATTTGCGTTTTCGTATTGTCGGAGGTGTGTCTTTAGGGTAGATTCCTAGAAATGGAAGTGCTGGGTTGAAGGATAAGTATGTGATTTTGTTAGGCAGGACCAGATTTCCTTCCAGAAGGCTTTTGCCATGTGCACCCCCGGCGATGTATGAGTGCGCTGCTTCCCTTGCAGCATTTCCAACTGTGTCACCACACTATTTCATCTTTTGCCAGCCTGACAGGATTTCTGTAACTGTGCATTTGGGCACCTTTCACATGTCTGAAGGTCATGTATACGTTTTTCACTTGTCCATTCGTGTCTTTTCCACATTATTCTATTGAGTTTTTGTCCCTTGGTCCCTCAAATTTTAAGTCACTTATATTCAAGGAATGTTAGTTCTTTGTCTGGGGTTTCTGTTGTGAACGTTTTCTCTGAGCTGGTCATTTGTCTTTTGACTGTATTTATGGTACTTTTTGTTACGAAAACAATTTCTATGTTGATGTAATCAAATTTATCAGTCTTATATTCTGTTGCCTCTGGACTGTGAGTCATGATTGAGAACCTTTCCCTACCCCGAGGTGAAGGAGGAATCGATCGTGTTTCCTTCTAGAAGTTTGGGGCGCCGATTTTTGCGTCCACGTGGGATCTACTTGTGTGTGTGTGATCTAAGGCCCTCTCTTTCCTGCTGGCTGCCCCGGGCCCCTTCCTTAGAGGTCCAGACTGCTCACCAGCGCCCTCTGACCTCAGAGTGGGATGGGACTGGGGGCAGGGAGGCCAGAGGCCGCTGCTGGGAGGGGCCGTGGGTTGAGGAGGCTTGCCCCAGGGGCTCTGCAGTGAGGGTGAGAAGTGAGGGGGCCTGTGGATGAGAGGGTTTGAGGGTGGAGTGGATGGGGGTGTGTGCAGGCACGAAAGAGGGGGCAGGACCCTAAGGCGTTTGCCTCAGCATCCAGGGAACATAGCTTCTGAGGTGGGAGGGTGCTGGGGTCGGCGAGTATGAGCAGCCTGGTGTGGGACGCGTCACGTTGCAGGGGTTTGCCCGGCGAGGCGTCGTGAAGCCAGTGGGAGCTCAGGGGAGAGCCCGGGCTGGGGTCACAGGTCTGGGGGCGAAATGAGAGCAGGGGCCTGGGCTCTCCCAGGAGTGAGTGAGATGGTGAGGGGAAGAGGAGGGGGGCGCCGCAGGGGACAACCCAGTGGGAGGCTGAGGGCGGGTGTCCTGGCGCCAAGGGGAGGGGGTTCAGGGGGCCAGAGTGAAGTGTCTGGTGGTCCTGAAAGGTCTCAGAACCGGCCTTTGTGGGGGCCTGGACGCCTGGCTGCACCGCTGGGAGCCACCCTAATGCCGCATCCTTGCCAGAAGCATCAGGACGGTTGAGGGACCTGACACAAGCGTCCCGGGTGTCAGGTGGGGCTGGTGACACCCACAGGGGTTGGGGGGCTCCCCCAGGGCCTGAGGACAAGCCTCGGGACGTTGGTGGTGGGCTTTGCGGAGCATGGAAGATGTGGGTGACACAGCTCTTCTGTGGGGGGAGCCGGCGACCTTGCGACACAGCCCTTCTGAGCTCTACCTCTGCCCCTGCCACCCTGGGACCCCCAGGGGACCTTCAGTGACTGCAGTGACCACTGGCTCGTATGATAGAAGCTCCCTGGCCTGAGGGATGGCGGGGAGGAGCTGTCAAGTTAAGATTTTTAAGAAGAAAGGTGTCTTTTGGGCTCACACAGGGCTGCATGGCACTAACGCTGTTTAATTCATGCTTCCTCCACACCAGTGTGCCCGTATACCCAGGCATCGTGCCAGAGCTGCCTTAGTGGACTTTCAGCTGCAGACTCATACGCACCAAAAAGGCAAAGCTCCAGCCGGGACGAGGTCTGTAGAGGGAGGTGCTCAACACCGGGAAAGCGTGTGTGGTCTGTGTAGGGGGGCTTGGCCGAGCAATCCAGGAAGGCTTCCTGGAGGAGGGGTTGCTCATGGTGAAATAGAAGTTTCCAAATCACTGTAACACCTGCCCCACACTGGGGAAGGGCTGTGTTTGTATGACAAGTGCAGTGGGCAATGCAGATTGGGAGGCAAAGCGTCTATCTAAAGGGTTTTATCTGCTATTTCATGAGACAGAGAATTTCAGTTCTTAATATCGTATGGTACTGTTTCATGAGTAGGTGGCTTCAAGCTTTAGGGAGGGCTGGTGGGATCCCAGAGCCTTTTCCCTCGGTGTCAATCATCGCTTCCCCCCTCCGTCTCCAAGTTCTGCATCTCTGCTCCCGGGACCCCCTTGCCTGGTGAACACTGTCCCCCGCCCAGGACCTGCAGGGCCTCTTTGCTGTCATGAATGACCGGCTTCCGGAAGGCTGGTCCGTGCTGCGTGGGGGGGTGCTCAGTGTCCTGGGGAGGGGTCTCAGTCACAGGCAGGGTGGGCTGGGGTTGGGGGTCCGGGTGGACTGCTCGGAGGATGTACCAGCTATTCTGGGCGGCCGGCAGGAAGCGGCAGCTGTGGGCCGGGTCCTCGGGCGGCTCCCAGGCGGCCGTGCAGAGGTGTCGGCCTGGTGTTGGCATTTCCGGTCCCCATGTCTGCGCAGCATGTCCTGGGCTGGTTCTCCCTTTCCTTTGCTTTGTTCCCTCCTTGGTCAGGGCCTCTGTGGGTTGGGGCCAGACCGAGAAAGAAAAGAGGGGCTCTCGGGGCAGGGGCTCACTGGCCACTGCCCGGGTCGCGGGGGCCGGCAGGTGTGGGCAGGGTGCCCACAGGGCTGGCGTGGGGCAGCCGTGTGGGGTCATGCTCTGGGGTGTGATGAGCGAGGGCTGGGACGGACTCACTGCTGATGTCTCCTTTCCATCGGGACGCAGCCTAACTCTGGTGTCCTGGTGTTCGGAGGCTCCGGCCCCCCCGGTTAGGGTGTGTGAAAGGAGAGCGCCTCTGATGTCCCTGCCCTTCCTCCCACTCGGGGTGTCTGGGGCCCAGGCCAGGCGCTCAGATCCCAGCCCAGAGCCTGTGTCTGCTGGTGCTGGGAGGCCTGGCAGGCCTAGATGCCTCTCCTGTGCCCACAAGGTGCTCCTGGGCATGGCCTTCCTCTGACCTCCTAGCTGGTGCCGTTCCCGGCCCTTCACCCTGCTCCTGCCACCCTGGCCTCAAGCCTGCCCACCCTGCCTCAGGGCCTTTGCACTCGCCTCGGCCTGGAATATCCGTCCTTAGCCCTCACCTCCGTGTCACTGCCTGGAGCGGCCTCCCTCCTGTCACTCACTGTGACAACCCCTCTCTGTTTCCCAGGGGCAGCTGTCACTGTCTGTTATTTTGTTCTTTGGTTTCTGGTTTCTTATCTCTTTTTCCCCGCGTCTGCCTCGTCCCTGGAGCCCACCAAGGTGCCGGGCACAGAGCCGGTGCTTTCGCCCCATCTGGGGGTGGGCGAGGGGTGGACCCCCGGGCCTCGCGGGCAGGCCGGGTGAGAAGTGTGCTTTTATCCCGAGCACCTGGGGCCCCACAAGAGGGCTCGCTGGGGTGCCGCGTGGCAGCAACGTGTTCTCATTTCTAAACCTCCTCCAGGCCTGCGTGGCCTTCCCGGGCCCAGGACCTTCTTGGCTGGCCTCCGGATCGGTGGGGACCTGGTTTAGCCGAGTCCCGGTCTCTCCTCGGCCTGGGAACCCTTCCCCCGTGGTGGGTGACAAAGCGCATCTTTGAACCCCCGCCCCCCCCACCTCGGCCGGCCATGCTGGGTGGAGGCTCCGACCTCCCTCTGCAGCAGAGGCCAGGCTGCCATCCGGGATCGAGGATGCTGAGGCCAAAATAAACCCGCTCATTGCATCCGGCGTTGAGTAATCCACGGGAGGCGGTGATGGAGGAGCGCCAGGGACCCCGCAGGCCCTGCCGCACAACTAGCTGCTTCCCCCCTCCACGCCCTAGAGCGGCTCCCAGCTTTGGTGCAGGCTGGGCCTGGTTCCGGGCGGCCTGGGTGGAAGTCCAGCCCGGGAACCTGGATGCAGGAGGGCGGGCGTGGCTGCAAGGGGGCAGGGGGCACCTCGACCGCTTAGGGGCCCGGGCCACGTCCACCAGGGCCCCTTCCTCAGGCATGTGTCAGAGCCCGGAGCGTGTGTTCACAGATCAGAGTGGGGCGCGGACGCGGGGTAAGGAGGAAGCACGGAGGAAGTGGGGGTGTCGGTCTCAGGCCTGCTGGAGAAAGAGGAAACAGGCTGTTTTCCGGAGGGGCAGGCCCTTCAGAAGCCACAGCTTGTGTGGGCAAGATCTGCGTCGTGTCCCAGGACGGTGATGGGTGGCCCAGTGTCAGGCACCTGCCACGTGCCGGGCACCCTCCCTCGGTCACACCTACGACGGTGGCCCAGCCCCCTCACCGTGTCCACACGCCCCCAGCAGGGCCGGCGTCGGGCCCCTGCTCCTGGGGCCCAGCGGGCACATCTGGGGGCAGCTCAAAGCGTTGGCGGCAGCCTGGGAGTCGGCCACGGGGCCGCCTGCCCTGCCAGCCTCCGCCCATGCCGAGGGCCAACGTGCTTGGTCCCCGGGTTCCTGGAGGCTGCGTCTGGGGATGCCGTCCCGAGCCTGGCTGGGAGGCTCCAGGCCCCGGCTCAGGGCTTACCATCCTCCGCTGCCCCAACCCTGCCTTGGCCTGTCCAAGCCCTGCCCCCGCTGCTGCCACCACGGGTCACCGGTACAGCTCCTGACGGCCGAGCCAAGGGCAGGGGTGAGTGGGGGTGGCCTTTCCACAGGTCGGAGCTGTCTGAACAGCAAGCTTGCGGCTCCCGGGGTGGTGTCATGGCAGTGGGCCGGGCCGGGGCTTCCCGGTTGGCTCGCAGCAGTGGCCGCTGGTCAGGGGACCCTAGGGTCCCTGGGGACTGACCATGCCCGGGCCTGGTGTGGAGGTGCTGGGCAGGCAGGTGGCAGTGGCTAGGTGTGGGTGCAGCCTGCTTGGCCCCTCGGGGGGTGTCAGCAGCACGGCAGAGAGAGGTTGGGGCTGGATTTGGGGGTCAGCGTCGGAGAAGTGGTGTCCCCACGACGGACCGTCAGAGGGACCATGTTTACCTCCCGCCGCCCCTGACGTCCTTTCCTCACCCGCACCCCACCGCATCCCAGCTCCCCCAGATCCCCCGCCTCCTGGGGATGCTCCGTAGCAAGAGCTGGTGTGTAGCCCCTCTTGTGGCCCGGAGTGGGGCTGCCGCCGCCTTAGGCCTGAGGCCTGGCCACGCTGGGGTCCGCCTGGGGCCGCCCTCTCCTGTCCTGCCCCTCTTCGCTGGGACGCCTCAGGACTGTAGCAGAGGCTGGCAGAGGCCCAGGCCCCGATCCCAAGACCTTCCCATCGACAGCAAAGCCGACCACAGAGGCCGGGGTGAAGGGCCCCATTTGGGAGGCCGGCCCGGGGCTGTGTGCGCTGGCAGCCCCTCTGCCCACGGCTGTCCCCGTCCCAGAGTTCTGGTTTTGTCAGCAGAGGGTTCTCCTGGCCCGGGGTGACGGGGAGAGGAGAGCGAGGCTTTCTTGCTCTGCGGGTGGACAGGCCCCTGGGGCCCCTGCATCCCAGTTCGGGGGCCTTGGGGGAGGAGGGTGTTCCTTGGGGAAGGAGGCATGGCCCGGATCGCCCCCGGAGAGAGCTTGAAGCTGGACCCCTTACCGGTCTGGGCTGCCCGGAGGTCCCGAGAAGCTGGCATCTACGTCCAGGGAACCTTGGCCCATGGGCTGCAGGGAGACAGGGCAGCCGCTTCTTGGCCTCACAGCACAGGTCGACTCTGGGGCGGGCGGTACCTCTGGCCTGGGCCTTGTGCCAGCGCTCGGGCCCTGCACGGAGCCAGCGGTGCCCGGCGTGCGGACCTGCTGTCTCTCCACCTCCCCCAGGCACTGACCTTCTGGGCTTAGGGGCCCGGGGGCTGGGAGGGGGGTCGGGGGCCCCGAGCCTCCCACGGGGCCACACCTGCAGCTGCCCTGGGGGCTGGGTTTGGGTGTGGGTGAGCCGAAGTCAGCCGGGGGGCCCCTGTCTCCTGGGTGGGCAGCCTTCGCAGGTCGGGCTGGACGCAGGGTGGGGGTCGGGTGGGTTCTGCCTCGGGCTGGGGCTGCCCACGTGGGCTTTCCGGCTTCTCACCTTCTCACCCACCTCCAAACTGTTGGGTCCGGGGCTAGGGAAGGAGGAGGAATGTCTCGTTTTGGCCAGCGAACCTGCCTCTGTGGGTCTGGGTGGTGGTCTTGGCCCTGAGGGCAGACCTTACGGGGGGGGTGCCCTGAGGGGCTGCCGGGGCTGACTCGAGGGCGAAGCCACTCTGGACAGTGAGGGGCCTGTCCCCGGCGCACGGCCCCCCGAGGCTGGGTGGTGGACCAGCTGCGGCCGCCACAGGCTTTACCACAAGGAGCCCTGAGCTGTTCCCCACGAGGTGACCTTGTCGTGTGGTCTGGGCCGGCCCACCCTCCGTGGCCTCAGTTTCTTCCTCTGCGGAAGAGCAGGGGTGGCTGGGCTTCTCACCCAAACCCCGTGCTGAGCGCTTTCAGTGCGGGACAGAGCCCAGGCCGGGTGGGCACAGGGCACATGTCCCTGGGAGGGACAGCCCTCCCAGGCTGCCCACCCCTGCACTGGCCTTGCTTCTTTTCTGGGGAAATCCTAGGTGTTTCCAATCAGGCAGGACCAGAACGAGCTGGATTTGAGAGGGGTTCTTGGCATTTCTGAGCCTCCATTTCCCCACCTGGGAAATGGGCGTCTTAATACGTAACTCATCCTATTAATGGGGGTTCTCCAAGAAACAGAATCATGTGTATGTAACCACACACACACACACACACACACACACACACACACACACACACACACACACAGAGATTCCTTATTTTTTTTATTTTTATTTTTAATTGATTTTTTGCTGTGTTGGGTCTTCGTTTCTGTGCGAGGGCTTTCTCTAGTTGTGGCAAGTGGGGGCCACTCGTCATCACGGTGCGCGGGCCTCTCACTATCGCGGCCTCTCTTGTTGTGGAGCACAGGCTTCAGAGGCGCAGGCTCAGTAGCTGGGGCTCACGGGCCCAGTTGCTCCGCGGCATGTGGGATCCTCGCAGACCAGGGCTCGAACCCGTGTCCCCGGCATTAGCAGGCAGATTCTCAACCACTGTGCCACCAGGGAAGCCCGAGGTTCCTTATTTTAAGGAATTGATGTTGGGAGCTGGCAAACTCCAAATCCAAGGGCAGGTCGATGGCTGGACACTCAGGCAGGGTCTGTGCTGGAGTCTTGAAGCAGAATTCCTTCTTCTCTTTGGGGAAGCCCCAGTGTCTGCTCCTGGGGCCTTCCCCTGATGGAAAAGGCCCTGCATCAGGGAAGGAGACCAGGGTCGCTCAGTCTGCTGCCTATAGGTCTTCACCACGTCTAAAGCATACCCTTCTTGGCCGCCTCTGGTGTCCGAGTGTCAGGTGGGAGACCCCGGCCCAGAAAGATTCCCAGACGTCAAGGCCCAGGTGGGAGGTGAGGTCCCTCTAAGGTGGGGCAGATAGGAATCGGCAGTGAGGGGCACGTGTCCCCCCACCCTCCCCTCGGAGTCAGGGAGCCCTGAGGATCTGGGAACCCTCTCCCCCGGCATGGAGACCTCTCCCGGGACTGAGGTTTCCCTGCCGAGTTCTGGACTCCACAGACACTGGTATCTGCGTTGGAAGAGACCGCGGACGTAGGGGACCTCCTGCATCGCTCCGAGTCAGCGGCTGCTGCTTCCCTGCCTGTCTGTGCTGCCTCCTCCCTGAATTCTCTGCAGGGTCCACGTGGCCGTGTTCTCTCCTCTCCTCTGGGCTTTGCACATGCTGTTCCCTCTGCTTGGGTCAGGCCCCCGCCTCTGAGAAGCCCTCCCTGCTTGCCCCTTCCAACGGGAGTGGGAGAGAGAGGAGGGGTTGGGAGAGAAAGGGGTGCCCAGCTGGAAGCCCCCACCTGCCCACTTCAGGCCTCTGATGTCCCTGGGCCTGTGGAGTGTGTGCGTCAGGGTCCACCCCACACCTGCCTCGGCTCCCTGATGAGAGGTGGCCGGCACCCAGGCCCCTCAGTAGCAGCTGCGGAGGCGTCCCTCTCCTGCAGGCTCTCACTGGTGGTTCTTAGCCCAGTCGTAGAGCTGGGTGGCATGCTGCTGAGTCCCTGAGGTCCAGACTCTGGGGCTGCTTCTGTCTCCCTAGTGGGGCAGAGGCAGGCTCTTGGCACCCTCAATGCGTCCCCACTTCCCAGTGGGGAAACCAAGGCTCAGGTCACACAGCTGCTCAGTTTCCAGGGACCCCTTGAGTCAGGCCAAAGCCTCCACCGTGGAGTTGGGAGGTTTCCTTCAGCTGCAGATCAAGCCAAACTGCAGCAAGAAAGACTTAGGCTAGACAGGAGGAGGGACTTTTCCAGCAGGGATGAGCCCGAGATGCCCATCCCCTCGGGCACTGATGGGGTGGCGTTGCCCGGCTGCTGGCCACCTTGCTCCTCCTAGGACCTGGGTTGAGGTGTCCCGGGAGCCCTGCTGTGGCCTCGAGTCTCCAGAGTTGCCCTGTTTGAAGGAGGGCAGGGATCTGGACGCTGGGCAGGAAACCCACCAGACCCCTCCCACCTCCGCTGGTGCCCAAGTCCTCCACTACCTGTTGCCCTGTCTCACCCCAGAGGGGAGGCTGCCCCATCCCATCCTGTCCCGTCCCAGGAGAGGCCTGCAGGGCCCGGCCGCGCCCAGGCCGAGGATCTCCCCGAGACGCAGGCCGTGTCTGGGTAGAGCCAGTGGGCACAGGTACGTCCAGCTGCCCGCGCTGCCCCCTGGGAGGGCCTGCTGGACTCCTGCCCCCACCCGCAACGGGCCTCTTTCACGGGGAAGGCGACAGTGTCCTGGGACAGATAAGGCCCCTGTCCGTGGGGTCACTTCAGTTCGTTCTCTGGCACCTTCTAAATATACCCTCCGAGGGGGTTCTTATCGCGGCTGGGCCGGGCCGGGCAGCCAGGCTTAGCGTAGGCGACACTGTGCGGGCCAGAGCCACCCCCCAGCCCTGGGCCCTGGATGGGCTCGTCCTCTGCTGGGTGGCCCTGCCTCAGGTGGGCCTGCCGTCCAGTGCTGGGACCCCGAGGGCCGGGGCATCCCCCAGGCCTCCTAGCCAAGCCCGCCTGGGGCCTGTCCTCGCACCGCTGGGCTGGGGCAGCCCCTCAGGGATGGCCGGTGGGAGGACAGGCCCTGCCACTCGGGTGGACCGTGTCTTCCTGAAGGCGGGAGGGACAGCCTGGTGGGAGGAGCCTGCACTGCAGTCGGGCGGCCCTGGAGTCCCTTTCCCCACCGCTGTGTGCACCCCTGGCTCTGGGCAGTCACGTGCTCTCTTTCTCCTCCAATGAGGGACAGGCCCGCCTCTGGGGCTTCTCGCGAGGACCAAGTGGACGGGAGGCCCTCTGAGGCGGGCCCCTCCAAGGCCTGGACCCGCCGGGGCTCCTCAGGGGAAGGAGGATGGGGTCCCAGATCTGGGGGTGGCTTCCCCTGCTGTCTGGGGCTGGACGTTCCCAGTTCAGTCGCCCACAGCCTGATGCTCGGATGTGGCTGTCGTGTTTCTGATGGTGTAACAGGCGCCTGTGGCATCGCACATGTGTGTACACATGGCACCCCCTCCCCCAGACCCCCGCAGCCGCCTCTCTAGTGCCCTGAAAAGGCTTTGAACTGACCGCGTAGGGCGATGTGGTTGAGCCCTCAGCCAGAGCCTGTGCTCGCCTGCGCCCCCAGCTGCCCCCCGCTGGCGTGGCCCTCAGCAGAAGGGGTCGCCCCCCCGGAAACGCGAGGGCCCTGTGCTGAGGTGGACATAGAACGTGAGCGGACGCCGGGTGCCGGGATGAGACGCGAGAGCGGCCACAACCCGCGTCCTCTGACGGCAGCCAGGCCGCTGGGCAGGGCGGTGGCCTGTGGGACCCCCGAGCTCGGCTGGACCCGGGCCGCCCCACTGCCCGCCCTGCAGGGCTGTCGAAGCGGAATGCATGGCCAGTGCGGGGGGCGCCGCTGCCACCTCGGGGTGGGGTGCAGCGGGGCTTCTGGGGACCGGCCGAGATGGGCCTGAAGCGCCTTCGGCCGGGGGGCTCCCCGGGGCCTCCAGGATGGAACGTGTTTGTGTCTGCGCGGGGAGGTCGGGGTCCCTGAGCGCGGCCATCGGGTGAGCGAGGGTGGTAGACCCCCTGTCCTTACGGTGCGCTGCTCTCGGCGGAAACGTCACACGCCTTCCCGGGGGAGCAGGACCCCGTCCCTGTGCCCAACCTGTCCCCTCACCTGCGTCGTCCTGAGTTTCGGGGAGAGGCCCCAAGGAGAGGGTGCGGGCTGAACCCTGGCGGTCGCTGCCCGGCTGGTGGCCTCCCCGCAGACGCTGAGCAGAGTGGCTGCGAGAGCAGTGCCTTGCGGGCTTGGGAGGGGCCGGCGGCGTGGGTGGTCCGGACGGGTGCAGGGTCCCTCCGTGGTCTCCCCCAACTAGCGTGGAGTTGGTCTTCTCCTGGGGCAGCCTATCCCTGCTGCCTCTGGGGCCGACTTCGGGCAGCTGGACCACGGCCCTCAGAGCCCTCACCCAGTGCGTCATGGTGCACTCCTGGCAGTGGGGGTGGCCGTGCCTGCTCCCAGCTCACGTCAGAGCCCACCCTCGCCCCCGGGAGGCTCCTTTCTGCCTGGCACTATTGGCATGCAGTCTGGTGGAGGGGGGCGTACGTGGAGAGCTGCCTGGTGTCCTGGCCCATTGGAAGCCCTGTAGGGGCTTGGCTGGGACCGTGGGGGTGGGATGTGGCAGGGCAGGGCGAGGAGGAAAAGAAGGGCATGAAAGGATCTCACTGTTTGATAGACCCTGGAGGCCTACATGGAGGAGGTGGCACTGAGAATTCTTTCCACTGAGCTCCTGAGTTCAACCTAAAACATTCATTAAGTCAATGAGTCATTCAACAAACACTCATGTACCAAGCCCCATACGGGGCCTTCAAAGGGGAACATCGGCAGATGGGCCTCTGCCTGGGGAGCCTTTGCTCTACTGGGGCAAGAGTGGGCAGCAGGTGGTCAGTGGTCTGGTGAGAGTGGGGCAGGGCCCACAGGGCCCAGCGGTGGCATCAGAAGGCCGGCCCCCTGCGGGGAAGCCCAGGAAAGTGGGTTTGGAGTTCAGACTTCATTGAAGAGTCTTTAGCTTGGGAGGGGGCTGGTGGGATTTGCATTTTCCCAGGATTGCCCCAGCCGCCCAGTGGACATTGAAAGACTGGGGCAGGGAGACCAGTGGGGTGTGGGCTGAAGATTCCGGTGCAGTCCTGGTGGCCCCCCGGTGGTGGTGGCCCCCAGGCAGTGGAGGCCTGGCCTTTAGGGAGGTGCTGTGTGCACAGGCACAACGTGAGGGCCCAGCCGGAGCACGAGGTGTGAGGTCCTGTGTCTCCGGGGTCCCTAGCCCAGTTCACTTTCAGAAGAAGTGTCAGCTGAAACCCCACAAGGCTGTGGAAGGCCTCCGTCGAGCTACAGGTCTCGCATCGCCCGAGTGAACCTTGTGAAAGAACGAGACTCGGTGCCTCTGAACAAGCCCCGTGGAAGGTTCAGAGTTGGTCGGGGGGAGGCTGGGTGGGGGGCGACCCGTGGAAGCCCTGTTCAGGAGGCCTGGCCTGGACCCTGCCCGGCACGAGGTGGGGAGACGGGGTGGGGGGGCTGCTGTGGTCCTGGGTGAGAAGTGCGGGGGTCCCTGGGGCGCTGAGCCTCACCTGGGCCGGGTCGACTGCCACTCCGGCTCCTTTCGCTCCGTGGCGTGATGTCGTTTGGATGGTGCAGTGCCGAGTGGTGACCTCGGAGGGACATGGCTGCGTCCTAATCCCTGGAGCCTGTGACCTTATTTGGAAAGAGGGTCTTTGCAGACATAGTGACAAGGTGAGCAGGAAACTCTAAACCTATCTTGGACTGTTTTAAAAATCGTGACACTAACACGTGTTTTACCAGATACCTGATGCTGGTTTTTGAAAGCTCACTGAAGATTCACTAATAGATAGCATCACCCTAAGCAGTTTATTGGTTTATTAAAACGCTCTCTATGTTATAGAGGCTGAGTGACGGCCCCCAAAGATGTCAGGCCCCCTGGAACTTGCGAACGTGACCTTACGTAGAAAAAGCGTCTTGGCAAGGGTGATAAGTTAAGGGTCTTGAGAGGGGGGGATGATCCTGGATACCCGGGGGAAGGGGGTCCAAATCCAGGGACAGGCATCCTCATAAGAGACACACAGAAGAAACAGACACGGAGGAGGTGGCCCCATGACGATGGAGCAGAGCCTGAGGGATGCGGCCACGAGCCCAGGATGCCTGGGGCCCCCAGAAGCTGGAAGAGGTCCAGTCCCGCCATTCCCCACCACCCCCCGCCTGCCCAGGACAGCGCCCCCGCACCCTGTGGCTCAGGCTGGGATGTGGGGTTCCCTCTTGGGGGACCCTGGCCCTTGGCAATGGGGTCCCCTGCCCAAGGGGGAGGCTCAGTCCTTGCCTTGAAGTTGGAGCTGGGCAGGGGGCCCCAGGGCTGGCCGGCCCTGGGCGTGTACCTGCTGTCCCAGAGCCTTGGGGTCCCCTTGCTTCTTGCTGTACAATCCAGGGCCCTCTCAGGGCTGGACAGAGTGGGCGGGAGGGGCAGCCCCACAGCCTGGAACTGGGACCCGCCTCGCTGTGGCCTCGGTCTCCTTGTGGGAGGTGATACGACACCCTCCACACGGGGTGTGGTGGGGAGCTTGTGCGTAGCACCCAGCACCTGGGCCTGAGGTGTGAGCTGCCACGTGCCCGGCCCAGCCCCACCCAGAGCAGTGCTGCGCGTGGGCTGGACCAGCGGGGCGCGGGGTCTTGGCATCCTGTTGGGCAGTGTTGCCCCCAACCCCGGGGACAGCCCTGGTGGGACCAGAGGGGGGTCCAGTGCCACGGGGGATACGTCCAGGCGCTGGCTCACCAGCCCCGGGGCCCGAGCGGGGCTACCTGTCCTCTGTTTGTTCGGAGGTGTTTATTATCTTTCAGGGTGACTTTTGTACAAAGAGGAGCCCCTCCGATACGGCTGGGGTTTGAACGTCAGCAGCTAATCTGTTAAATCACGCGTTCCGAGTTCGGCCCGGAGCTTTAGGCCACTGGACAAGCCCTCTGTCTGTTATCGCCCGAAGGTCCAGGCAGAGTGGGCGGGTTTTTGAACCTCGCTCAGCCTCATTTATAGCCTTTGTCAAACACCGACAGCCATCCAGGGCTTGTGTATAAAAGTCATTGACTTAGTTCCCTTTTTTTTTTTTTAACTTTAAAAAAACTGTGTTAAGATACATGTAACATAAAATTTATCCTGTAACCATTTCTAAGTGCACAGCTCAGTGGCACTAAGCACACTCACATTTTTGTGCAACCGTCACTCCGTTCATCCCCAGAACTTCATACTCCCAAATTGACACACTCTGTCCCCATTAAACACTCACTTCCCATCCCCTTCCCCAGCCCCTGGCCCCCAGCATCCTATTTTCTGTGTCTGTGGATTTGATGACCCTCAAAGGCACCTCGTAGGGGCAGAATCGTGCTGGACCGACAGAACTTTTCAAAGTACGTAATTTTTATACCTTGAATAATTTGAGCACACAGATAACGGCACATCTTCCGTTCTCTGATTCGTCCCAGCGCCGCATTTCAGTGTCCCGGAATCTCAGCTCAGAGCCCAGGGAGCCCGAAGGCTGAGGTCTTGCACGTCTGGGTTCTGAGGGCGCCTTGAACAGGCCACATGCCCTTTGCACGTGAAGTGTGTGCTTCTTGTCCACATTTTCAACGTCATTGGGAAACATCCCGGTGTTGAAAGAGGCTTCCCTGTGGGCTGGAGAGACCGTCACGGTTAGACTCACGTAGGTTCCCCGAGGGTCCGGCCCACGCCCTGCCTCTGCGGGGCGCCGGCCTGGGTGAGCCCGCCAGTCCCAGGTACTGGGGGTCCCAGCCCATTGCGGGGGTTGGAGGGGGTGCAGTCTGCAGCCCGCCTCCTGCGCCTGGAGCACCCTCCCGCTGAGCTGCGGCCCGCGGCCCTGGCACGGCTCCTGCATTCTTCGGTGTTTCCAGGGCACCTGCTGCCACAGATCCTGAAATGATGTCCGATAACGTTCCGGACGTCCCTCGGGGCGGGGGCTGGCGGCCGCAGTGCCCGGGGCGGATCAGCCGTCAGGGCACAAGCAGGCCATTGTCCTCGGGCCGGAGCTGCCTCCCCCTGGCTGTAGCCACCTCCCTCGGGCACTCACATGCCCTCCTGGGAAGTTGGATCCAGCAGCACTGGGGGCCGAAGGGGCTTCTTCTCCCCCGCAGCCCTGCTCCCCACGCCCCATCCAAAGAACAGGGTGGCTTCCTTCTTTCCCTGGACCTCTGTCTCCCAGCTCCTGGGGGTCTGTGGCTGCCTGGTTTTGGGGCCTTGGGAGGTGAGCTGGGATGGACAGGTGGTGGCCAGCCCCGCAGAGGCAGGAGGGGGGTGTCAGGCGCCTCAGGCTGCTGCGGGCCCCCGAAGGGCAGGGACCCTATCTTGGCATCGTTGAGGCTCTGGGCCTCACGCAGGACAGGTTGGAGGGGACAAGAATCGCCTTTGTTAAGGGATTCTTTCTGAAACTAGCACGACGTGTGCGAATAGTTGAAGAGCTGTTTAGCCTTCAGAATGCAGCAAGGCTGAGACTAGCAAAGTGTGGAGAGATCGTGAACGCCAAACCCCCTGATCTCCAGGGAAAGTAGTCTCCAGCCGGGTCCCCGGGGAGGAGCTCCCGGGCAGGGGCCCCGCGCTCTGACCCAGAGCCTCAGCCTCTGGGCGCACAGAGCGGGGGGTCTCCGTGCACCTCTGAGCGGAGCTCGGGGTGAGGGCACCCGCCCTGCTGTCACCCTCCATGCAGGCCTGTCCACAGCCCCAGGCAGGGCTGCTCTGGCCAGAACCTTCCTCCTTGGCAAGGCTCAGTCACCCTTCCCCCGGCCCCCTGAGCGCAGCCAGACACAGGGCAGCGAGCAGAAGAGGTCTCCCGGCAGCCGTGGTACCTGCAGCCCATTCAGGACGCTCCCCAGGCCTCGCCCGGGGTCTCTGTGCCCTGGCCTGGCACGCGGTTCTAACACGCCCTCGCTCTGCTTTCTGTCCGGGGTCATCCTAACAGCGACAGCGAACGGCCGGTTGCCACCCTGGCAGCAAGAGTCATACAGGGACAGGCCTTGTAGGAGAGTGACGGCGGCCTCCTAGGCCCCAGAGCACGGCCAAGCCGCCGCCTGGCAGCACATGCAGCGCCCACCACGATGCGCCGCTTTGGGCTCCGTCTGCTTCGTCTGCCTTGGGAGACAGGAGACGGCAGGGAATTCAGGACTTTTCGAGCACATCCTGGCCGTGGAGGCTGGCGAGCGCTGGGCAGTGGGGCCCAAAGACCTGGGTCCAGGCCTGGCCCGGGCCGGCCCCCTCCCCTCCCGGCCCTCACCTTCCTGGCTGCGGGTCGCCGCAGGCTTGGGGACAGTGGTGCGGGGCACAGGGCACGTGACTCAGAGCTGAGGCCGGTTTTATTGACGTGGGGACTGCGGGTCAGCCCTGATGTTGGTGTCCTGACCTTTGGATCTGAGTGTGAGTGTGTGTGGAAAAGGGGGCTTCGCAGGTGTGGCTAAGAGAAGGATCTGGATCTGGGGGATTGTCCTGGATCACCTGGCAGACCCTGGGTGTCATCGCAAATGTCCCTCGGGGCGGGGGTGGTCAGAGAGAGATGAGACCATGCGTGTCGTGCTCCCCGCCCCCACCCCTGGGCCTTGGCCTCGTGACCTCCGTGGTTTGACCATGCGAGGTTCAGTCACCCTTGGGAAGCGTGGAGCCCGAGCCCCTGTTTCCCCGTACGTAGCATCTGTGGCATCTGTCCCCGGACGGCTTCCTGTGGCCCGACGGAGAGTGGTTGAAGTACCCCCACGGGCCGTGGGCGGGCGGGTTCTGCCCATCTTCTCAGGAGGAGAGGGCACGAGGTGGAACACTGACCCCTGAGTCCCTGCCCGATGTCCACTGGCCTGAGAGGCAGTGGCCGCGGGCCGTGGCTCCGGCTGTGTCGATGGGGGAACTGAGGCCCGGAAGCAGCCTGGACCGCGTTGTAGGCAGTGTGGCTTCTTTGTGCGGCTGCCTCCACACCCAGGGGGCCTGGGGGCAGGGGTGGGGTGGGGTGGGCACCTCCCTCCTTGGGGGACCTCACCTGCCCTGGTTTCTCTCGGCCGAGCCGGGCAGCGAGGCCCTGGGACTCACGGGGCTTCGGGGTGTGGGCCGGGGGCAAGTGAGCTCTGTGCCTGAGGGACAGTCGGGCCAGCCAGGCACTCGCTCTGCCAGCCAGGGTTCGCCTGTGTCCCCCTGAGATCGAAAGCTTCCTGAGGTGGGGGCCCAGGGTCTCAGTCACCACACAAGGGATGCCCTCAGGTCCCAGCAGGGAGGCACGGCTACATCTGTTAAAGGGCTTCCCTGGGGGCTGGGCGGGCCTGGACGCCCTTCTGAGCTGGCAGGCGAGTCTGCAGTTGGGCAGAGTGGGTGGTGGGCGTGCAGGGTCCTGGGGGTGGCACCGGGTGTACGGACTGGGGAGGCTTGAGGCGGCCTTGGGCCCTGGGGCGCTGGCGTCTCCCATCCCGGGAGGCCCCAGGCCAAACGAGGGCTGCGGCTCCCGGGGTCCTGCTGGGAGCCGCTGCGGGACTCGGGGCTGCGTTCAGACTGTGCTTCGGGTCCAGCGTCCTGGCGGGGGCTGGTGTGAGCCAGGCTGTACCCCGAAGAGAGGAGGGCGGGGCGCAGAGGAAGGGCCAGCGTGGGAGGGACGGAGGAGGGAGCTGGGACTCGATGGAGGTGCACCTGAGCAGGTGCGGGCTGAGTACCTGCTGTGCGCCAGACCCCGTCCCCGGCGTGGGGTGTGGCGGGGGTGGCACCCCACAGCCCTCCTCTGGGGGCTCGTGGTCTTGGGGGTGGACGGCGCAGAAGGGGACAAACAGGCCCCAGGCCCGGCGGTGATATGTGAGCATGAAGGACACAGGTGGAGGCACGTGGGGGTGAGCGTTGGGTCCCGTTTGCGGGTGAGGGTGCGGAGCTTGCAGGCGGGGCACTGGCAGGTGCAAAGGCCCCGAGGCAGGCGGGGGGCGGGGCATGCTGGGAAGGAGCTGGGGTCAGGGTCACTGTGGTGTCATGTGGGGGTGATGTTGAGGGCTCAGTCAGTGGCCGGGCAGGGTGGACTCTGGGGCCCAGGGTGGAGGCAAGCACTGTGGTCAGGACAAGAGACAAGGCTGACGAAGGGGCAGGGTGCAGAGGGGTGGCTGGGACCCGGCTCTGTGGGTCCAGCTGACCCAGCCTGTGTGAGGCACCAGGAGAGAGGTGGAGACGAGAGCTGTTAGAGGGAACCCCGAGAGCTGCGGGAGAGCAGCCGGGTCTTGGGGGGGGCTCCCCAGGCAGGGAGGATCATCTGGGCGGCCCGGGTCCTGTCTCCTCCAGGAAATGTGGGGTGTGGTCTGTGTCGGGCAGCCTGTTCTCAGCGGACTCTGAGGGGCCGGGAGGGAAGGTGGGCTGGAGTGGGGAGGAGTGGGGCAGTGGGGGAGTTGCAGTGGGCTTCCTAGTGGGCACAGGGCAGGCGTGTGGGGATGGGGGGTGAAAGCAACTGCAGACAGCAGGATCTCGGTGGGGAGAGGGCCAGGGCTCCGTGGCGTGGGCCCAGAGAGCTGTCTCCACATCTGCACCCCCGGGGCCATGCGAGGACCCACCTGGAGAGAGTGCTTGGAGCCCCCGCTAGAGTTGTCCTCTTCCCAGGCAGGAGGAGGGCTGGGGGCTCGGCCTGGTCTCATCCAGGGACGTGGAGGGAAGGGCCCGAGGGTCTGCCTTCAGGAAGCCTTACTGGTTCGGGTGTGATCAGAGCAGCCCCTCTGTGCAGGGATGGGGTGGGAGGGGGGCTGAGCCTGGGAGCTGGCCCCGGGGGCAGGGGCTGCCGCCTTCCCTTTGTTCAGCTCCGTGGGCTCCACCTCTGGCCTCCCCACACCCCCACCCCCGGGATGGGGAGGGGAAGGCAGGCGTCAGAGCAGCCTCCCGCCTGGGAGCCCAGGCTCTGGTGACGCCCCGTTAGCGGCTGCAGGAGACGCCCGCTCCTGGCGCCTGTGCTGCAACCCCTGAGCTGGTGTTGGGCGCGCTGCCCTGGTTGTCCGGACGGCCACAGAGCCCTGCGGCCACCACCTCTACGTGCAGGTGCAGGTGCAGGACGTTCCCCTCCCCCGAAGGAGGCCCCTCTGGCCCCGGAGGTCACCAGGCTGCTCTCTGCTCTGTGGATTTCCGTCCTGGACACCTTAGAGACCGTAGCCTGGGTCAGAGCTCATCCCTTCGAGGCCGGGTGGCGTCACATGCCTTTGGCTTGCCACACTTTGTGCACTGTTGACGGTCGGCAGTCAGGGTTGGCGGCCCTTGGAACCCTCAGACCCGGGGAGGGCAGGGCCTACTCCCCGGGCCTGGGCCGCGTCTGAGCGGGGAGGGCAGGGCATCCTGGCGCGGGCGCTGACTGCGTGTCCTCCTGTCCCGCAGCTTCCTCATTGTTCTGGTCTGCCTCATCTTCAGCGTGCTGTCCACCATCGAGCAGTATGTCGCCCTGGCCACGGGGACCCTCTTCTGGATGGTACGTAGCTGCGTGAGGGGCCCTGCACTCTCATCCCCCAGGCGTGTGGACCAGGGGGTGAAGCCAGCTGCTCCTGGCCTCTCCCACCCACAAAACACCCCTCTGCCGGAGCCCCCCTGCTGGCTGGCTCTACAGGCTCGCCCTGATACTGGGGGACTAGAGGTGTGGGGACGCCCTACCCTGGCACCCTAACCTGCCAGGATGTGGCCGTCAGGCTGAGAAGGCCAAAGAATGGGAGGACCCCGGGGCCTGGTGGTCTGGGAGAGCTTCCTGGAGGAGGGGGCTTCTGAGCTGGGCCAGGAAGGAAGGACAGGAGGACGCGGGCACAAGGAGCCGGGGTTGTGGTCTGCTCGGCCTGCGCCGTGGCCCCGGGTCTGGCTGGTACTCGGACCCTGCAGGCGTCTCAGCCCCTGCCCCAGCCTCTGGCCAGGTTGCCTCCAGCCCTGGCCAACTGATGGCTGCAAGCTTGGGTCCCCAAGTCCTCGTAACGTGGCCTTGAGGCCGTGCCTGTTTTATTTGCATGCCGTCGGCTCCACTTTCCCTTTGATGTTTCTGGATTTTGGGTCACAGGAGTTTCCCCCTCTCAGGTTATAGAGAAACAGCCACAGCTGCCTCAAGCACTCGTCCGGGTTAGTCGTGTGGTTTTAAGCTGTTGACGGCAGTGGGCACATCCCGGCGTGAAGGTCAGATTAGCTCTCGCTCTGTCCCTCTCGTCTGCCCCCTCCCAGCACCACTTACTCCAAAGTGTGTCTTTGCTCCCCAATTTGAGGAGCCATTTTTGTTGTGAACCAGATGTCCAGATGCCAGCGGCTCTGCTCTGGGATCTCCCTGTTCTGTCCACGGCTGCTTGTCCGTGCCTCTCTCCCACAGCCATGCTGCTTTGCTGATGTCTGCACTCAAATCTGTTTTAACAAGTGGTTAATATCCGTGCCCAGCTCTTCTCTTTCAGGGGCAATTCTTTCCTGTTTGTTTGTTCTCCCCAGTGACCTTCACAATCAGCTTGTCTGCCTCCCAGAAAAAACCCGATGGTGTTTGATGAATGCATCTGGGGAGACCGACATCTCTCTGGGGTGGGGTCTTTCTGTCCATGGTCAAGCCGTGTCTGTTCTACCCAGGAGGCTTTTATGGTTTCGTGATGTGGCTTTTAGACCGTTGTTGTTATTATGTTTAATATGACAATGGTTGTTGTTAGTTGCTGCCACAGACGGGAGCTTCTCTTCCATTACGTTTCCTGGAGGCTATTTTGGTGTCTCGGAAAAGCCTTTGCTCTTGTCGCTTGTACAGCCTGTGACGGCCTCTGTTTTGTTATTGTGTGCGGGAGTTTCTCCTCTGGTCCTTTAGAGTTTTCTGACTTTGGAATTCCGCTGCCTGGTTTGGTCTAGCGTGCTGTTCAGGTGTGGAGACTGGCATCTGTCAGTCACTCCGCTTACCGGGCCAGGGGTAAGGGGGCTCCCTGTGCTTCCTCTGAAGGAATGTGCCCTCCCGGGCAGAGAGGTGTGCGGGGGGGGGGGGCAGTCCTTCAAGTCCAATGAGAGGACATGATTCTAAAGTGATGGTGTTGACTTTCGGGTGTCTTTCCTGCCTCTGTGGAGGTGTCGGCGGATGTCCTTGCTTTCCCGGGATAACTGTCCCGGCATTTTGTTTCTACTGTCCTGTTGGGTTATACTTTCTCATATAAAGGTAGGGACTTGTTTGAAAAGTAGGACGGCCGCCATCCCAGCAAGACGGAGGGCCTTTTGGGGTCATGGAGGCTTCCCCCCGCTCGCCTGGTCCTGAGGACCTATGGAGGTAACCTGGGTGCCAGCCAGGTCCGTGCCAAGGCCCCAGAGGCCGCAGCTCCTTGCAGAAGTGCCCTCGGGCAGTATGACGGTTACTCTTGGCCTGCAGAGAGATGTCCCCAAACCCCTGCTCTGGGCAGGCCCTGGGGCAGGCCAGGGGTCATCTCCCTCTGGGTGAGCCGGAGGTGCTTCTCTCTGCTGTGAGCATCCCGGGTGCCCTGGCCGGCCGTGTGTCTGCTTCCCAGGCGGGGGACTGTCCTTCCCTCTGGCCGGCCTCCTTCCCACCTCCCAGACTGCAGGGGAGGAGCTGTGGGGGGCAGGGAGAGAGTGGAGAAAGTTGGGGGGTGTCTGGCGTTTTGGGTTATCACAGGGTGATTTGAGCCCCTGCCCAGACCGCACAAAGC
This sequence comes from Aethalodelphis obliquidens, assembly GCF_003676395.1. NCBI lineage: Eukaryota > Metazoa > Chordata > Mammalia > Artiodactyla > Delphinidae > Aethalodelphis > Aethalodelphis obliquidens. The sequence continues at coordinate 8,239,331 of NW_020838013.1, read as the reverse complement.
ACGTCTGCTCTGCGAGTTGCTCCTGGGGTCTCCTCGTGGCCAAGGTAACTGAGGTTCAAGAGGCAGTGGCTGGAAGGGGCCAGGAAGACCTTGCCGGGCTGGGCCCAGATTCCAAGGCTGCTGTTCTACCAAATGTAAGTGCTGGTGGTGCTGGGCCCAGGGGCCTGGTTGGCCGCTCGCCCCCTGTGTAGGTCTCCTGGGGCCGTAACAAAGTCCACAGCCCGGGCGGCTTAAACGACAGGATGTATTATCTCCTGGTCCTGGAGGCTGGAATCCCAGATCCAGGTGTGGGCAGGGCTGGTTCCTCCTGAGGCCTCTCTCCTCGGCGTGTAGACAGCCGTCTCCTCCCTGTGTCCTCACGGGGTCGTCCCTCTGTGTGTGTCTGTGTCCTGACCTCCTCTTCTCATAAGGACCCCAGTCCTGTGGGGTTAGGGTCACCCTAGTGACCTCATTTTACCTTCCTCACCTCTTTGAAGGCCCAGCTCCAAATACAGTCACATCCTGAGGACTTGGGGGTTAGGGCTTCTGCATAGGGATTTGCGGGGGACACAGTTCAGCCCATAAGGCCCCCTGAGTGACTGGGGTCAGTTCCTCCTCTGCTGGGAGGTTTACTCTTAGGTTTTTAGATGTAAAGTATCCCAGGGACCGCCCTTGTGTGCACCCTGCCGCCCCGGGCCCTGCATCAGCACCGAGGGTCCTGAGTTCGGGTGCCAAATCCTTGGGCATCTCATGCAGGGCCTCTGGGTGCAGCTGGGATGGGCCGGGTGAAGCCCGCATAGACTCTCGGCCCGGGAATCGCCACTGAAACCAGACCCTTGGTGGGGGGTCACCCCAGGACCGCCCTGGGGGTGGGGGCTGACCCTGGCGGCCTCGGGCCTCCCCTGGTCCAGCCTCCACTCTCCCCTTGGCCTGGCCGGGAGCACCTCCCTCCCCAGTCAGTGCTCTCACGTTCAGACAGGTCTCCTCGCAGGTTTCGTGGTGCCGTCCCGGCCCCCGAGTCCCGGCAGCCCCCTGCCCGGCAGCCACCACCCCCCCACACACCCCGCCCCTGCCCGCCCACTCCCTGCTGAGCACCGACCTCCACCCTCAGTCCCAGCATCTGTGAGGCCCGCGTGCCACCTGGTGGCCGTTCTCTGCAGTGCGGGCACCGTTCCCCTGCTGAGGATGGGGGCTCGGCCCAAGCTGGGGGTGCGTTCCTAACCCCTCGCTCTCTGGGGCCCGGGATGCGTGTGCCAGCGGTCATCCCGGAGCTCCCCTGCTCCAAGCAGAGGGCCCCCCGCTGTGGTCGCATCTCCCGTCCCACCCCTTTGAGGGGAGAGACCCTGTGCCGCCTCCCTCGTCCACCCCCGTTCTCTCACATCAGCACCTTGCGCGCTGCCACCCTCGCGTCCCCCCAGGAGTCCTCTCCACACAGCAGCCATTGGTTGCGGGGGCGACTCCCCAGAACAAAACTCTGATCGTTCTAGAAGCTCCCGGTGGCATTCAGGATCGGCTGGGCCTCTCAGGCCCCCAAATGCTGCTCGCCCGGCACCGCCCGCATGTCTGTCCCCCCCCCCCCCCCCCCCCCCCCCCCCCCCCCCCCCCCCCCTTTTTTGCCCCCCCCCCCCCCCCGCTGCTCCCCTCCGCTCTGATGCACTGTTTGCTGACCCTTGGACAGTCCTGGCCGCCTCGGGGCCCTTGCACGTGCTCCGCTCGGCATGTCACAGGACCGGCTTCTCCTCCCGTCAGACCTCGACTTGGCCGTCACTGCTTCAGTACCCCCTCCCTAACCGCCTTCTGCGCGGTCCCCGTCCCTCCTGCGGCACACCCGGCTCCTGCCCCAGCGGTCTGGGTGTGACAGGGGTCTGCGGGAGGGAGGGGGGAGTCACAGGGTCTGTCTCCTTGCTCTGTTCCCCACCCCTGAAGGCAGGGCCCCAGGGGCTGCGACCCCTCCGCAGGCCCAGAACGGTGCTTCCGGGGTTTGGATACCCCTCCTTTGAGCCCACGTGCCCAGAGCGGCCCCGGGGGGCACCTCAACTGCACTGTGTGCAGTCCTGGGCCTCGGTTTCCCCACCTGCAGGACGGAGGGCTTGAGCAGCATGGCCTCAGACATAACCTTTTGATGGCCTTGCAAGGTTTCCAAGGGTTTCCTAACTCACTGGCCTGTGGAGACGGATCCTTTGCGGTGGGTTTAAGCTGGCCGTATCCAGCTGCCACTGGAGTCATGGCCATGCCGGGTGTGGGGCGTCTGGGATACTGGGAGGAATGAGGCCGCCCCGGGCCCAGCCTCCGGGGTAGATGTGAGTTATGTCCGGGGTGGGGACGGGAAGGAGGTAAGAGGTGAAGAGGCACTGGGGGAGGGGGGTGGGGGGGTTGTCTGCGGGGATGCTGAGGGCTTCCTGGAGGAGGAGCTGCCCTGAGAGGGGAAGGAGGAGGTAAGCGGGTGCTGGGGGGTCGTGGGGACGGGCAGGGACCCTCCTGCAGCGGGCAGCCTCAGGTGGGCCGGGCAGGCGCAGCGCCCCGGAGCTCTCGGTGGAGGTGGCGGCCTGCGGGGTGGGAACGGGGGTAGCCCCCAGGCGGAGGGACACCGAGTTTGGGGAGGGGGCCGCGGGGGCGGGTGTTTGCAGGCGGCCCAGGGCGGGGCCGCGGGACACCAGGTGGCGCTGTTGTCCGCGGATCGCGGGCACCGCTGGCCCCGGCCCAGAGCTCCGAGCGGAGCCAGACCGCAGCCGGGAGCCCAGGAGGGGCCGAGCGTGGGCTCCACACAGGATTCCGAGAGCAGCACGATGCTTAAATGGTGGAGAAAAAGTCATTCAAAGCTGTGTTTTCCCAGAGAGCCCATATTTCTTCCTTTCTTTTCATGCGCTCGCTTTTATGGGGCCAGAGAGCTGTTATCTCAGCTCTGTGTGAGGGAGCCCCAGGGCGGCCTCCGAGGGATTAAGCGTTCTGCTGAACCAGGGAGATTTGGGGGGCCTGAAAAAGCCATTTTGGGTGGAATCTCATCTCTGCTGCAGGGTCTGTCCCAGGGCCGTGAATGGGCCCGTTTGAGATCTGAGCCTTGTTTGTGGTTTCCCGGGGAAAAGGGCCACTGCCAGGGCTGCAGGGCCGGCTCCCAACATGGTTCCTGAATTCACAGGAAGCCCTGTGTGTGTGTGTGTGTGTGTGTGTGTGCGTACGTGTGTGTGCCTGCCTGTGTGCACGTGTGTCTGTGCATGTAGGCGTGCGGTGTGCTTGTGTGCTCATGCACATCGCCGTGTGCACGCACGTGTGTGCGTGGGTCCGTGCGTGTGTGCTCTGTGCCCGTGTTTCTGTGCGCACGCGCGCCTGTGGACGAGTTCTGGGTCTGGGTGGCTCTTCTGTGTCTCCCCCTGTCCTGCTGCTGTGGCAGAAACACTCCCCTCCCCACTCTCTGGAATAAGAGACCCAGGCTGGGCCCAGGTGAGGGGCTGGTTTTTGTCTCTGAAATCGAGGGGTTTTTTTTTTTGTTTTTTTTTCCTTCCTTTTTCAAATCCCACACAAAGAGAGAGGCACTCAAAAGCACAACACAGACACCGCGTATTCCATGCCTTCTGGTGGGGAACATACCAGGGAATTGTCCTGCGATGCTGCGGTTAAAAACCCCGTGAGCCGCGGCCCGGAGGCCTAGGGGATGAGGTCATTGCTGCGGCTTCCTCCCCGGCCCAGGCCCCTCGGCGGTGACCCAGCCCTCCCGCCGCTGGATCACCCACCCCGGGGCTCCGGCTCCCCCAGCATGGAGCGAGACTCTCCTGTCCCCTGGGCCTCAGTTTCCCAGATGCAAAACCAGACTCCGTGGGACTCTCTGGGCCCCCTTGGGCCCCTCTGCGGGCCTCGCTTTTCTCAGGAACGCAGTCTAGGCTCTGTCCCCCGAACCCCCCCCCCCCCGCAGCCCCCCGGCGGCCCCAGCTCACACTCAGCTCGGGCCTCTGCAGGCCCGCGTGTTCCCAGCTTCTGCTCTCTACACCCTTCACGTGCCAGTAAAGACGACCACGCTAAGTCAGGGCCAGCGGCCCCCCTGGGGAGCCTGCTGCGTGCACGCCCTCTGCTCTGTCCTTCACTCACACGGAGGGGATGAGACTCACAGAGCTTAAGTCACTCCTACCCAATGTCAGGGCACCAGCGGGTGGCCCAGATTTTTCATTAACAAACCCCAAGGTCTTGTTTTCTCCAAGGCCGGCTCCTCCTTGGAGTGCTCTTCTCCAGCCGTCTCCTCTCTGCTTGGTGAACTCCTACACATCCCACAAAGCCCCGCTCCTGTACATTTGCTTCTGGGATGCCTTCCTGCTCGCCCAGTGACATCACTGGCTTCGTCCTCCAGTGCTCTGGGAAGATGTCATCTCCCCCACTGCGGGGCCTTGAGCTCCTTGGTCTCTGTCCCCAGCACACAGGAGCTGCCCAGTGAGGAGTGGTTCCCACTGCCTGGGCCTTGTCTGTTGCTCTGCCTCAGAATGTAGTCCACCCTTTCCCTGCACCCTGGTAGGGGTGTCCTCACCTGCGTTTGTTCAGCCAGCAAGTGTTTCTCGTGCACCCACTAACATGCCAGGGTCTGTGTGCAAATAGCAGGGATTCTCGGGGGCAGGACACGGGCTTCATGTCTGCGTCCCCAGGGCGCTCCCCGTGGGCCCTGTGTAAGAGGGGGGCAGCGCTGAAGCGTGGGGAGGGACTGACACCCTGCCTCCGGGAGCCGGAAGGCGGTGGCGGTGCCCTTCTGCGAGCACACGTGTGTGTGCGTGTGGACACGCATGTCCCACCAGGCCAGGGTTGGGCCTTGGCCTGGCTCAGGTGTCCCACTTGTCCCTCTATAGGGCGGGGGTCTTGGCTGCCTCATGGGCAGCGACTTTCCATGGGCACAGCAGAGCCTCTTGGGTTTGGGGCAGAAACACTGAAAGCTAAGGGACAGCCCCGCACCGCAGTCTGCATTCCAGATATTTCTGCCCAGCGGAGCTGGCTGAAGTGTCCCGGGGTCTGACCGTGCAGCCTGGGGGTGTGGAGCGGCCCGCGGCTCCAGGCCACAGGGGCCCCCTCGCTCGTGCCTCTGAGGCCCTGCCCGGTGCCGACCCAGGGAGACGAGATAGAGGGACACTGGCCTCGGGGACGGGGGAGGGGGCGAGCTGGGGGTCGGGGTCCGGGCTGCTCCTCGGGCAGGTGAGGAAGGGCCCCACCCTGGACGGTGCGTGTCTGGGGAGAGGCAGACTGCTGTGTCCGCCCCGTGCCAGGTGGGGTGGGCAAGACCCAGGCAGCGCCTGCACCCCCGGGTCTGGGTCACCCCCGATGTCCCCATGTGAGTCCGTGAACAGAAGCTTAAGGGCCGCCTAGCAGAATTGGAAGCTGCTGCCCTCAGGGCTCTCGGCTAATTCTCTAGAGCCCCTTTGCCACTGGGTGGGGACCCCTGAGAGCGAGGACCCCGACCCCCGGGATTCTGTGGACATCGGCCTGAGCCCCCCCTAAAGCCCCCTACGCCAGGGGCCCGGCGCCTCTGCTCCCTGTGACGGGCCCCTCACTTCCTCTTGTGTCTCCAGGGCATTTCTCCGCCACCGCCCCCATCCACACTCGAGTGTCATTGCTTCTCCCAGCGCCTGTGGCCTTTTTTCCTCATTGTGTGTGTGGTTGTGGGCTTTTGGCTTCCTCGGACTGGAGTGGCCTGGACCCTCCCTTTGGGGTCTCCCTCCTGGGCTTGCAGGGCCTAGTGCCACTGTCCCTACCTTATAAGGGGGACGGTCCCCCAGCCCCAAGGGCATCTGAGCAGGAAGAGGCCGAGGGCTCGAGGCTCGCGGGGCCCCCTCTGGGGCCCGGGGTGGTGGCTCGGGCTGTCCCCACCCCCGGGGCCATCGTTTGTGCCCGCCAGAGTCCCCGTCCCCAGGGCTGGCTGCGTTCCTGGCCCGGGGGCAGCTGCTCCTGAGGGGACAGCTGACATTCCTTCTTGCGGGGTCTGCGAGAGCCGTGAAAACGGGAACCCTCGGCTGTAACCGGAACCTTCCGCGGGCTCACGGGCCCTGTGGGTGGAGAGGTCCTAGGGCAACTTGCGCTCGCTAACAAAGGCGCCCTCTGTGAAGCCCACGCTCCGTCCCGGGCCAGGACTGTCCTGTCCATCAAGTCGATTCAGAACCAGGGGAGGGGGGCCTGGGCAGGAGGTGGAGGAAACTGCAAAGTGTTTGAAACTTTCCCGAAAAACACGTAACCCGATCCTGCACGAGTGGCCTGAATCAGGTCACGCCCTGGGGCCGCCGGGCAGTTTTACGCCCTGAGCTGTGCAGGGGAGGACAGGGCCCCACCTGGGGTTGAGGGAGGGGGCGGGGGTGAGGGGGGCACGGGGACGTCCACCTGCAGCCCCTGGTCCCCCCGGAAGCAGGGCACCTCCTCCAGATCACTTCCCCCGGGCCCCCAGAGTTTCCTCCCGAAGGAAAGCAGGGCGGTGGGGCGGGTGCTCTCGGGTCCCGGGGAGACTCTGCGAGGTCAAGTGGAGGCCCTGGGGCCCGAGACCAGCCAGGGCCCGGCCTGCAGGGCTCCCCCCGCCCCCGGCTGTGTGAACCACCGGGTCTGGGTCTGTTTGTTTCTACAGTGTTTCCTGTTTTCAGGCTGTAAAGCTCTGTGCTGTGAGGTGGGTGCCGGCGTCTTAGCTGCCTTCCGGGGTGTCTTTGCCGGGAGCCTGCTGAGAGCCCCTGGCCGGCACCCCGTCCGCCCTGGGCTCTGGGAGCGTCTCCTAGGCTCCCCCCTTGGGGAAGCCCGTCCCTCTGGGTCCAGGGGCCCCGGGAGGGAGGAACGACCATCCTGCTGGTGGAGGCTGCTGGGCCGGCCTCTGCTCCCTCGGGCAGAAGGAGACGGGGGAGCCCACGGCCTCTCCTGGCACCCGCGATGCGTGTGCGTGCGTATTTGTGTGTCCGCGTGTGTGCGTGTGTTTGCGTGGTCTCCAAGGCTTTCTCTCCAAAGCGGCCAGGTGTCTGGGTGGTCTCATCCTGCAGCTCTCCCCACTGTACCCCCCTCTTTTCTTCACCCTTTTCCGAGGGTGTGGAGACTCAGCTCCAGGCTGGTAACCAGAGTCAGTCGGAGCTGCCCCCGGTTGGGGTGCAGGGGGCTGGGGACCAGCGGGGGCGTCGGGGTCTGGTCAGACGGGGAGCTTGGCCTCCCGTGTCGGCAGGAGGGCCTTTCGGGCCAGGCGTCCCTCTTGCCGGTCTGGAAGGCGTCAACCGTCCAGGAAGGGGGTCTTCACCTGCACCCAGGCCGCCCATCGGCCGCCCCCCGGGGGGAGGGTCCCGCGCGGCGCTCTGCCCCCCCACGGTGTGGGTCTGGCCCGGGCGGAGATGGGGGGACTGCTCCGTGTTTTCCGTCCCGCCTCGCCCGCCAGAACATGAGGGTCCGGGACCAAAGTCGGACGTTGGGGTGCGGGCTCCTGCTGCGGCCCGCGGGCCCCTCCGCTGGGGATTTGGCGGGATTAGAGTGTGCCGTCCTCGGGACAGGTGTTTCCTTTATGCTCTGCCCGGGGGCTGCAGAGAAGCGCGTCTTTAAGTGCCACATTCAGTGGGGTCTCCGGCTTGGGGTAGCTGGAGGGCCGGGTTTTGTCAGGGCTTGTTTTTACATCTGACCCTGACCAGCTGGAGTGCCTTGTTTTAAGCGCGGGGTAACAGCTGACATAACATAACGGGGATCAGGCTGAACAGGCAGCCGTGTCGCCGGGCGCGGGCGGGGGCCTGGCACCGGCGCTCCACGTGGGGGCCGCCCTGGGGAAGTCGTCAGGGATAATGGGATGAGCCCGGCGGGCCCTCGTGGCCGTGGGGTGCACGGCGCGGTGGGGTCTGCCAGCTGTCACCCCCGGGCGGGGGCTGGGGGCTTGCAGGTGCCAGAATGATCGCCCCAGGAGCCTGCATTCAGATGGGCTATAATCGTGTTCTCTGCTTCCCCAGGTCAGGGAGAATGGGAACCAGAGGCCCCGGCTGTGCGCCCATTGAAGTGTGCCATTGTGCGACTTCCCGGGCGGGGGGAGGGGGCTGGGGCAGCCCTGCGGGTCGGGGGGCCGCTGCCCGTGCACCTTGCCCCCCCCCCGCCCCCGCCCCCGACTCACTAGACGGACCTCAGAGCCAGGACCTCAGAGCCGGGGTCGGGGACGGGAGCGGCTGCTCTTTGCGCATTTTCCGCCTCCCAGCTACGTGTGGGTCAGGCACCGGGTGGGGGGAGTGGAAGGCGGAGCTGTGGAGGCCCCTGGGGCGGCGGCTGCTGGCAGCCCTCTCCTGTGACCGGGCAGGAGATGCCCCCAACCGGGGCCAGTCCCATGTGCCCAGTGGGCTGCCTGTCAGCTCCTTCTGGGCCCCTGGGCGGCAGCCCCAGCTGGGCTCAGGAGGCCTTGATGACGCCCGTGAGCGCAGAGGGGGCCCAGGGAACCCCTCAGGCCTCCGCAGGGTCGTGGGAATCGGGGGCCACGCTCCCCTGCTCACACACGTGGGTCTGCAGGCGCCGATCCGCCGGGGCCTCTGGCTGCCCCGGAAGGCGAGTCCGGGCCTCAGGCCTTGACGGTTTCACTTCCCCTTGGCTGGCGGCTGCGAGACAGACACCCCCGGCCCAAAGCTCGGGGCAGGGGTGTCACGTTTGCGTTTCCAGGTGGACCCAGCCACCCTGGGCTGAGAGAATTTCCCCGTGCCGAGCAGATGCCCAAGCCGGGGCTGCTGCGAGCTGGTGGTGCCAATTTCCCAGCTTGAAGGATCTGGTTGGTAAAAACATACCTGGTCCAGCCGGACGCTGGCAGAGAGGCAGGCGTGCACAGGGATGCACATGCACGCCCAGACACGCACGTGTGGACGCGCTCACGTGGCGTGCACACTCAGGCACACCCACGTGTCTGCGCGCACACGTGCACACAGGCACACTCGGCCGGAGCTTCGCCGGCAGGGGGCGGGACGCCCTGGGGCCGCGTTCCATTTGCACGTTTAATCCAGAAACTGTCAGCACGGGAAGCCTGGACGGGAACAAAATGTCAAGTGTGTGCTGAGAGGTGCAGCCTGCCCCCTTTCCTGGCGGGCGATGGTCTGGTCAGTTTCCGAGCGTGATGGGCTGAGGATAATTTGTGCGTTCGGAACACAGTGCAGTGGGGAGACCTGGGTGGGAGGGGGGGCGGGCAGCGTCTTTATTTCATCTTCAGTTTCTTGAGCTGGGCCTGTGTCTTCTCCCCGACCGACCGTTCTCTGAGCCCGGCCAGGAGGGTCGGAGACGGGGGCCGCGGTCCTCGGCGGTGGGGATTGGGCTGGGTCGTGTGTGTTCATTTCTCAGCGTTGCCGACTCTGCGAGGTCCCTGGACCCGGCTGCAGAAGACTGAACGTGACCGCAGAGCCCTGGTGACCTCACCGTTTCCAGGGTGCTGGGCAGCGGGGCTCAGCCCCTGCTGTTGGGGTCCCCTGAACTTTCCCCAAGCATCCCCCTTTTGCTTAAGGGCTCTGTCTTCATTTCAGGGTCAAGGTGATTTTCTTTTAAATGAGGACATCTGTTAGACCACTTAGTAGCTCTGGGACGTTGGGAAGATGCTCTCTCGTCCCGGGGAGTTTGTAAGAATTCCTGGTTTCTCCCCAGTGTTTGGAGAGCCAAACATGTCATAAGCTCCGTCACTGGTCGCTGTGTGAACGGGGAGCTGGAGGCCTCTGCACCCCACCTTGAGAACGGGGGGCAGTGGGGCAGCAGGCCCTGGGCTCCAGGCTTCTCCCCCTTTCTGCTTCAGGGTAGGCCTGCCGTTGGCGGTGGCTCTCCAAGGCCCCAGAGCCAGGATGCGCACACACAGGGCCCCAGGCCTCACCAGAGAAACTCCAGGTGGCGGTGGTCCAGATCCCCCCGAGACCGCCTGGTGGGCCGCACGCATTCCCAACCCTCTCCAGACCTCAGCCTAGAGCCCCGGTGCTGTGGGTAGCTCAGGTGCCTGGGGCTGTGGTCTGGGCACGGACGGCATGCAGGTTCTCAGTCCAGAGCTGAGGGCCTTGAGGGCCAAAGGGACGGTGGTGGACAAGTGGCCTCTTCCTCCTGGCAGGGTTGGGGTGGGGGTGCTGGGGAAGTAAATGGGAAGGCCGTCAGTGCCCACCAAAGGCGTCTTAGTTGGGAACCAGTGACCTCAGTTAGGAGTCTGTTAGCAGCACCTGGGCCCTCTGCACCTGAAACGCAAGGGGGAGCAGCAGACAGACAGACAGGCTCAGGTTTGCCACGATGGCCGGATCTGCACAGACGTGGTAGCGTCTGGGTTACGTACTCTGTTCACGTAAGCCAAAGCCAGCTTTCAATTGCGGTATAATCGACGTGTGATAGACGGCCATACTTAAAGCGCACAGTCGGACACCATGAGACCGTCACCCCCAGAGGTGTCCTCAGGGCCTTGGGAATCCCTCCTGCCGCCCCTCCCCACTCAGGAGGCAGCCACCGCCCTGCCCGTCAGCAGAGACTGGTCTGTCCTTTCCAGGGTCCTCTGGTCAGGGGATCACAGACGCGTGCGTGCTCCTGTCTGGTGCCGCACGTTGTTCTTCTGAGGTTCGTCCAGGTGGTTGCGTGTATCCAGGGGCCATTCTTTCCGTTGCTGACTTGTGTTCTGCTGTGTGGACGAACCACAGTCTGTTATCCATTCACATGGTGGCGGGCATTTGGGTCGTTTCCCGTCTTGAGCTGTTGTGTGTCCATTTGTGTTCAAGTCTTTGTAAGGACTTGTATTTCCTCTTTTTTAAAAAATATATTTTATTGAAGTATAGTTGGTTTACATTGTGTTAATTTCTGCTGTACAGCAAAGTGGCTCAGTTATACATATATAGACATTCTTTTTTGTATTCTTTTCCATTATGGTTTATCACGGGGTATTGAATACAGCGCCCTGTGCTATACGGTAGGACCTCGTTGTTAGGACTTGTATTTCTTTTTTCTTAGGTAAATACCTAGGGGTAGGATGGCTGGACACTATGGTAGGTGTTTATTTAATCGCTTAAGGAACTGGCAAACTGTTTTCCGAAGTGGTCACACCACTTATAAGTCCCGCCAGCCGCGTGAGAGTTTCAGTCCCTGCAGTCCTCACCTGCGCTCGATGGGGTTGGTCTCTTCCATTCTAGTCAATCTGATAAGGTGGGGGAGTGCCGTCTCCTTGTGGTTTAATTTTCATTTTCAAATGACTAATGATGTTGAGGATCTTTTCGTGGTGTATTGGCCTCTGTATGACTTCTTTGGTGAAGTGTCTTTCAGACCTTTGGTTCATTTAAAAATGGATCTGTTTGTCTTATTTCCTGGGTTGTGAAAGTTCTTTATATATTCTAGATACAAGGGTATATGTTTTACAAATATTTTCCGCCCCAGTCTATGGCTTTCCTTTTCCTTTATTTAATAGTGTCTTTTAAAAACTAAAAGATCTCAATTTTAATGAAGTCAAATTCATTGCTTTTTCATTTTTTATGTGTTTCATGCTTTTAATGTCATATTTAGGAAATCTTTACCAAATACATGATTACTAAGGTTTTCTTCTGTGTTTTCTTCTGGTGGTTTTAGTTTCAGTGCTTACATTTAGGTCCGTGAGTTACCTTTTGTCTACCATGTAAATTGTGGGTTGAAGTTCTTAATTTTTATAATTTATTTTTATTGAAGTATAGTTGATTTACAAAGTTGTGTTAATTTCTGCTGTACAGAAGAGTAATTCAGTTATACATATATATACATTCTTTTTCATATTCTTTTTCCATTATGGTTTATCCCAGGGTATTGAATAGAGTTCCCTGTGCTATACAGTAGGACCTTGTTGTTTATCCATCCTATATATAATAGTTTGCATCTGCTAATCCCAAGTTTGCAATCCATCCCTCCCCCACCCGCCTCCCCCATGGCAACCACAAGTCTGGTTTCTATGTCTGTGAGTCTGTTTCTGTTTCGTAGATAAGTTCATTTGTGTCATATTTTAGATTCCATATATAAGCGATATCATATGATATTTTCTCTGTCTGACTTACTTCACTTAGTATGATAATCTCTAGGTCCATCCATGTTGCTACAAATGGTGTTATTTCACTTGAAGTTCTTAATTTTTTTATGTGAGTGTCCAGTTGTTCCAGTGCCGTACACTGAAAAGAGTATTCCTTACCCAGGGAGTCACCTTGGCACCCTTTTAAAAACTCAATTTACCGTAAAAGCGTGGGCCTCTTTTTGGCGATGCGTTTCTGATGCATTGACCTTTTAGTCCGTCTTTATGCCGATACCACATTGCCTCGATTACTACAGCTCTGTAAAAGCCTTAAGATAAGGAAAATCATCCACCTTTGCTCTTCTCTTTCAAGCTGTGTTGGTTATTCCAGGTCCTTTGTACTTCCATATAAATTTTAGAAGCTGCTTGTCCATTTTTACAAAGAAGCCTGGTGAGATTCTGCTTGGGACTGCATTGAACCTCAAGATGCACTGGGGGAGAATCAATCTCTTACCGATATCAGATCTTCTGACCCACGAACATTGTAGATCTCTCCATGTATGTAGATCTTTAATTTCTGTCAGAGATGTTTTGTGGTTTTCAGTGAAAGGCCTTGTACCTCTTTTGTCAGATACCAGGTTTTTCATATTTTCTTATGCTATTGTCAATGGTGTTTAGAGCTGTAATTAATTTTGGTATTTATATGTCTTTTATATTGATACCTCTGTAACTCAATTTTTACTTCTAGTAGATTTTTTGTGTGGATTCCATTGATTTTTTTTTTTTTTTTTACATCGATCATCATGTCTGCAAATAAAGACAATTTTACCTCTTCCTTTTCGATCTGGACGCCTATTTTTTTTTCTTGCGTGATTGCACTGGCTAGCCCCTCCAGTACAATGTTTAATAGAGATGGGAAGAGTGAACATCCTTGCCTTCTTCTCAGTCCTTCCCAGAAGTACGTTTAGTTTCTCACTATCAAGTGTGATGTTACTAGGTTTCCGTAGATGTCCTTTATTAGACTGAGGCATTTTCCTTCTAATGCTAATGCTAAGAGTTGTTTAACATAAATGGATGTTGAAATTTGTCAGGTGCTTTTTCTACACCTCTTGAGATAATCGTGTTTTCTTCTCCTTTTGTCTCAATATGGTGAATTATATGGATTGATTTTTCAGACGTTAAATCAACTTGTGTTTCTGGATAAACCCCAGTTGGTCACGTTGTATTATTACCCTTTGTAGATATTGTTGAACTTAATTTGCTAAAATCTTGCTATGAACTTTTGCATCTAAGTTCATGAGGGATATTGACTGTAGTTTTCTTATAATGTTTTTGGTTTTGGTGTCAGAGTAATGCTGGCATGGTAGAGTGCTCTGGGAAGTGTTCTCTCTTCGTGTGGAGAGAAGAATTTGGTAGAAGTGGTCTTATTTCTAACCTATGTGTGTGGTGGAATTCATCAGTAAAGCCATCTAGGCCTGAACTTCTGTTTGTGAGAAGGTTGTTCGCTAGATTTTAAACGCATTTAATAATTACGTTCAGGTTATCTATTTTCTTGAGGAGACCTTGGTATTCTGTGTGTTCATTTCACCTAAGACGTTAAATTGATTGGCACAAAGTTCATAATATCTCATTATTATTTTCTTAACATTTGTAGGGTTGTGACGATGTCTCTTCTCTCATTTCTATATTGGTAATTAGTTCCTTTTTTTATGATCAGTCTGGCTAGAGTTTTAGTGATTTTGTTGATCTGAAATAACCAACTTTTATCTTGGGGTTTCATTGGATGTTTTTTCTTTTTTGTTATTTCATTGGTTTCTGCTCTGATTTTTATTGTTTTTTTTCTGTTTGCTTAGTTTTAATGTGCTCACCTTTTTCTAGCTTTTAAGGTAGAAGCTGAGGTTGTTGATTAAAGATCTCTCTTCTAATGTAGGTGTTTGGTAGTCTAAACACCACTTTAGTTGCATCTCACAGATTTTGATGTACTGTGTTATTTTCATTCCAATTTGGCATATTTTCTAATTTCATTTTTGATTTCTTCTTTGATTCATGGGTTAGTTAGAAGGGTATTACTTTCCAAACATTTGGGGATTTTCAAGATACCTTTCTGTTATTGATTTCTACTTTAACTCATTTGTGGTAAGAGAAAACACCTAACGTGATTTGATTCTTTCAAAATTTATTAAGACATAAAAAAAAATTTATGAAGACTTGTCTTATGACCCAGCCTAAGATTTATCTTTGTAGGTGTTCCACTCACACTTGAAAAGAGTGTGCAATCTGTTGCTGTTGGGAGGACTGTCCTGTAAACGTCAGTGAGGACATCGTGGTCGGCCGTGCTGTGCGGGCTCCTGTATCCGTGCTGGATTTTCTGTCTCCTTGTTCTCTCCATTGTTGAGAGAAGGGGTGGGTATCAAAATCTCCACCTATGATTGTGGATCCATCTTTTCATTCTTCCGTTTCTGGGAGTTTTTGCCAGTGTATTTCGACGCTTTGTTATTGGGTGCTTTAGTGTTTAGAACGGTGTGTCCCCTTGATGAATTGACCCTGGTAACTTCACTTCATCCTGGTAACTTCCTTTGCTCTGAAATCTGCATTGTTCGGCTTTCTATTCGTTCGTGTTAGCACAGTCTGTCTTTTAAACTTATTTTACTTTTTTTTTTTTTTTTTGGCAGTACGCGGGCCTCTCACCGTTGTGCCCTCTCCCATTGTGGAGCGCAGGCTCAGCGGCCATGGCTCATGGGCCCGGCCGCTCCGCGGCACGTGGGATCTTCCCAGACCGGGGCACGAACCCGTGTCCCCTGCATCGGCAGGCGGACTCTCAACCGCTGCGCCACCAGGGAAGCCCTGAACTTATTTTACTTTTAACCTCTTTGTGTCTTTATATTTAAAGTGTGTTTCTTGTGTGAAGCATATAGTTGTCTTCATTTGCGAGTCAAATTAAAACACTTTTAAAGGATGAGTTACGCTTATTCGCTTGTATTAACATGACTGGTGTTCTTGGTTTCACTCTGCCATAGTCTTTTACAATTACACGTATTTTGCCATAGTTGCTGTGGCAGTTTTCTCCGTGAGACGTGTATCCTTTGCTCTTTAAAAGTATGCTGGTATTTCGGAAGGCTTGCGCTTTTGTTCTGACAGTTACTTTTGTTCCTATACCTTTTAAAATTTCCCCAGTCGTTGTTTTCGACTTCCCCCTTTAGTAGCTGGCTTGTTGGTTATTATCGTTCTCCTTTAACCCCCACCTGTACCACAAAAAACGGGCTTATTCCTTTTTCCTCTTTTATAAGTCTCGGACCCCACAAATCCAGGATCAACAACTGAATACTCAGGGCAAGAAAAGGATGAGTGACGTGGGAGGTGGGGGTACTGGTGGCCTCGTTGAGCAGGTGTCTCTGAGTGAAGGTGAAGGACTGAGTCATGCATGCGTTTTGGGGGGCAGGGGCGCTCCCGGCAGAGGGGACGGCTCCCATCCAGACCCTGAGCGTGTGCCTAGCTCTTGTGTGTGTAGGGGTCAGCCTGGTGTGAAGGGGTCGGGGCTTGCCCTGGGCACTTGGGCTTTCCCTCTTGGGAGCTGGAGCTCGACGTGGGGTGCCCTCTGACTGGTGGAGGAGGGGCAGGCGGGCAGCAGCAGGGAGCAGGGAGGCAATGGATGGTGACTTGACCAGATGCATCATTTTACTTTGATTGCGCGAGTCCTTTGTACCCCAAATGTGGTTCCTTCTGGGGAGAAGGGTAGGAGAAGGCTTTGACTGATTCTGACAGGTTTTATTTCTCAAAAAAAAAAAAAAAAAAAAAAAAATCTGAACCAAGTGTGGCAAAATGGCGAAAAGGCAGGAAATGGGGTGGGAACTTTTTCTTGTCACGTTATCTGCTATATTCTTGCGGTCTATTTTTAAAATCTCATATCGAGCAAAGAAAGAAAAGTCTGTTTAGATGAAAACTTTCCGCAGCAGTTCATATGGCCTTTCTCAGCCTTGTGGGTGCAGAGGGGTACCCTGATATCCTGCGGGGGTCACGGGAACATGTCTGCAAATGGCTGGATTCCACCGAGACATTCGCAGAGTTGACCAGTCCCTTGGGGAAAGCATTTCTGCAGAAGGTTTTATAGGTCTGTGGGGAGGTGGGGTTGTCTTACCGCATCACAGTAAGCCAGCTGTGTGCAGGCGTGTGCGTGCCTGTGTGTGCACGTTTGTCTGTACATTCACTGTGTGCTTGGGTATGTGCATACGTGTGTGTGTCTGTATGTGTTGCAGCCAGGCCCTGACGCCACGCAGACACAAGGACCCTGCACTCTCCCCTAGCCCTGAACTGATCCGGGGGGAGCCAGAACTGGCCGGAAGCCATGTAGGGTCTCCTCCCCGCCCGCCGTCTTGTCACTGCGGTCCCCTCCCCTGTTTCACCCTCTTTGGTGTCCTGATTCCTCACCCACTGGACAGTTGTCTTGGATGCTGTCGTGAGCTCCTGGGTCCCGAACCGTATCCAGAGCCCCCGCACCTGGGGCAAGGGGGCGTCTCAGCTGCCGGCGCCACGGTGGAGGTGGTGGTCCCCGAGGGGCTGCAAGGGGCTTTGGGGCAGGCTGGCGCTGCCCTGTCCTCCATCCAGGCCGCCGCCAGGTGATGCCGGGGCCTGACGTGCGGTGGGCCGTGTGGGAGCCCAGTGCTGCCTGGTGCCCTGGCTGTGCCAGGTCTGTTTCTGGGGGTCTCTGTGCCTGTTGGCTGAGCAGGGCTGCTCCCGGGAGCCCCTGTCTGTCCACTCGGCCCGAGGGCGGGCTCTCCTGCCCCCAGGTGCCTGCAGTGGGAAGAAGAGGTGGTCTGTGTGCTCCTCCAGCAGGTAGGCCGCGGCCTGGGGACGCCTGGGGGGCAGCGGACGTGAGTGGCAGCCCGTGGCCAGCTCCCCAGGCCTGCTCGGCCCTTCCATGCCACGGATCCAGGGCCTTGGCCCCCTGTCCGCCAGCCACCTGGCGTGAGCCTCTGTCTCCACTCTACAGTTTGTTGTGGCCGGGAGACCACAGGGCCACTTTGTGAGTAGGATGCTGGGGGACTCACTGCCCTCAGGACAGGAAGGCGGTCAGGCCTGAGGAGGGACAGGCCCGGGTCGGTGAGCGGTTCCGTAGCAGCCCGAGGGTAACTATCGCCGGCCTCCCGGCCACACGCGCCCCCGGATCCGTGGGTATGGAGTGCACGGCCAGAGACAGCACGACACAGGTGGGCGGAGTTTGTGCCAACAAACTGCTTTCTTAAAATTAATTCTATGAAACTCATTAATTCTACGAAGCACTTTTAGGCTTATGGAAAAATGGAGCACAAAGCTTAGAAGGTTCCCACTTACCCCCACCCCCACCCCCCGACGTGGCCCCATCGTGAACACCGTGTGTTGCAGGCGTTTGTTACAATCGATGAACCGACTTGATTGGCTACTATTAACTCAAGTCCACAGCTCACATTAGGGGTCCCGCCTGGGGTGTTCTCTCCGTGGGTTTTGACAGATGTGCGGTGACGTGTGTTTCGGGGTCGTACAGAGCGGGCTCGCTGCCCTGAAGCGCCCGTGCGCGCCCGCCTTTCTTCCTCCCTCCCCCAGAGCGCGGCCGCCACTGCTCTTTTTATGTCTCTAGCACCTACAAAAGCAGGCAGCGCAGGCTTGGCCGCCGCGAAGTGTGAGGCCCCGGCTCAGGCCGCGTGTGAGCAGCCGGCCAGGGGCGCGTGCCCCTCCCTGGGGTCTCTGCGCACAGTTCGAGGGGTGCCCTGCCCCCCTACCCTGCGGGCTCTCGCCTGGCCTGCGGGAGTGCCCATCTGACCCCCCCGAGAGCCTGCCTGTGGTTCTCCGGTCCTGGCTTCTCGTGATTTCTCCTTTTCCAGAAGCATCCACACTCCGTGGCCATGAACCGGGCCATGCTCTGAGCATCCCTGGAGTGAGGGCGCCCCGTGTCCTCCTGGGGACCGCCTGGGCTTGGCCGGTATGGGATAGAGGTCAGGCTCTCTGGCCTGGGGTTGCTGGGCCCCGGGCGGCTGAGTGTCCGTGAGGACCTGGGCCCGTTGCCATCTGGGCGTGACCTTTACTCCATCCCAGGTCTGAGCGCTGCTGTCCCCCGTCCCCTGTCCAGAGCCTGCCGGCCGCCCGCCCACCGCTCTCCCCCAGCTGGGCCTCACCAGCACCCGCGACGTGGCGGCTGGGACAGACCTCTTTAAGGAGCAGTCAGATCCGGTGCTGCCTTGTTTATAACCTCCGGAAGCTTCCCACGCTGTGAAGGGACACCTCCTGCCCCCCGTGACCCACAGAGCCCCTTGAGGCGAGGTCACAGCCCCGCCAGCCCCACCTCCCGACGCGGACTCCCCAGGGTCCGGCCTTCGTGCGTGTCCTTTAGGCTGGAGCCCAGATGTCACTTCCTCAGGGAGGCCAGCCTCCACTCATCCCTTTTGCCCTCGTACGTCACGCGGGGGTCACGGTGCTGGGGGCTTCGCAGGGGCGGGAGGGCCTGAGATGCCGGGCTGGCCCTCTCTCAGGTGGGGCACCCTCGCTCTGGGGGGCGGGGGAGCTGTGTGGGTGCTCTGAGGTCTTGGGGGGCCCAGGACTGCAGAGCATCCCGGGGTGTGTGCGGGGCCGGGGACACACTTCCCAGGGTCAGAGTGCCAGGTGGGCACCCAGCAGGGACCCAGCCAACACGTGAGCCCGGGGTTCTCCAAAGGAGGGTGGAGCGTGGCCGTGAGTCTAAGGGCTTTCTGGGGGAGGGGGATGGGTCCGGAGCTTCTGGAAGGAGTCTTCCAGGGAGCCCTCAGCCTTGGGGTGGGCGGCGGGGGACCCTGGGCTCAGTGCAGCTGGGTTGCGAATGGGGTTGGGGTCCCAGGGGTGAGGTTTGGATGTCCTCTGGGCTTCAGGCTTCGTGAGCACCTATTTCCTGAGGGTCCCCTGAGCCAGCCTGGGGCCTGATGTGAACCGCGAGTTCGGCGCGAGTGAGCTGCCCTTGGGGGCCCTCGACGTGAGAGGGAGACGGACGCCAAGGGGGTCAGCAGGATGTGGGGGCCGGCACACCACCCGTCCCCTGGGAGGACAGCGAAGAGGGGGGGACCACCGGGGCGGGGGTCGAGCAGGGGGACAGCAGCGTGGGTCCCGCTGGCGGGGAGTGTTTTCCGCCCCGGAGGCTGGGGGCTGCAGTCAGCAGGGGTGGAGGAGGCCGGGCGAGCTCGGCGGGCCTGGGGAGGGCCAGGCGTCTACTCTGGGCAGACGGGGGGCCAGGTTCTCACTCAGGGTGGTTTTAGAAAAGCCTCCCCGAAGCAGATCTTGGATTTGGTGCAGCTCTCCTTACACGTGAACTTGTCTTTTAAAAAACGATCTGCTGTTTTCGTCCATCTCTTAGGTCGCTTTGGCGATTTTTCTCCTTCCGTCTCATTTTTGTTCGCTGAAAGTTCTCCTCTTTAGGTGGACAGGTCAGCGCGTCCTGGCAAACCTTCACCGTCTTAGAGTCGCCACCGCAATCAAGACCTAGAACATTCCCACCCCCCCCCGAAAGTCCCTCTGTGCCCTTGGCAGCCCTCCCCCCCGCCCCCGCGCCCCCAGCACCTGGTAATCACAGATCTTTCCTGTCCCCATGGTCCTGCCTTTTCCAGGACGTCATTTGAAAGGCATCCCGAGTTCTGTAGCCTTTGTGTCTGGCTTCTTTCACGGAGCAGAACACATTTGAGCTTCGTCCATGTTGTGGCCTGCGTTCAGTAATTTGTTTCCTTTTAATTGGAAAGGATAAAATGTACCCCAGTTTGTTTATCTGTTCGCGGGCTGATGGACATTTGAGCTGTTTCCAGTTTTCGGCTGTTATGATTAAAGCCACCCTGATTACTGCCGTCAGGTTTCTGAGTGGTCATATGTCTTCATTTCTCTGGGGTAAATCCCTGGGATGCTGGACCACGGGCTAGATGCACGTTGACCTTTCTAAGAAACTGCAAACTGTTTTCCACGCTTTGCTCTGTTTTTTTCCTTCCTTCCATCTAAGTCTGTTTCCATCATCCGTGTTCCCATCAGCACTTAATACTGCCCGAATCGTACGCCTTAGCCGTTCTAACAGGTGTGTGGCCCCTTCCGCGGCTTTAATCTCATTTCCCTGGTGACCGATGACGTGGGGCATCTCCCTGTGTGCCCACTTGCTGTCTTTTTGGACCCAGCGTCTGTTCCGTTTTTGCCCATCCGAGTAACTGGGTCATTGGTCCTATTAGTGAGCTGTAAGCGTTGCTTATGTATTTTACATATAAGTCTAGATATTAGATTTCAGTGACGGGGTTTGTGTTTTGCAACTATTTTCTCCCCATCGGTGGCTTCTCTTTGCTTTTCCTTAACAGCATCTCTCAAAAGAACAGAAGTTTTTAATTTTGATGAAGTCCAATTTTTCAGGGATTTTTTTTCCCCCCTCTCCAAGGTTCATGCTTTTCGTGTTCTAAGAACGATTTGCTGATCCAAGGTTACTGAGAGTTTTCTCCTCTGTTTTCTGTGGCTATTTTATAGTTTTCCATTTTATATTTAGATCTGTGATCCATTTTGGGTTTCATTTTATATACAGTGACAGGTATGGACGGAGGTGAACTCTTTTGTGCATGTGGTTATTCAGTTCCTCCAGCTCCTTGTTTGCATCGAATTAGTTTGACACCTTTGATGAAAATCAGTCGACCATCTGCGTGGCTCTGTTTCTAGACTTTCTAATCTGTTCTGCCACCATCACCCTGCCTCGATTCATGTGGCTTTTATCGTAAGCCTTGAAATCAGGCTGTGTTAATCCCTCAATTTCGTTCATTTTCAAAAGTATGCTGGCAATTCTAGTCCTTTGCGTTTACATCTTAGAATCGGTTTGTTAATTTCTACCCCCAGAATCCTGCTGGAATTTTGATTAGCCCTGCCGTGAGTCGTTAGGTGAATTCAGGTATCAGACACATCGTAATCGAGCGGAGTTTTCTGAACACGAGGGATCTCTGCGCCTCTTCAGATATTTTGAAATATCACTCATTTGTGTTTTCTAGTTATCAGGGCACAGATCCCACATGTAATTTGTGAGACTTGGTACCGAGTTTTTCTTGGTTTTGAAGCTACTGAGATGGTATCGTTTTCTCAGTTTCACTTTTGGATCGTTTGTTGCTAGGATGTCAACCTCGCATCCTGTGGCTCTGCTAACCTTATTAGTTCTGGAAGCTTTTTTTTGG
Source organism: Aethalodelphis obliquidens (assembly GCF_003676395.1). Taxonomy (NCBI): domain Eukaryota; kingdom Metazoa; phylum Chordata; class Mammalia; order Artiodactyla; family Delphinidae; genus Aethalodelphis; species Aethalodelphis obliquidens. Next base: position 8,218,265 of record NW_020838013.1, on the reverse strand, counting down.
GGGGGGGTATTCTTTAGGATTTTCTGTGGAGATGAGCCTGGTGTCCCAAATAAAGTCAGCTTTGTTTTTTCCTTTTCAATCTCTGTGCCTTTTATTTCTTGTTCTTGTCTGATGCGCTGCCTGGGACCCTTTTCAATCTCTCTTGTTTTTTTATTTCTCTTTCTTGCCTGATGGCCCAGCTGGGACCTCCACGACAAGATGTGGTCGTGAGGAGAGAGCAGTTGTCCTTGTCTGGTTCCTGATCTTGTGGGGAGACAAGTGGTCTCTCCCCCTTAAGCGTGATCGTAGTTTTGGGGTTTTATACGTGCCCTTTATCTGCCGAGGAGGTTCTTCTCTTCCTAGTTTGCTGGGAATAGAGCACGTGTCGAGCGTGGCTGTTGGATTTCGTCAGACGCTTTTCCTGTATCTATCGAGATGATTCTCTGTGTTTTCTGACTTTGAATATGGGGACCTATACTGACAGGTTTTCAAACGTAAGCCAACCCTGAATTCTTAACATAAAGCCCACCTGGTCACGATGCATTTTAAAAGAATACGTTGCTGGGTTCGATTTGCTAAAGCTTAGCATAGCGTTTTCGCCTGTGTGTTCACGAGGGATGCGTCTGTGGTTTGCTTGTAACATCATTGCTCTCGGCGTTGGGTACCACTGGGCTTGTAGGATGCGTTGGGGAGTGTCCCTGCTTTTCGCTTTAGGCAGAGCTAGTGTAGAATTGCTGTGTTTTTCTGGAAGAGAGATGGGAAGCCATCTGGGCCCGGAGTTTTGTGAGCGGGAAAATTTTCTGTTAGGAATTCAACGTTGTTCCTAGATCGGGGCTATTCGGGTTCCCTTTTTCTTCTCAGGGAACTTTCAATAGTTTGTGTCCCCGAGGAGCCGGAGCCCCAGAGCCCAGACTGGGGACAAGACCGTCTTGTGATGGGTGTCACTCCCGGGCGGCCTAGGGACCGTGGGGTTTGTAGCATCCGCACGCAGCTATCCGAATGCAGGGGCCCTCCTGGGTGCCCCGAGAGGGGACACCAGAGGGCTGGTGGTCTTTGGCCCAGAGCTGCTCCAAGCCCCCTCCCCATCGCCTCGGCTGCGGGCTGCCCCAGCTCTCTGGGAACAGGTCACCGTCGGGGCGGGGGACGGGGACGGGGGGGGCTGAAGATCAGACTTTTGCCGTTTCCTTCCAGTTCTGCTCCCTGGGAAGGCAGCCCCTTCTCTGAGGAGCGAAATCCAAGTAGCCAGCTCTCGAGTCCCCGGCGCGTCTGCCTTTGTGTCACGCTCTTACTTTGTAAACTTCGGCCCTAAAACAACACACGTCGTCTGAAGCTGCTCACGTATCAGCTCTTGAAACGGCAAAATCCGTGCACAATTTCCTCTCAATCCCTTAAAACATTCCTGAAAGGAAAGAAAGAAAAAACAAAAACTGTTTAAATTCACGCCTGTCATTAAAATCTCTAGACGTGCAGCATCAGAGCAGGTCCCCAGCTGTCAGGACACAGAGGAACGGCCCGTGCGCAGCGCACACGCGGGCAGGCTCGGGCGCACGCACACCACGCACACGCACACGCACACACGTGCACGTGCTCTCGCGCACACACGGGGGGAGCAGCCTCAGTGCACGCAGCGCCGCGCTTGGACCGGATCCCGAGGAAGGGTTTTCACCCCCAAGTCTCCGCTGTGGTCTGCTTCTAGTTCTGGGTCAGTTCTTCAGTAACACACTTTGAGAAGCTCGGCGGAGAAAATCCCACCCCCTCCCAACCCCCCCGCCATGGTCCTCCTCCCCGAGCTGAGTGGCCAAGGCAGAGATCGGTGGGACGGGGCTTCTTTGGGGTTCACAGCCCTCAGCAGTGGGGTTCCTGGGCTGAAAGTCAACCCCGTGTGGCTGCCCTGTGGACGGAAACAGCGCTCCCCGCCTGGGGAAGACGGGGGATTTGCTTTAAATGCGTGTAGAGCTGGCTGCCGGGCAGCTGACGGTGCTGCCATGGGCACGGCGGCCTCCCTCCCGCCCCTGCCAGCCACTCCTGTCTGGGGCTCAGGACCTGCCTCCCCGAAACCCCCGCCTGCCTTTCCTCTGCTCGGAGCCCCGGTGCCTCTCCCGCCACACCCCCTCTTCCCACCCAGGGGCCTTGGCTTCTCATCTGCTGTCCGCCAGCATCACGAGTTTCCCATCAGGAGTGGGAGAGGGGCGGCCGATGTTCCGAGACCCCTTCCCAGGAGGACGAAGCTTCAGGGCCTACAGCCTGGACGTCCCCCGGGACCCTTGGCTCGGCCGTGGTGTCAGGCTGGAGCCCCCGGCACAGTGCCGCCCCCTCAGGCCAGGAGTTCGTGATCAGGGTGCGGGGGGTTGGTATCTGAGGTTGGGAGGGGGCCTCTCCCCCAGCTCTGGTGGTTCGGTGGTGACCACGGACATTCCTTGGCTTGTGGAAGCCTCACCCTGACCTCTGCTTCCCCATGTTCACATGGGGTTCTCCTGTGTGTGTCTATGTCCTAATGTCCCCCGTTTATAAGGACAGCAGTCGGACTGGATTAGGGGATTACCATCGTAGTAACCTCAACTTAATCACATCTGCAATGACCATGTTTCCACATAAGGTCACATTTTGAGGGGTCAGGACTTCAACTTACGAATTTGGGAGGGACACACGTCAACCCCGAATGGTGCCCGAGTGGGGCAGACTTGTTGAGCGAGGGAGGTTGGGGGTCATTCTGACCTGCCCCTGTTGGCGGGAGGGGCGAGTAGCCCTCAGGGACTGTTGTCGCCCGTGGTTCTAATGGCCCAGCCCGGGTCCTGGATTTGGTGCTGTGCTCAGAGCCCGGGACTCAGCCAGAGTGAGATGGGAGAGGTTCCTGGGCTCCGGCCCTGCATCCCACTGTGACAACGGTGACCTCGTGAGGGGAAACCAGGGGGCTTCTAATATGATGAGAGGACTGGGCGGTAGAGGAAGCTGGTGGTGGGGATGGGCCGGCAGACCCCTGTGAAGGTGGTACTGAGGGGAGAAGGGGGCTGAGGGGCAGGGGAGGAGTTGCAAAGGTGAAGGCCCAGGAAATAGGTGGCCGCTGAGGACGTAGCTGCTGCCCCAGCCCTCTGTGCTCTTCCCTGAGCCCCCAGGAGGAGGGTGGCCTCGGGCATGGGCTGGGCATCCAGGTGCCCAGCAGGAGTGTGCCGAGTGGCTCACGGAGATGTCAGATGCTCTCAGGGGCAGGCCCGTGGATGTGCATCAAGGACGTGGTCCACACAGAGCGCCTGGCACACAGTAGGTGCAGCTGGATGGACAAAGGATCGGGCTCTGGTGTTCCCAGCATTGGGAAGATGGCAAGCTGGCCCAGCAGTTCTGGGGGGTGGGGGGTCACTGTGCTGAGACCAGGATGAATAAATGAAGGAAGGAAGCGAAGGATGGGTCGTTTCCTTCTTTTCATCTGCTTGGGAGGAAGATGTTCCCAGATACCTAAGTGCAGGCACGTGGAGAGTTTCGCCTCTTGAAACGTGGAAGCAAAAACCAAATAACGAATTTATTTGGTTTCCAGAGTCGTTGAGATTCTGAAGCCTGGTGGGTCCTCCATCTCTCATCGTCACAGCAGGCAGTTGCCAGAGTGGCTGTGGGGAAGGAAAGCAGAATCCTCACAGCATGCAGGTGTCCCATAATGAAGTCATCGCTTGTCCTCAGTCCTGTCCCAGAGACCCCGCCTGCCACGCCTGCTCCCTGCCGTGTCCCCACCGTCTGTGTCCGACCACAGGATGCTGGTTGACTGCAAGGTGAAGTTAGCGTTCTTGCAAAAGCTGCAGGGTTTCATGGGGTCTGTAAAAGTTTGGTTACGAGTTAAGGAACCGAAGGATCACGGTGATGGGATGGAAGGGTTCAGTGAAACTCCCAAATCCTTGAATAAAAAGGAAATGGGTAATATACTGATCAACTTGACGACTATGAAGAGAATGAAAGAAACAAACCAAGTGAAATAGCAAATAGACAGTAAAGTGGAAAGAAGCCAGACGTATCCAGTTTTACACTAAATGTGAATGGCTTGAATGCCTCTGTTAAAAGGCAGAGACTGTCAGAAGGGTTTTTATTTTTAACAAATACATTGTTCAGAGGAATTCAGTCAAGCAAACCGGTGATGACAGCTGAAAAATGAAGGGGTGGCCAAAGTGATGCCCAGCAAGTGCACACAAAAGGAAAAAACAAAAGCAGGGTGGAAGCATCAGGGTCCGTGCTGAGACCGGCCTGGACAAGGCACCATTTCTAGGGGAGAAAACTTTATGCATCAGAGAGCATAACAAAATACGTAAAGCAAGCGCTATTGGAAATGCAGGGTTGACGGTGATGCTCACGGGAAATTTTAGCGCATCTATCTCAGCACGGGCCGATTCTAGCAGACGAAAATATCAGTAGAGACCCGGATGGTTACATGTTGCAATTGTGAGCAATTTCAGATTCCAACAGTAAGCCCCAATAAGTCCCTGTTACCTGTAGCCAGGCAGCAGGCATCCCCAAATGTGGCTCCTTCAAACAACCGTCACGAAGAGCTTAGGGTCCATGGGGACGGCTCCCCTCTGCCCCGCCTGGAGTCAGCTGGGGCTACAGGCCCTAATTCCAGGGTGGTGGGCCGCACGGTGGAAGGCCCTCTTCCCGCATTTCAAAACCAGCACTAGAGCTGTGCATCCTAATCACGGAGGTGTTCTGTTTACACCCATGGAACACTTGTAAAGACCAGTCACTTTATGTGGCCATAAAAACACCTAACACACTTGGAAAAATTGAGAATTAGCTGTTCGCATTTTCTCATCAAAGCCCAATACAATTAGAAATAAATGGTTACAAGGTCACCGAAAAGGCTTGACTATTTGGGGATTAAGCAGCGCTCCCCTCCGTGGCCATCGGGGAGAGGAGGCCAGTGGGGAGCACGCAGGCCGCGTTCAGTGATGAAAGCAGCCCCTCTGCGTGCAGGAGGGCGCTTCCCGGGCCCCCGTCCGGGCCCAACGCCGACGGGACATTTGTCATTTCCACGCTGTTGCCCACGTCACTTGCCAGTGGCTTCATTGTCTTCACAAGTGCATCTCCCCAGGGGGTTGAAATTCACTCGTGGAAAGCAAATAATAATACAGTAAAATATGTAGGTTATATTTTGTGTAAACACACACACACGCATTTTTCTTTTTTTTTTTTACCAAATGCCTCCTGGGTGCCCACCGTCTGCCAGGCACCCTGGGGTTGGGGGACGAGCAGGCTTTGCTTTGTCAGAATCTGCCCAGACTACCGCCCGGGGGCCCTCTTCTCAGCCGCGTCTGACTCTCCCGTGCCAGCCAGGTGTCGGGGCGCCGAACCTTGTCCGCCTGCTGACCTGGGGACGGCCAGGTGGGGAGGAAGCGGGCGGCGCTTGGGCACCCCCGTGTCGCTGGTCCCAGGGCTGGAGGCATCTCAGTAAACCACCTGCGGCTCGTGTGACTTTAGTTGGGTTGGCACCGTCAGTCCACGGGAAATTAAAATGGCCTCGCGCCGCTCTCCTCCCCACTGCAGGCGGGCGGCCTTTTTCCAGAGGCTGAGCCCAACAGCCTGCGATGCTGGGAAGGATCTGGCCCCCACGAGAACGGGCCCGAGAACGTGCCAGGGCACGGTGTGCCCCAAGGCCCCCGTCTTGCTGAAACCCCCATCACATACCCACTCCCTCGGGGCTCGGACCCATTTGCTGTGCCTGGAGTGACAGGCGCTGGGGTTTGCAGTTACTTGCAGAACTTCGGACAGAGGACGAAGGGGGTGGTGGTGGTGCTGGAGGGGCCTGGACTGACCCCCACTACACCCTGGCTCTCCACGGAGTGGGGTCCTGAGCAGCTGGCTGCAGGAAGGGGTTGCTCCAGGGGCGTCCTTGTGCTTTGCTTGCTGCCTGGAAGAGGGTTTCCCAGGGAGCTCGTGGTGGAGGAGGTGCCCCTGTGGGAGGTGGGCCCTGCCCAGTGGCCACTCAGCCTGTGGAGTCGTCGTGAAGTGTCAGATGTGGCTCCCGTGAGGCTGGGGTTGACGGTACAAGGGGGAGCCCAGGGGACCCGACCCTCTCTGGGGAGGGGATGCAGGCCCATCAAGGAGGAAGGAAACCCCACATGGAGTTGCCACGTGGCCCTTTGAGCAGCAGGTGGGCGCCTTGTGGGCTCGGGGCTGGACTGGGCTGCTGGGGTAAAGATAGGCCCGGCCTTGGACAGACAGCTGACGAGGTGGCATGGGGAGGGGTCCCCCGGGCTGGGCTGAGCACTGCTGCCTGGTCAGGGAGGGGGCACACAAGCTCAGGACAGGACAGGCAGCAAAAGGTTCAGCATCTGTCAGATGGGGTCTGGGCGCCAGTCAGGAGGGCCGTCGGTGCTGTGAGACCCGTCTGGGTTGGGCCCTCCCCTAGGCCTCCCCACCTGTGCTGGGGACCGCCTCCCCACTCAACATGACCCTGTCTTCTAGATCCTTCCTCCCCACAGCCCGAGGAGGTGGGTCCGCCAGCACCCGCATTTCACAGACGGGGTCACTGAGGCACCACGGGCTTGAGGGGCTGACCCGGGTCACCAGCCCTGGGCGTCTGGTGGCCCTGGATCTCACTGTCCTGCGGGAGGGTGGATGCTTTCGGGGGCCAGCCTGCCCCTCTGTCCTAGCGTGGATGCCTCTCGGGCCACAGGGCCACCCCCTCCCTTCTCCCAGCGCCTGACCCAGGGCCTGGCCCACTGACCCTGTCACGGCCACCTCGGGCCGCTGGGACCTCGGGCAGGGCGCAGAGGGGCCCAGGGGCAAGGTGGTGACCGTGCATCCAGGGAGGCCGTGGGACCGGGGAACACAGCCGAGCACAGGGGCTCCCCACGGGTCAGGGGGAGTTGGGTGGGGAGGGGTGTGGGGGTCAGCCCCGCAGCGGGTCCTGGGCGGGCAGAATCCCGGCCCTGTGCAGGGCCACAGCATGCGGCAGCTCTGGCTGGGTGGAGGTGCTGGTGTTCCGGGGGCGGGGGGGCAGGGCGGCCAGCTGTGCCCAGCACATGTCACCAGGAGGCCCATGGCCCTCGCATGGGTGCGCGGCTGGGAGCAGCTGGCCTCAGGCAGGCCCCTGAACAAAGAGCCTTTGAGCAGCACGCAGGCCGGCTCCGCGCCCTCCGGCCAGCGGACCTTCCCGGGAATGCCGAGGCCGGCCCCCCCTGTGGCTCATCGGTCCCCCGTGGAGGTGGAACAGCTGGCCCTGGAGCCCGCCGACCGGGCTCTGTGCTGGGGACCCCAGCCCCCCCCACTGGGGACACCCGGCCAGGGCCAGGCGGCCCGCACCTCTTCCAGAGACCTCACCCTGGTGGCCTGCGCCCCTGGCCTTGACGGGCGGCGTGGCCTGGCCCCCAAGTCCACCCCTCCTCCAGGCTCCCCCATCTGTCTGGTGAAATCTTGTTTACCCCAGAAAGCACAGGCGTCCTTCTCACCCAGAAGCCTTCGAGGGACCAGGAGCTCCCGCAGTGGGTCCCCCAGGCCCCATCTCCGAGTTGCCCACGTCTGGCATCCACACGGCCGCCTGGGAGGGTGCCGTGCCTTTTGTCCTCAACCCCAATTTCTGCTTTCCGTCAGCCCCCACCCCTCCACCCCACAAATCTCAGTGCTTAATTCCTGGCAGTTAACCTTCCAACTCTCTTTAAAATTGATTTTTCACCGTGAGGATAACAGAGCTGTATCATCTAAGCACCAGGGGGAGAGCGATGAGGGTCCGTGAGGTTTCCTTTATTGTTCAGCAAAAACAACGAAACAAGCGCTTTCATCCGAGAAGCTAGGCTCTGCGCACAGGCAACGCGCGGGGCTTAACCTCCGGGCCGGCTCGCTTTCTGTCACCCGGGGCCGTGCTCCGCGGGCCGTTGCCAGCGCTTCTGAGCCAGGCTGTGCGGGCAGGGCTGAGCCTCAGAACGCGTCCGATGCATGAGGACTCACGAGCTGATAAAAACGAAGCAATAGATAAGACGGCCGCGTGGACCTTCACCCTTCTGGGGGGGGTGGGAAGTGGTGCCACGGGGATTACGAAACGCCCAAGGGATCCGCACCCTTTCCCCTTTGCGTACCGGGGCTGGAAAACCCAGAGAAGCACCTGCTTTTCTGAGCCTTTATCTTGACTCTCGGGATTTGCGGATCTGCTGTTGACTGCCGTTACCCCAAAACGCCGAAGGCGGGTGCGGACTGTTCCCCTTACTTGTAACTTGGTCGAGCTCGGGGGTCCCCGTGTCCGTCTGCCCGATGGCGGCGCCTCCTCGTGCAGAGCGAGCCGGGCCCTGGGCGTCCTGTTGGTAGCCGGGACCCTCGGCCCAGCGCCGCACTGTCTCGGGGGTCCAGTGCCCGCCCGTGTCCAGTGCGGCCTGGCCTTTGCGCTTCGCTTCCTGCACTGTCCTCCACTGGGGACGCGGCTGCACCCGAGTGACCTTTGCAGGCAATCACCGTGCTCCGTTTGCTCATTTAACAGTGAACTAACAATGGACCACAAAACTGAGAGTCAGAGGCTCAAGGACGGCGGTTTCTGCCCCGCGGGGCCGGCCCCAAGGTCCAGGCAGAGGCCTGAGCGCAGAGCGCCCGGGGGCAGGGGACGTTTGTGTCATGGAAAAACACACTCGCCGCACAGGCCACCGTTTTCAAGTGCATTTAATGCATTAACAACGTTGTACCACCACCACCTCCGTCTAGTTTCAGAACTTTGTCGTCACCCCGAAAGGGAACCTTGCACCCGTCAGCAGTGACCCCCATTCCTCACTCCCCCGGCCCCCGGCAGCCACCGAAAGGCTTTCTTTTGATTGACATTGTGGTAAAACACATAGAACATACAGGTTACCGTCTTAACCACTTTTAAGTGCACAGTTTGACGGCATTAAGTACATTCACGCTGTTGAGGGAACGTCACACCATCTGCCTGCAGAAGTTTCTGTCTTTCCAAGCAGAGACTCTGTCCCCATTACACACTCACTCCCCTCTCCCAGCCCCGGGACCCCACCGTCTACTTTCTGTCTCTATGGACGTGACTCCTCCAGGGACCTCATGTGGGTGGAATCAGACAGGATTTGTCCTTCTGTGTCTGAATTCTCTCACTGAGTGTAGTGTCCCCAAGGTTCGCCCACATCACAGCCTGTGTCAGAATTGCCTTCCCTGTAAGGCTGAGTAATATTCCGTAGTGTGGACGGACCTCAGTTTGTGTATCTGTTCATTCGACGGACACTTGGGTTGCTTCCACCTTTCGGCTGTTGTAAATAGTGCTGCTGTGAACACGGGTGTGCAAATACCTTTGAGATCCTGCTTTCTTTTCTTTTCTTTTTTTTTTTTTTTTTTGAGGCTATACCCAGAAGTGGAGTTGCTGGATCACATGTGATTCTATTTTTAAGTTTTCGAGGACCCTCCACACTGTTCCACAGCGGCCGCACCATTTTACATTCCCGCCCACCGTTCGCAAGGCTCCAGTTTCTCTGCATCCGCGCCAGCACTTATCTCGCTTCCCTGATAGTAGCCGTCCTGATGGGTGTGAGGCGGTGTCTCGCTGTGGTTTCGATTTGCGTTTCCCGACGGCCAGTGGTGTTGAGCAGCTTTTCATGTGCTTCTTGACCGTCTGTATGTCTTCTCTAGAGAAATGCCTATTCGAGTTTCCTACCCATTTTTTAATTGAGTTGTTTCTTAGGAACTTTGTTTTTTAAAATAATTCTAAACATTACAAATAATACTGCCAAGAGCCACCCCAAACCCCGCTGCTTGTGAGACACATGGGGAGCCCAGGACCCGCTGCTCTGAAACTCACAGAAGGAGGGGCACGGCCGCGAGGTGCGGGGCTCGTGGCTGCCTGGAGCCCTGACGTCTGAGTGCCTGGTCTGCTTCCCACAGGCGGGGGATTCTCGGGCCTGTGCCCTGGTGTTGGTGCCTGGCCGGCTCACAGGTCCCTGGTCCATGAGGCCAAGTGCAGCTGGGAGGCGACCTTGCTTTGTCTGAGGGACAGTGGCCAGGTGGGAGGGGGCCCTTCGTCCCTCTGGTGACTGCGGTCTTAGCGGAGGTCCCTGACACGAGGACGGCCCCTTCTCCCCATATCTGTGGGGCAGAGCTCAGGGCCGTGCTCCGGCCAGTATCCTTGACCCCTGCTCACATGCGGGCATGCAGACACCACGTGGGCTCGTGGACAGGGGCCTCTGGGCTGACTCTTATCAGTGGAGGGGTCAGGTGTGATGGGGGGGGCCTGAGCGGGACCGAGGGGGGTGTGGGGACCTGGGGGGCGGGGGGGGGGGGAGGAGCTGGAAGGACAGGGCCCCAGGCCGAGCACTCGGGCCCAGGCGGGGAGGGGCGCGTGCCTTGGGCCGGCGATAGGCTCTCGGGTGGGCCGGGGCAAGCCCTGACCCTTAGTGTGGGCCGTGGGGCCAGGGCGGTGGCTTGAGCTGGGGTGTGGAGGCAGGGGCTGAGGTGGGCAGGCTCTGGGGGGAGCTTGAGGCCTCTGTGTTCCCCTCCGGGGCTTGCTCAGGGCCTGGTCTGCAGAGACAGCCGAGCTGCAGGCCTGCCCCTGCTGGCTGGAGAAAACCCAGGGCAGGGAGGGTGGCCGGGGGTAGGGGTTCGGGGGGTCATCCTCTGGGTCTGGGTCACTGAGGCTGGAGGCTGGTCCCCCTTTCCCCGGAGCTAAGAGGAAGCAGCCCTGCCATTCCGTGAGCCTGCTTTGGACTGGGGGTGCTGTCCCCTGAGTCAGGGGCAGCCCCACAGGAAGACTTGGGGGGGTCAGCCCTCCGGCAGGCCCTAGCCTACTGGCCTCCACAGATGGACAGTCCAGCCCAGTCAAAGCCCCCAGAGCAGCCCCCAGCCCAGGGTGGCCCAGGCCCCTCTGGTGAAAGAATTCCAGAGTCCCTGCAGGTCCAGAACTTCAGGCCAGCCTGTCCGCCCTCCCGGCACCCAGGTCAGTGGACAGGCGGCTCCAAACGATGGTGATGGCTGGGCCACGGCGACGCCCTGGAGGTCCCGGCGGCCTTGGCCCCAAGTGCCACCCTGCCCAGCGCTCGAGGCTGACGGCGTGGGGATCATTTGATCTTGGAGCAAACGTGTGCTCCCCCCGCCCCGGTCCGGGCTCTCTCCCGCCCAGCATGCCGGTGGTGGACTGGTGGCATGTCCATCCCGGCCTCGAGCTGCATTCCAGACTCAAATGGGACTTGGGGCTTAGCGTTGTTTTAAATTATTCCTACCTCTCACCCCTCCAGGGGGAGAGTCCCCCAGCCCCAGCCCGCCAGCCCCAAGAGGGCAGGGGGAGCTCTGAGCTCGAGGCCAGGATAATCTGGGGGGAGGGGGAGACACGCAGCGTCAACAGCCAGCCCTGGGAGTTACTTATTTATCAGAAGGTCTGTTGCAAGACTGAAGTGCAGTAAGCTCTTACCTGATGTTTGTAAGATTTCTACCGCTTCGAATATGCTTAGGACGCGGCTGGAGAAGGTATTTAGGTAACAAAATAATGCATCGAAATAAGAACAAACCTGCTAAGTGACTCATCAGCCCGGCGGTGTCTGGATTTGCAGAGCTGGGATGGAGGCCCTGAGGACTGCTCTTTGGGGGACTCTGTCCGCCCCCTCAGGGCCATCAGCAGTCCGGTGACCCCTCCTCTGTGAAGATGCCAGCACTGGTGTCTCAGCTTTGGGGACCCAGAGGTGGTGGCTCTGCGGCCCTTGTCGAGATGGGCAAACACTGGAAGCCGGACCCTCCAGCCGCTCCCCCCCTACGCCGTCGTTCATTGCTAGGGCTTCCTGTCTGTCATCTCCTCCTTACACCCACTTAGGACCGGCTGGGCCAGAATCTCGGGAAACACACGCCCGAGACGAAGCCCTGGTACCAGGGAGCCCTCGGTCGCTCGTTGGTCTGATCGGTCGTTTGTTCGTTCATTCATTCATTCACTCACTCAGCAGATCCGTGTCCAGGGCCAACCAAGGCAGGCGTGGTCCAGGGCCAGGGAGAGGGCGGCGGGCAGGTAAACACGGCCCCTTCCCCGGTGGGCTCAGCCACCCTCCAGCTGAGGACAGAGGTGGCACCAGCACGACCCTCTGAGGCCACAGAGCCTGCGAGCGTCCCCCCTCCCTCACTCTCCACCATCCCCCACGTGCCCCCAACCATACATACCCCGACCCTGAAGAACGTGACGTTGCAAACCAAGAACTTTCTTGCAAAAGGAAAGCGGGAAATTTCCCACGTTTTCTCCCATCATCCCCCGAGCTTGCCCCACACACAAGCTGGATGGTATGAGGATTCCATCCTAGTTATGGGTATCCGGGAGCCAGTGTCCGGTTACCCCCTCCCGGTGGGCCCCATGGTGGGGGAAGGCAAGGCCGGGCATGGGAGCAGGAGTCCCCAGACAGGGCTGGGTTCCCTGGGTTGGGACGGGGTGGGGACAGGGCAGGGCACCAGCTGGAAGTGAGCTGACAACATCCTCAGGTCCATCCACGCTGTAGTCTGTGCCAGCACTTCCCTCCTTTCTAAGGCTGAGGAATATTCCGTCGTGTGGATGGACCACGTCTTGTTTTGGCTATCCAGGGGCCCTTGAGATTTCGTGTGAATCTGAGGGCTTTTTCTATTACTGCAAAAATTGTCATCGGGGTTTTGAGAGGGATTGCATTGAGTCTACAGATCCCTTTGAGTGGCACTGACGTCTTGACGGTATTAAGTCTTCCAATCCGTGAACGTGGGATGTGTTTCCATCTATTGGTCGTCTTTGATTTCTTTAAACAGTATTGTTTAGTTTTCATTGTACAAGTGTCCTACCTCCTTGGTTAATTCATAAGTACTTTATTCTTTTTGGTGCTAGTGTAAATGGAATTGTTTTATAATTTCCCTTCCAGATTGTTCATGGTTTGTGTATAGAAATGCAACTGATTTTTTTAATTAATTTATTTATTTATGGCTGTGTTGGGTGTTCGTTTCTGTGCGAGGGCTTTCTCTAGTTGTGGTGAGCGGGGGCCACTCTTCATCGCGGTGTGCGGGCCTCTCAGTATCGCGGCCTCTCTTGTTGCGGAGCACAGGCTACAGACGCACAGGCTCAGTAATTGTGGCTCACGGGCCCAGTTGCTCCGCGGCATGTGGGATCTTCCCAGACCAGGGCTCGAACCCGTCTCCCCTGCACTGGCAGGCAGATTCTCAACCACTGCGCCACCAGGGAAGCCCAATGCAACTGATTTTTGTGATCAACTTTGTATCCTACTTTGTTGAACTCATTTATTAGATCTAACAGGGTTTTCGCATGGAATCTTTAGGGCTTTCTACACATAAGATCATATCGTCTGTGAACAGAGATAATTTTACTTCTTCCTTTCCAATTTGGAAGCCTTTTATTTCTCTTTCTTGCCTAATTGCTCTGGCTGGGACTTCAGTACTCTGTTGAATAGACGTGGTGAGAGTGGGCATCCTTGTCTCGGTCCTGATCCTAGAGGAAAAGCTTCCAGCCTTTCTCCGTTGATATGACGTTCGCTGCGGGGTTTTCATATATGGCGCTTATTACACGGAGATAGTTTCCCTCTATTCCTAGTTTGTTTACTGTTTTTATCATGAAAGGGTGCTGAATCTTGTCAAATGCTCTTTCTGCATCCGTTGCGATCAGGAGACCATGTGACTTTTTTCCCTCCGTTCTGTTAATGTCATGTATTACATTGGTTGATTTTTATGTGCTGAACTGTCCTTGCATTCCAGGTATAAATCCCACTTAGTCATAGTGTCTAATCTTTTTTCTATGGTACTGAATGCGGTGGTGGACCTGGGCCTGTCCAGGTGGGCGATGCAGCAGACGGGGGCCCAGGCCGCCTGCTCTCAGTGGGCTCACGGGGGAGGGGGAGGGGTGCAGGGGGGAGGGGCCTGAGGTGAGCTCACGTCCCTCTGTCCCCGCAGGAGATCGTCCTGGTCGTGTTCTTTGGGACGGAGTACGTGGTCCGCCTCTGGTCAGCCGGCTGCCGCAGCAAGTACGTGGGCATCTGGGGCCGGCTGCGCTTTGCCCGGAAGCCCATTTCCATCATCGGTGAGTCACGCCCGCCCCCCTGGAAGCTTCACCCCGAGGTTTCCTGGCAAGAGCTGAGCCCCTCCCCCAGAATCTGGCAGGTGGACCCCCATCACGAACACCACCAGGCAGAGTCCCTCCTCCGCCTGTGACAGGGCAGGATCCCAAGGCCAGTGGGGTGACCTCCCAGGTCCCCCACACAGGAGCCAGCCTCAGCGCCCAGGTCCTCTGTCCCAAGAGGCTGCTCACAGGGCAGGGGGTCTGGTCAAGCTCAACACAACCTGGGCTTCCGCTGCCCTCAGCGGCCTGCGAGACAGGGCTGGGGAGGTAGGCTCGGGTGGCCTGTGCACGTGCCTGGGACGGAGGGCCTGGTCTCCCCATTGAGGTGTCCCCGTGTCCCCACTGTTGGGCCCTGTCCCGCCTGACCGCCAGGCTCCTTGCCGGTGTCCAGCTGCCAGGCTGGTGACGGTGGCGCTGTCCCCTCCAGACCTCATCGTGGTCGTGGCCTCCATGGTCGTCCTCTGCGTGGGCTCCAAAGGGCAGGTGTTTGCCACCTCGGCCATCAGGTAGGCGGGGCTGCGGGCTCCCCGGTGCGGGGGTGTGAGAGCCGCGGGGCCGCGTGCTGGGGGGGGCGGTTAGGCTCAGGGCCGGTGCTGAGTCGGACAGGAGCGCTTACTCACTTCTGGGACTCAGGCTGGGACCTGACAGTCTGGGGCCCTCCGTCTGCTCGTCTGTAAACTGGGGTGATCCTGGGGCCGCCCCCAGAAGGTGGTCTGGGGGCCAAAGGAATTGAGAAATGTACAGGTTTGGCTCCGGGCCTGGGGTGCTGCCCCCACCTTGACCCTGGGCTTCGGGAGGGGGAGGGGCGCACGGGGGAGGGGGAGGGGCGCATGCGGGAGGGGCGCCCAGTGACCTGTCTTCCGCAGGGGCATCCGCTTCCTCCAGATCCTGCGGATGCTGCACGTCGACCGCCAGGGGGGCACGTGGAGGCTGCTGGGCTCGGTGGTCTTCATCCACCGCCAGGTGGGTGGTCCGGGGGGGAGGACAGGGTCTCGGCCCAGCCTCGGCCTGAGCCAGCTGGGCTGTCCTGCCCCCAAGCTGAGGGGCCAGTGTCCCCAGCCTGCCAGGCAGGTGGTGCCCACGTCCCTCAAGCCGGGACAAGAGACTGTCGGGCAGATGGAAAGACAGAAATGCCACACGGAAGAGGGTCCGAGAGGCCCCGAAATCTAAACCGGGGCAGATCACGATCAGCGCCGTGAAGGCGGAGGCGGCCGACCCGCACCCCTTCGTGAGGCCCCGCCCCGCGTCTCACCGGGGCTCTGCAGGAAACAGAGCCGGGCTGGCGGCCCAGGGCACTGGTCTCGCTCCTGGAGGCTGAGACCCAGCACTGCCACTGACGAGCTGGGAAAAATGTTATTTCTGAAGTCCGCTGTCTGCGTGTGAGACACGCTGGCATTTATGTCAACTCGGTGGGAAGTGTTGGGGCTTTGCCGCCAGCAGGCCCCGCCCCCTGTGATGTCTGCCCGGCGCGGGTGCGCAGGGCCCCGGCTGCCCGTGGGCGCCGGCTGGTCACACCTCCTCTGCCGTCTCCCAGGAGCTGATCACCACTCTGTACATCGGCTTCCTGGGCCTCATCTTCTCCTCCTACTTCGTGTACCTGGCCGAGAAGGACGCCGTGAACGAGTCGGGCCAGGTCGAGTTCGGCAGCTACGCGGACGCCCTCTGGTGGGGGGTGGTAAGTCGGGACCTCTGGGCCACGCGGCCACTGCCCACCCGGGGCCTGGGCGGGGCGGGGCCGGGATGTCACCCTGGGGCTCTGGTGTCTCAAGATCTTACGCCTCGAGACCACCCCACAAACGCCTGAAGCCCCGCCTGGGCACAGGTTGGACGGGCGGGCGGCACAGGGCTCCACGCACAGAAGGGCCCCACGCTGGATGCGTAAAGCCCGACGGTCACCATGTGGGGTCCGTAAGGTTTTTATCTTTGAACTTGCCGTTTGGGAGGCAAGTCTGGCGGGACGGAGAGCGACTGTGCAGTGGGCACGACGGCCGCACGAGGTCCCAGCTCCCGCCTTCCCCGGGGCCGGCTCCTCCGCCACCCTGTGCCCCGCGTCTGTGAGGTTCTGTGCTGGCCCCTCCAGTATCCCTGCGCCGAGGAGCGTGACTTTGTAGAGCAAACAAAAGCCACCACGACAGGGCGGGGGGTGCTGGGAAAAAGGAAAGCGCTCCACGTTTTGACTGCGCACCCGGCCCGCAAATCCTTCGCCGGCCCCGGGCAGCGGTGACACAGCAGTGCCCCGGCTTCTGTGCTGGGGGCCTGGAGGCTCCCCCGCCTGTGAAGTTGGGCTCCTTGCGTGTGCCGTGTCCCCCTCCTGCAAGCACCCAGCACCCTGGCCTCGGCCTGGACGTGTCCAGGAGCGTGGGCTGGCTCCTCCCAGGGGTCAGGCTTGTGGTGGGGAAGGGAGACGTGGGGCGCGGGGCGCGGCACATGGCCACGCTGTGGGTGGCTGCAGGGGTCTCCGCCAGCGGCAGGACGTCTGAGCTGTGTGGCCCCCGGGGCCTGCTCACCACGGAAGCCCAGCCTCACTTGTGTGTGGGCCTCAGGGCGCAGAGGACACCCCTCAACAAACCCTCCGCTCGGGCCTTGTGGGGAGACAGGTCCTGGGCTCTCAGTGGCAGGGTGGCCAGCAGCTTACCGGCCTGGGAACAGCACATGCAGGGGGCCCTGAGGCAGCCCGGACAGACCCTGGCCGTGGGGGAAGGCAGGGGTGCAGCCCGAATGCCGGCTGCGTGGGCCAACTCTGGGCCGTGGGCCGGCCTTGGCTCTCCCCCTTCCCTGTGGGGTGCACTTGGGTGCCAGGGGCTAGTGACAGCGGACCGGCCGCGAGCTGCCCGAAGCTGAGGGTGGCCGGTGGGAGCCCCTGGGGGCTGGGGGCTGACGTCCAGGCTCGCTCAGCCAGGGAGAGGAGAGGGTCGCAGACTGCACGATGTCGGGCCGAGGCCTCGGGGCAGCACCAGGTCCAAGGGGTCCCGGGTCCGGGCAGTGGCTGTGCCGGCCGTGTCTGTCCCTGACTTGCTTCCTTCCGGAAGCGGGGTAGGGGTTCACTCTCTTCCCGGCTTCCCCACCAGCCTCCACAGGGAGGCCCATCCCGGATGGTCCGGGTGGGGCGGGAAGCTGCCCCGTGTGCCTCCACCCACACCCCCAGGAGGCCCACACGTGTTGGGGGAGGGGCGCCTGATATCGGCCGAGTCAGCGTTTTTTCTGGAAGCTTCCAGTGTGCCAGGCCGCCCAGGGAAGGCAAGCTCTGCTGGCCCCCCTGCAGGCCTGTGCCTCCACGGGCCCGGGCGTGGCAGCCCCCGGCCCATCCCCCCGGCAGGTTCGGTGGGACAGCCCAGCGCCGGGCAGGGAGGGGAGGCGTCCTGGTGACAGGCAGGTCCTGTGGAGGGACAGGACGCCCAGAGCCGGGAGGACCCCTGGGACTGGATGGCACGGTGGGAAGCGCATGGGCGACGGCCCGCGGCTCAGCTGATAAGCGGTGCTCGGCCTTGGCACCGGCCCCCACCTCCCCGGCCGCTCGGAGCTGCCCCCGGCCCGGCCCCTGCGAACGGCGCTCCCGCTCGCACACCTGTGCAAACATCCGCCCGCCGGCCGGGAAAACGGCCCCTTTGTGCCCGGCTTGGCACCGGTGCCCCAGCCTCGCCGTCAGCTGCGGCCCCGGCCTGGCCATTGTTCCCGCGGGCCCGGCACCCCCGCCGCCCAGCTCCTGGGCAGGCGACTCCCATTCACAGCGGTGGCGCCCCTGCAGCTGTCCAGGCGGGTGGAGCGGCCGCGGCTCGAGTTATGGCTCTGCTCCTGGCACGTCCTGGACGAGCAGCTCAGGAAGCGCGGCCTGGCCGGGGGCTTCAGAGCCAGCTGGCCGCTGCGCCCGACGGTGGCTGTCCCGCGCCGTCCTCTGCGTGGCTTCGTGGGCCACACGGGGAGCGAGCCCGGCCCTGCCATGCCCCGTGGCTCCCCGTCCGGGGCGGACAGACCAGGGTCTGCCTACCAGGTGGTACAGCCTGGCAGGGAGAGGCCTGCCGGCCGGGCCACTGCCCACCACCACGCTGCGTCCACGCCAGACCGGCACCTCTGGCTGGATGCGTGGGACAGACTTGAAACTAGGGCGTCTGGGCCGCTGGGGTGGGCCATCTGCTGTGTTTCCTCTGTGGAGCCAGGGCAGGGGGGCGGGTTCCCGGGGGGGGGGTGGCCACTGCTGCGTGTGGCCCCGCCGGCAGGGCTGTAGGTGCCACAGGGGTGGCGCCGGCAGCCTCAGCACCCCCCCTGGGCCGGTGTCTGCTGGACGAGTGGATGCATCAGTTGACGTGCCCGTAAAGCGGTTCTGTCTGTGGCCCGCGGGACAGCGGGTGCATCAGCGGCCACAGCAAAGTCCCGCAGACGGAGCGCCTTAAAATAACAGAGCTGCGTTCTCTCATGGATCTGGAGACCAGAAGTCCGAGATCAAGGGGTTGCAGGGCTGGCTCCCTCCGAAAGCTCTGGGGGAGGGTCCTTCCTGCCTCTTCCAGCTTCTGGGGCCCCCAAGTGCTCCTGGGTTTGTGGCTGCACCTTCTGTCTCTTATCAGGACACTGGTCAGTGGGTGCCGGGCCCACCCAGGGAGCCCAGGACCATCTCCTCTCCAGATCATTATCCAGTTGCATCAACAAAGACCCTTTTTTCAAACAGGCTTGTGTTCTGAGGGCCTGGGTGGGCATGGATTTGTGTGGACACCCTTCAGCCCAGGCCGGCGCCATCCCAGGTGGACATCACAAGAATGTCTCTCCCCTCCCCAAGCCTCAGTTTCCAGGCTGAGGGTCCCCTCCGCTCCCGCTAGCCCAGGTGGGGACGCCTGACTTGGGCGTGAGAGCTGCCCCCTCACCCGGAGTGTGGCGCCCCGTGCCTGGCTGCCGAGGTGTTGGGGAGGATTGAAGACTTTTTTCTTTGCCCTTGGAACAAAATGCATTTGTTTGTGTTAAAGTTTGAGTCGGGGGGAGAGCAGTTTTTGCAAACACGGGCTCCTCTGTTTAGTGCCCGGGGGTCTCTCAAATCAGGAGGCTGCCGGGCTCTGTTTACCCCCTGCATCTAAATTTAGAATTTAGAGTGGAAAGGCTAGAAGCCGCCCCTGCATTCAGCCACCATTTAAAACAAGAGTCTGGCTCCTTAGCTGTTGGCTCCAGAAGGTTCTGGCTCTCCAGGCTGGACTGCATCCTGGCAGAGTGAGGCCGAAAGGGTCTGGGGGCCGAGTGGTGGGTCTGGGTGAGGACAGGGCCTCCCAGATATTCACATGCAAGGCCTGTCGGCACCGCCCAGTGGGTGGAACCAGGGTCAGGACCTCATCTGGAGCTGGGGAAACCGAAGCCCTGTGGGCCCGGAGGGTGGTGGGCCAGGCCCCCAGCCCTTCAAGGCTTTTCCTCTGCTTGGACTCCATGCAAAGCCCAGGGGTGCTATGCAGCTAAGAACAGAGGGTCTCCAGGACCCTGGGCTGCCACCTGCCCCGATCCCATCCTGCACCTGTTGACAGTTGTGTAGGGGGCTGAGACCGTGGGCTCTGGGAGCCCAGCCAGAGAAGGGCCTTTACGACTGGGTTTTGCAGGATGAGTAGGGGTCCACAGGGCAGGTCTGCCTCTCTGTACTTACTACCCACTGAGGGACCCCCCTGGGGCGACTTTATTACATGGACTCAGCAGGCCCAGTGAGGCAGGTGTTCAGCTCTTGTCATCCCGGGTAAGAACTTTCCAGCTTCAGCTCGAGGGAGAGAAACATGGTCAGCGTCAGGAACACAGTGACACAGGAAGTAGTGGGGTAAAACGGGCGGCAGCGTGGTGTGAAGCCATCCTGTTCCGCTGCTGACCTGCTGAGTGGCCCCGGGCAGGTTACCCAGCCTCCCTGGGTATAAGCTGGGTGCCTATTTTCGTGAGCTGGGGAGGATTGTGAGTGAGGACACAGAGAGCCCGGGGTATCTGGCGCCCAACGAGGATGCAGCGAAGGCCGGCTGTGAATTTGAGGGGCTGTTACTGGCCACGGTTCTCTGGGCAGCGCCCCCAGGCTGGCCGACAGGCAGTGACCCCCCAGCCACCTAATTCACACTCGAGTGTTCGTGGCTGCCGCGGCCCAGTCACAGCCCTTAGCCCTGCTGGTGCCCAGGGTCCAGCTCTGCCCCGGCCGGCTCCCGGCCTCTAACACCTTAACTCACAGAGCGGCCCCTCTTCGCACACGCGTGTGCATGTGTGCGCGCCTACGTGTGTTGGCTCTTCCTGGCCCCCAGGGACCTGTGTTTCCCGCCAGGCCAGCAGTGGGGCGCAGAGGGGTGGGTGCACCGTGCAGCTGCGCTGGGGCCAGGGCAGGGCGTGTGACCGCTCTGTGCCTTGGTTTCCCCATCTGTAAAATGGGAGGCGGCAGGTCTACCTCCAAGGGCCGACGTGGGGCTCCCTGAGGGGACCACGATCCCAGGAAGGTAGCGACTCTTTCCGTTGCTTCCAAGACATTCCTTGGAGGACTGGGGCCTCTTGGCCGGGCTGGTCCTGGGCACCAGGCACATCCCGGCAGTCCCGCTCTGCGCTGGGCACGGGGGCACAGCAGGGGGTCAGCCGCCTGGGGGTCTCACTCTCGGAGGCTTGGTCGTGGTCAGTCGTGGTCTGCATGCCGTGATTTCCCTGGGAGTCAGTGAGGGCCCCCTGAGGAGGACACGTCGGAGCGGAGCCCTCGAGGCAGAGTCTCCTGCCTGAGGGGCCATGAGCCTGGCCATGCTGTGGGGTGGGCGCGGCCCGGGCAGGGCCCGGGGTGTCCACAGCGTCCCACCAGGCACTGTGTGAAGCTCCTGAGGGCCCCTCCCGAGGAGGGAGAAAGGTCTTGACCCCGTCCCCACGGTCCGCACCCTTTCCCCGAGAGTACAGCGGCCAGGGCGCCGAGGTTTCCATAGGGAGAAGATGCGCTCACGCAACGAGGAGCCCTGGGCCCGCGTGGGTTTCTGTTCGTTTACTGAGTTTTTCCTTTCTGAAAGGAAGCGGGCTTGTTTTGGGGGGGGTGGTGTTTGCTTTTGTTTTTACCCACAATTTGCAAGCCTGGCAGGGTTGTCCCCTCGGCCCTCACGTGCCGGCCTCTGTCCCCTTCATGGTGTCCCCTGCAAGCCTGGCCGGGGTCTCCTGGGGCAGCCCCACGATGGCTGGAGCTGGGGCCCGGGACCGCTGCTCCCACCCTTTGCTGTCCTGAGGCAGTCCTGCCACCCGCCCAGCCTCCCCTCTGTCCACACCTCTCCTCCCCCGAGGTGCCCTCTCCCTGGCTCCGTCCTTCCAGCCTCCTCTGGGCATGTTGGTGGCCCGAGGCTGGGCGAGCCCCAGACCCCTCAGCGCGGCAGCCTCTGGCCCTGGGCTTGTTCTCCAGCTGTCCCGCCAAGGAGCCGGTTTGGTTGCCAGCTCCGTCACTTAGCAGTGGTGAGACCCCCCGGCCTCAGTTTCCCCCTCTGGCAGATGGACCCGAGCTCACAGCGTGGTCACGAGTTTGCCAGACGGGGGTGCCCTCCCCCGGCGCGAGCCCCTAGTGTCCACGTTGGTGCCTCCTCACTCCCACTCCTGGCTGCCCGTTCCCTCTGGACAGATGGCCATGGCCTGCAGTGTGGCTGCAGGCTGACCGCGTCCTCTGTGGAGCTGGGCTCCTGGGCTGGCCTTCCCGCTTCCCCCGGAGGCCAGCGTCCAGGAGGAAATAAAATGACACTAGCGCCAGCTTCTCGTGACACAAAGTGCTGGGGGGACTGGCAGGTCCTCTCGTGCCTCCTGTCCCTGGAGGAGAGACACGGGGGACGGGGGACGCACCCTAGGCTCAGCCCCCCCCGCTGAGCTGTCTCCCCGGAGTCTGTGCCCAGGGGGCGTGCAGATCTGCATTCCGATCGCCTGCCATGGGGGGCGAGTTCTGAGCACGCAGGCTATAAAACGGCCCATTCCTGAGCTGCTTGTGTCTGTGAATTCAGGAAAAACAAACAGCTCTGCGGGGATGGGCTGTTTCCTCAAAGAGCTGAAAGGATGTCGTTAACTTGACAAAGAAGGTCTGTGGCAGAGTCTGAGAAGCCAGGAGTGTGCCCTGCACCGCAGGGTGGGGGACACCTGGCCGGGGCTCCCCTGGCTTCTTCCTGCTGCCCACCATTGGAGTCCCAGCACCTCCCAGCCGGGCGGCGAGGACGTGGGGTCCCGCCTCCAGTGCTCTTGTCCGAGAAGGGAGGTGGCCTCGGGTGTCCCCACCCGCTGGCCTGGCCGCACCGCTCAGCCAGCCCCTTTCCTCCTCCCACCTACATCAGTTTCCCAGTTGTCTTGGTGGGTTTTTTTTTCCTTAATTTTGATAATTAGAAGGTTGTATTATGTGTTATTTGTCTCGAAGCCCGAGTTTTCTGGCACTGCTTAAAATTTGCCCCCTGGCGTGAGGGCCACACTCAGGCCCATCTCAGAGGTCACCCTGCCCCCACCTCCCTGCATGGCTGCCGTTCTCGAACTTGGAGTCTTAGGACCCCTTGACGCCCTTATCAGTGACTGAAGACCCCAGAAGGCTTTCGTTTACGGGACTCACGTCTGTCAATACCGCATTAGAAGATGAAAGTTAGAAATTTAAAAATAGACCCACTGTATGTTTACACATAAATAAATAATTCTATGAGAGCCACTTTCCGGAAGACACTGGATGCGGCGTCTTGGGCGCCCCACCCCATGTGCAGCCCTGATGTGCCTTTGCTCCGTGCACCCAGGTGCTGAGAGGCAGCTGCCGCCCAGGCCTCACACGAGGGGCGCAGACCCTCTGGGGGCTGCTGGCGGGGAGCTGCAGGTTCTCCCGGCCCCGTTATCTGCCTGCTGGCCTTCAGCCTTGCCCAAGGCCTCAGGCTGGCCTGCTCCACCCTGCAGGTACTGGGCCGGGCTCCAGGTGTGCACTGCCTGTGTGTGCATGTGAGGCGTTGGGCCTGGAGGGAGCTGGGCTTGATGCGGGCACCGGCCCCTCTTCATGTGACCCTGCGCCACGTGTGGTACGTACACATGCGTGTGCCTCGTTGCTGCCTTAGCGTGTCTCAGCGTGCGTGTGCGGCTCCCTGTCTCCGTGTCAGGCCATCCGTGTGTGTGCACGCGTGCACGGGCAGCACATTGGAAGCGGGCGTGGACGTGTGTCTGAGGGACGGTGACGTTGCCAGGAAGTGCTCCGTGTGGCGGTCCCGGGAGCCAGGACCACGAACAGTCACATGGTGGGTGTTGGGTGGGTGGGAGCGTGCGCCCGTGCTGCCCCCAGGCTGTGCTCTTCGGTGTAACCCGGGCTCCCGCACTGCGGTCCTTCCCGCTGCCCAGGCTCTTGGTCCCTCCTGCTTCCTGAGGACATCTCGCCTCTGCCCCGGGGCTTCTGAGCCGTCCTGTGTGCCTGTCCCTGTCCGCGTGGACACGTGTGCGGGCCCCAAGGACCCTGCTGTAGAAGCCGCCGCCTCCCGCCTGGGCCTTGTTCAGTGGAATCTATGAAATGGGCCTCCCCAGGCCCTGCTCCCCGCCGGTCTCAGCGGGCAGGGGGGTCTCATGGAGGCTCCGTGCAGAACTTCCCGAGCTGCCAGGGGCCGTCCTCACTTGGCCTGGGCTGGGGGCCCTGGAAGGGGGAAGCCGGGCTGCCTAGCACAGGGCTGGCGAGACCACGGGTTGAGCGCGTGTACTGACGGGATGAGCAAGGACTCTGGGCGCCCTGGTCCCCCTGCCAGGCGCAGAGCTGGCTCCTCACGCACCCGGACCCTGGCGTGGACAGGTGTGGCCGCGTGGCCGGCACAGCCAGGGTGGGCTCTGCGTCCCTGCAGGATGGCGTTGGCGGGCTCACGCCGGAGGCCCCGCCGGGGAGCAAGCCTCAGGTGGCAGCAGAGGCAAGCCTAGGGTGGGGGTGGGGTGGAAGCAGCCCCTCAGTCCCACTGTCCCGGCACACGCCCTGGACAGACAGCTCCCCCATGTAGGAGGCTCTAGGCTGCGTCTGATTCCCTCCGAGCAAAGGGCAAACGCAGCATCTGGTGCCTGGGGTGGCGTCAGGAAGTGGCGTGTCGTCGTCGTGGCCGGGCTCTCTGGGGAGGGTGGGCCTCTGTGGGAGCTTCCGGCTTCCTGGGGGCCGGAGCACAGCGACATCGGTGGCCCGGTTGGCAGGCCTCCTGGGGACGGAGCAGGGGTGGGGCGGGGAGGCTACCCCCGTCGGCGCCGAGCGCCCGTGTGTACGCTGGGGCTCGCTTCCTCTGCGGCGTTAGCCTGGGGGACCCAGACCCTGCGGGCTCGAGCACCGTGCTCTCAGCCGCCCGGCCGCTCGGTGCTGGGCTCTCTCGCTGGCCTCTGCTGCGCGGTGGCAGGTCTCGGATGGAGCGCGGGGCTCAGGCTGGACGGACGGACGCCCGGCCTGAGGTTCTGGGGCTTGCGTGCCGACCGCTGTCCCTCGTCCTTGCAGGTGACGGTCACCACCATCGGCTATGGGGACAAGGTGCCCCAGACGTGGGTCGGGAAGACCATCGCCTCCTGCTTCTCCGTCTTCGCCATCTCCTTCTTTGCGCTTCCAGCGGTAGGTGCTCTGTGTTGGGGGGCCTCTCCACAGTTCCTCAGCCTCCTCCGGGCTCTGGGGCTGGCAGGGAGGCCCTGTGAGCAGACCACCCTCAGGGGGTGCATTCAGGCCCCAGCTCGCCCGCCTCAGAGCCTCTGGAGGCCGCCGCCTTCCTGTTCCCGGCCCCCGGCGGGTCCTTTGCAAGTGTGGGCCGCGGCGATCGCCAGGCCTCTCGTGGCAAATAGCGGGGTGCAGGCCGGCTCGTTCGGCCGCTGAGGCTAGCGGTGAGGTGCCCGTGGTGGCTGCCACAGACCCGCAGAGGGGCCGGCCGTGCGGGAGGGAGGGTCCTGCACTGTGGCCTGGGTGGCTTTGAGCCCTGTTCTTCCTGGAGACCGTAGAGTCTTCTAGTTCACTCTGTATGTAGGCGCCTGGTAGGTGTGTGGCCATACCGTGTGTGTGTGCACTGCATGTGCCCGTGTTACACATCACGCAGTCTGTCTGTGTGTACGTACCGTGTGTATCATGCACACGTGCTCCGTGTGCATCTGTGTGCGTGTGTATTGTCTATGCACGTGTCACATAGGTATACATACCGCATGCATTGTATGCACTCGTGCATGTGTGTCACACGTATGTTCTCTGTGTGTGGTAGTCCTTAATGAACAGCACGTGTGTATTGCAGGTGTGTCTGTCCGTGCACGTGTGTGTCGCATGGCTGTGGTATAACGTGTGTATGTGTGTACACATAGAGCGTATGTGTATGTGTATGGCTTGATCCCCTCTGCGGACAGGGAGCTCCCCCTGGTGAGCCGGCCCTTTCCATCCCGTTAGCAGTCCTGGGGGGGTGGGGGCAGCAGTGGGTCCTGCTTGGGTGGGGCTGCCCACGGGCTGGGCCGGAGGCGCCGACCTCCTCCACGGGGCCCGCAGCGCCAAGCAGGCCACCGGTGCCCAGCCCGTCTCTCCACGCCCCCGTCTGCAGGATGTGAGCCCTGGTTTCTGTTCCTTGCAGGGGATTCTGGGCTCCGGTTTTGCCCTGAAGGTCCAGCAGAAGCAGAGGCAGAAGCACTTCAACCGGCAGATCCCGGCGGCAGCCTCGCTCATCCAGGTGATGGCAGCCACCGCCACGGCCTTGTCGCCGTCGTGTGGTGGTCAGTGTGCCCGGCCCTGTGTTGCCCGGGCAAGTACGAGCCGTGTCTGGTCTGGGAACGGCTCTCAGCCCTGAGCTCACCCGGCCCCCGGGGCCGCCGAGACCCTCTCCTGTGGACCCTCCTGAACACGGAAGGGCCGCGATCCGTGCCACAGACATGACCACCTGTTGGAACTCCTGTCCTGGGAACCGTCGGGTGCCGATGGGGTGGGGGCACAGGAGCCTGGGAGCCCACCTTCCTCCATCCTGTGGGCCAGGCCGGGGGACTAGAAGGTGGCCTGGCCTGTCCCGGATTTGGTCAGTCCGGTGGGCCCTTGGCCTCCAGCTGCAGCGGCCGCCTGGTGTCTGTCTTCTCCCTCCTCTGTGGCCAGCCCCCGACTCTGCAAGGGAGGACTTGGAGCGAAGAGTAAGGGGTCCCCAGGTGGCCGTTCCCCCCCCAGGGTCAGGGGTCAGGGCCTGCTTGTGCAGTACTGATGCTTGTGGGCCATTCCCAGCACCCACGGGGCTCAGTCCTCCCGGCCGATAGGAGGTGAGGACCGGTGACCCAACGGCACGGGCTGCGCTCTGGACTGACGGGCCAGCTTCACTTTCTGAAGGCCCGGCTGCTGCCCCTACAGGGCCCGGGGCTCACGGTGCCGGGCCTTGAGGGCGGGGCAGGGGTTGCAGGTTTCTGTGATGAGGCTGTCCCAGAGGCTCCCAGCCCAAGAGCAGTGGGAGAGGAAGGTTCCAGAGGCGGGCAAGCAGGCAGGCGGCCCCGAGCCCCTGGACGCTGGGCTCCGAGACCCCAGGCTCCTGGAACAGCCTGGAGGACTGGGCGGCCCTCTCAGTGCCAAGCAAGGCCCGGGCACAGGGACCTCTGGAGGCTCGTGTTCCGAGGGTGTCGGACGGCGGCCGCCCGGGGCTGACGACAAGGCGGAGTGGGCGCGCGGCTACGGGAGGGGTGGCCGGGCAGGGGCCCGGAGCAGGGCTGTCACCGCGTGCCGGCGTGGGTGTGCGGCCCTGCACAGCCTGGACCCCTCTGGGCACCCAGAGCTGAACGGCCCCCGGAGACCGTCTGGGGTCACGCCGGCGACTGCAGCCCAGCCGGGGCCTCTATCCTGTTCCTCGTAAGCCTGTCCGGAACCACCGTCTGGGGCCGGACGCTAATCCTGCCCCGGAAGGAAGTGAAGGCAACAGCCGTAAAGCTGGGGGCCCGGCCCCCGCTCAGGCCTGGCTTTACGGCGCCACAGCCTCCTCTCGGGGAGACCGTAAATCAGGCTGCAGACGGCCTGCCCGCGGAGGGGGCGCTGACTTCCCGTGGGGCGTGTGTGCGGCCTCACACGAGCCTCTCAGGAGGCGGGAGAGGCCTGGAGGGCGGGGCCTGGAGGGCGAGGCTGGGATGAGGGGGGCGGGGGGGCCGGGGCGGCATGTCCGCTGGGTTCCCATCGCAGAGGTGGCATCACTGTCCCAGGAGCCCTCCCCGGCCCCCGCCCGGCATCTCTCTCTCCAGCGCCCGTGGCCGGCAGTGCCGAGGCCCTCAGGGTGCCTCCTCCTACGAGGCTCCTGGCGCCCCCTCCAGCCCCACCACCAGACGTGGCCTCCCCTTGGGTCTCCTCCTCCAGGCCACACCCTGGTGGTAGTTGCCGTGGGCATCTCTAGAGTGAAGGCCTAAGACCTTCACCCCCAGGCCATCTGGAGGCCCCGGAAACTGTGGGTTCCTGGGGGCTCTGCCTCCTGGACACTCAGCCCCGCCTCCTGCTGGCCCTGGGGGCCCTGCCCCTCCACGCCCCCAGTGACCTCTCCCCTGCGGCGTCCCCGAGGAGAGGCCGGCGACCAGGACGGAGGGCGGGGGCCCTGCGGGGGAACCGGCAGGTGGAGGTGGGCGCAGACGGACTGGGGCTCACAGGCCCCTGTGGTGGCTGAACCGCGTGCGACCGTCCATGAGGCTGTGGGCTGCAGAAGGGAACAGGCTGTTGGGGGTGGGGGCAGGCCCTGAGCCTGGGGAAGGGGCTGGTGGCCAGGAAGCCCCATGGTCTTGCCAGAAGGGGGCCCAGGCAGGAGTGGCGGGCCGCAGCTCCCTGGGAGTCCCCATCAGGGGCTCCGCGGTGACAACCACTCCCTTCTGCCGGTTTCAGACGGCGTGGCGGTGCTACGCGGCCGAGAACCCCAACTCCTCCACCTGGAAGATCTACGTCCGGAAGCCGCCCCGCAGCCATGCTCTGCTCTCCCCCAGCCCCAAGCCCAAGAAGTCTGCCATGGTAACCAGCCCCCCCGCTGCCGCCAGGATGGGGCACTCACACACGGGCGGGGAGGCCATGCGGCCACAGCCCACGGCCAGGATTTGACTCTGGTGCTTCAGCCCGGCGTGGCCCATGGCACTGTGGGCACTGGGGGAGTACACCCCGTGCTGGGCTCCTGCCATCCCGGTGTCCCCAGGCTTGGGGGCTTGTAGGACTGGCTGCTCCATGGCCAGGGCTGTGGGAGGTCCCGAGGAAGTACCCCGGGAACAGGACGGGCTGGATTCTGGCCAGCTGCTGGGAGAAGGCTCTTGAGAGGGCCTTGGTGTTGGGCTTTCCATGCTGGGCCTGGTGGGCCACAGGGGCTGGAGGTGGCATCCTGGCTCAGGGAAGAGGGTCTTGTGGTCATAGGATAGGGAAGCTCGGGCAGACTTGAGGCAAGAGTCTCGTGCACGAAGGGTGTGGCCCACCCCGACAGAGCTCTCCTTCCTGGCCCGCGCCCATGCGCGCGCCATCCGTGGAGATGGCTCCCAGGTTCTGGCTGCCTCTGGAGCCTTTGCACCTGCTCTTTCCTCTGCCAGAAGGTTCTCCCAGATCCCAGCATGGCCTGCTCCCTCCAGGCCGCCTCCTCAGGGAAGCCTCGGCTGGCCTCAGTCTGTCTGCCCGCCCTGCCCCACTCTAACTCCCCGCTGGTCACAGCCCTCGTTACCACCTGCCCTGGGGTATTCCTGTGTGTTTATCTGCTGGCTAGTTTCCTGTCTGCCTGCCCCCAGGCTGTGAGCTCCCAGGGCAGCCGCTGGGCAGAGCCCCTCTGGCAGCATCACACGCTGCAGCCCCCTCTGCCTGTGTGGGAGGGCGCTGGCCTGGGCCCTGGCAGGTGCCCCAGAGGTGGTCTGGGGCCAGCAGACGGCCTGGCAGACGACACCCAGGAACTGACAGTTTTATTGTCTGGTTTTTTTAGGTAAAGAAAAAAAAGTTCAAACTGGACAGGGATAACGGGGTGAGCCCGGGAGAGAAGATGCTGACGGTCCCGCACATCACTTGCGACCCCACTTCGGAGGAGCGGAGGCCTGAACACTTCTCGGTGGACGGCTACGACAGTTCTGGTGAGAAACCTTCACACAGGGTGAGGGGTGGGGACAGGGCCACGCCCAGCTCTGACCCAGGGCTGCTGGGGCCTCTGGGGTGTCCGGACGCCCCCTTCTCCCCCTAGCACTTGCTCCTGTCCTGTGGACAGCTGGTATTGTCATGTCTGCTCCCGCTGGCCCGCTATCACCCGCGGACGTTCTCTTCTGTTCTGGGCTTCTGGGAGCCAGGCCCTGCCTCGCTCGTGCTGTGTGGCTAGCGCCCCAGGTCTGGCAGAGAGGAGGTGGCCTGTAGTACACGTTGACCCCCATTCCAGGTGGAGTGGGGCTGGGGGTCCTGAGCCAGCACCGTGTGTGCCTGCAGCTCTGCCCTCCTCGACGCTCTGCGCCTTTGTTCCCTGTCACTTCTGTGTCCATCCCTCCCCTCCTGGACCTCTTCCCGGGACCCCCAGAGTGTTCCCGCGTCCGCCAGAACGTTTCAGCTTACTGGTGGTTGCAAGGGTGGTGTCACTGTCTCAAGCGTGGCAGAGGGTGGTGAGTTCACGTTGTGCTCATGGGCGGCTGGCACCCCGTCCGCCTGGTGCTGGCTTTGTGGGCGGCCAACCCGTGATGTACCCTCCCGCATCTGGTCACTGCTGGCAGAAGGGCAGAAAGTGTTCTGGAAAGGAGCCACGGCCTCTCCCTGCTCCCAAGGCTGCCTGTGGACGTCCTCTCTGGGAGCTGGGCGTGCAAGACCGAGCCTGGGCGCCCACCCTGCTGGGCGCTGGGCTGCCCAGGGCCTCCTCACACACCGTCGGGATTCTGGCCCGGCCGCCTCGCCGACGGGCCTCTGGGTCGCGTTGCCTGCCTGCCCGCTGGAGTGGGTACAAAGGACAATTGTGACAACGGCTCCGGATTTGGGGCAGGACCATTGTCGCAATGCAGATGGGGGCTTTCTGCAAATGCTAATGCGCAGGTCGGGCGCG
Organism: Aethalodelphis obliquidens; assembly: GCF_003676395.1. Classification (NCBI taxonomy): domain Eukaryota; kingdom Metazoa; phylum Chordata; class Mammalia; order Artiodactyla; family Delphinidae; genus Aethalodelphis; species Aethalodelphis obliquidens. The sequence goes on along the minus strand of NW_020838013.1, from coordinate 8,188,367 downwards.
GGAAGGAGCGTCGCTCGCTGGTGGCTGAATGCGGAGCAGCCCGAAACGATGCGTCCATTCAGCCTGCTTGGCGTTATTAAGTCCTCAGCGATGTCTACGGAATGTTAATGAGGTACAAGTGCCGGGAAGTCGGGCGCCTTTTGTGGAATGCTCCCGCACGGAGGAGTTTTTTCTTTCCTGCCAACGCGATAAGTCAGCCCAGCCCAGAGCCACCGGATTTCTGGAGCCTGAGCTGTCGGCCTGGGTCCCGTGGGTTACCTGACACTCCTGAACCCTCCTCACCCAGAGGCTCTCAAGAGCCCTGGTGTGGGCGAAGGGGCGCTAATCCCGGGGCCAGATGCCATCACTGGGAAAGGCCTGCAGGCCCAGCTCCCACGCGCTGGGGCGCAAACAGCCGTGCTGAATTCCACCGCCACGCCAGTCCCAGGCCTTGAACCTGAACCTCAAGGATGGGGCGTGCTGGACAAAATCACCTCTGTCCCAGCACGCGGTACCTGCCCATGCGCCCGCCTGCCCCCCTGCCCACGGCACCTACCAGCCCAGGGTATCCCCTGCCCACGGCAGTGCCCGCCCGCACACCTCTCCCCCACCTCAGTGATATCTCTCTGTGTCTCAGGCTCGCAGCTTCTCTGGGCTCCTGTCCTGTGACCCTCAGGCCCCGTGTCCCAGGCAGACCTGCTCCCCCTCATTCGTGGGTTCTAGGGCATGGTCTGAGCCGCTCTGATTTCCGAGTGGATGCCCGTCTTCAGGGAAGATCTTGTGAGCGGTGACAGGTGGCCGGTGTGGCCCGGGTCCCTCCTGCACGGCGCCCACCCCCCTGCAGGTTCCGGTCACTCGGTTGCTCGCGCCATCCTGACTCTCCAGGGACTGTTCGCGCTCCTTGACATCCAGGGAGGAAGAAAGGCGACAGCAAGAGGGCAGAGTGTGTGGGCCTCTGAGGGCTGAGTACCTGGCTTGAGCCCGGCAGGTCCGGGAAGGCTTCTAGGAGGAGGTGACGTCAGGGCTGAGTGGAACTGGCTGGGAGGGTGAGGAAAGGCCAGCGAATGGCAGGAGTATCTTGGACAGAGGTGTTCGGGGGCCAGCCACACCTCTGCGTGTCTGCCAGGTGACCTGGGCGTGGCACGCGGTGTCTGCGTTGGGCGGGTGCTGACCTCACCCACCTCACACAGATGCCTGCGGGGCTTCTTCACCAGTCTGGTGGCCTCGGGCATGAGTCGTGACCCGGACCCAGCAGGCATTGGACGGGGCAGGTTGTGGAGGCCACGGAGCAGGAGTGGCCATGGGTTAGCCCTGTGCCCTGCGTGGTTCCCTGGGGTGGCACGCACGGGGCAGCGGGCAGGACTTGATCAGGGCCCACAGGCGAGACTCGGTGGCGGGCCAGCCCAGGGCCTGCAGCCATGGTGTTGGGGTGCGGGTAGGGGGAGCCAGGAGCCAGCTGGAGGTGGGACCTGTGACCTCAGGGGCTCCCGGGGTGACGGTGGAGCTGTGGGGGGTGGGGTGGGGGCGGGGTGAGGACACCAGGTGAAAAGAGCACTCTCATCACAGAGACTTCAGACAGAGAATTTCGGAGAATGATGGGCCTGAAGCCCACGTGTCCCGCTCCGTGGAGGGACCACGTCAGAGGCGTGGAGGCCCTGCCTGCTCTGAGGTTTTGCAGCTCCTTTTCACGTCTGATGGGCTTCGCCGGGGGTGGCGGGGTTCCGATCCTCTTGCCTTCCGCGTGTGGAGGCCGTGCAAGTCGATTCTGTCCTGACGGCCTGCCCGTCCCATCGGTCAGCAGCTGCTCCTTGCCCTCCGCACCCCCTCCCCCCCATCACCCTCCCGTTTCACGGGCTCTGCTGCCCCGTGTTTGGCTTTTGCCTTTGTAAACAGTCCTCTGCGTTAGCTGCTTGTCCTGACGCTACAGGAGTGTGTTTGCCGACAGATTTGCGAGTTTTCTGTCTCTCAGTCTGGGTTTAGTTTCCTTCCTCCTGAAGCCTGTGCTCTCTTCCGGGATGGTCTGTCGACGGCCTGCTCAGTTTCTGCTCGTCTGAAACTTTTGTAGTTTGCCTTTGCTCTTGGACAATGGTTTAGTTGTGTAGAACATCACAGGCTGAGATCTGTATTTATTTTAATAGAAAAAATTTGTTTTAATTGAAGTATAGTTGATTTACAGTGTTTCAGGTGTACAGCAAAGTGATTCAGTTACACACACACACACACACACACACACATATATATATATATATATATATATATATACGTGTATATATTTATTCTTTTTCAGATTCTTTTCCGTTATAGGTTACTAGAGGTCTGTATTCTGTCTGACAGGCTGGAGATCCACCACTGTCTCCCGGCTGGTGTGCCCTGTTGAGCTAACTGACAGTCCTTTGTAGGTGACCCTTCCTCCCGTCTGGTGGCCTTGAATACCTTCTCTTTGACTTTGGTGTTCCATCGTTTCACTATAGTCAGTCAAGCTGGTGGATTATTTTTACTTGTCCTGCCTACAAGGTGTCGTGATTCCTGAATGAGGGTTTGTGTCCTGCGTCAAGTGGAAAATCAGCCCCACCGTGTCCTAGAACAGTACCTCCCCTAACTGCTCTGACCTCGCCTGGAAACTTCCACTTGCCCCTCCAGGTCCATCCTCCTCGGCGTCTCTCAAACCTGCCGTCTCGGTCTTCCTGTGCTGCATCCTGCACAGCTTCTTCGTGGTTTCCTAACTCTTGCTGTGTGCCAGCCGGCAAGGTGTGTATTTCAGTTGCCACCTGGTTTTCCATTTCCAAATGTCCTCATGTGAGGGGCTCACCTGCTTGGTCTTAGCGTCTTGTATTTTCCTCCCGTTTGACGACAGCGCTTTGGATTCTTCAGCCCCTTGAATGTGCTCATCTCCTCGTACCCCTCCTGTCCCTCCCTCACCTGCGCCTCTTGGAGAGTCCGATTCTGTTCGCGGTGGACTCTCTGACGCTTGCTTCTTCGTGGGTCCCGGCGTAGGCTGTGATTGTGGAGGTTCCCATGGGTTCCCGGGGGCTCTGGAGAGGTGATCCCGCGAACCACGCCAGGACACGCGTGGGGTTGGTTTAGAGGTGTGGGGTTTTCTAGACAACCCGTGTCACGTAAACACAGAGCCAGTGTCCCGTAAGGGCGAGCCTAAGCACACCACCACTTACACTCCAGGAGCTCAGGCCATGGCAGGGGAGCGTCCTTCCCCCGCTGGCCGACGCGAGGGTTTGGCTGGCTTTTGTCTGGCTCTGTGGTGTGGTTTGCGTCACCCTTTGGCTCTTGGTTCAGCGTTTCGATGTGGAGTCTCAGCTGCCAGTTCTTGCTTCATGCTGCCTCCAGGCGCGGCCTCTTCCCCTCGGGGGGCAGTAACGCCCACACTGGGGCTCCTCAGGTGGGCAACCCGTAGAGGCCAGCGGGTCAGAGCCAGGGCGCACCTGCTCCCCTCTTGGCCATGGGGACACCCCCTTCCCTGTCAGGTGAGCTCAGCAGAGCCTGCAGGAGGTTGGCTCTGTTCCGGAACTTGCAGAGAGAGGCTTTTCATGGCATCAGACCCACTTATTGGCAGAAACGGAAGTCCTCCTCTTGGTGACAGACAGAGCTCTTCCCGGCGAGGAAGGCTGGGAGCCCCCGCTGGCCGGGGCTGGGCAGTGATGCTTCAGGTTGGAACTTCCCTGGGTGCCTCTCGAATCACCTGGAGAACTTTTAACACAGACTCAGAGACCTACCCCTCAAGATTTTGAGTCACAGTGGCTGTAGGAGGCCCAGGAATGTGTGTTGGTAACAAGCCCCTAGGTTACCTTGAAGCATGTGGTCCGTGGACTGGTGTAGCCCTGAGGGCGAGGTTCTCCTTCTGTGACATCCTGGTCTGTGTCCGCCTCGGTCTCACCTGGGTCAGAGTTGCCTTGCTCAGGACAAGAATAGGGTCCCAGGCGCCCTCCTGACATCTGCCCCTCTGTTCTGGTCTTGGGGTGTGACGTTCCCCCTGGCTCTGGGGAGGACTTGTGGTCATAACTTCTGGTGACCATCCTGGTCACCGCACATCACTCATACAGCCTCGGGGTCCCGAGGAGGTGGTCCCCGCAAGGTCTTGCAGGCTGGGGCCTGCGACTCCTCCAATGGGTGTGGGGGTCTGGCGGGGCAGGAGACGAGGCCCGACGAGCTCTGTGGGCATGTTCTGAACTCCCGGACCAGAACCTTCTCACGGGCTCTCCCCCAGGCTGCTCACTCCCGTCCCCTCCAAGCTGCCCCAGGACTTCACTGAGGATGGTCTCTCTGTATCTCCCTCACTGTCTTCCCCCCTCCCATCTGCTCTGTACAGCCAGTGAGCAGGTGAACAAATGTGCCTGCTCATGCCGCCCCCCCCCCCCCAGGATTCCCTGTCCCCTTGGGGCTGCCGTCTGGATACCTCTGGGTCTCGTGGTAGCCTGGCCCTCACTCATCGTCCCAGCTCTGCACCCCCCGCCTGCACCCACAGCCAGGCTTTTCCACCTGGACCCCTTTGCCCGAAGGTCACCCCATCACGGCCCATCTCTTCGTGACCAAAAGATGGCCACTCCCAGATTTCAAGAGATTTTATTTCTGTTTAAAAACATGGCATATGCTCATTATAGAGCCTATGAAACATACACACGAGAATAATGAAGAAAAATCATCCCGTGTTGTGTCACTGCCCAGAGTAGTAACGGTTAGGCTTTTGACAGAAGTCCTGTCTCCTTAGTTTTAAAGAATAGACACACCTGGGTTGGTTCCACCTACACTATCCGTATTGTTCCTGCTTTTATCACTTACTGTGATACGAGTGTACAATTGATTTTTTGCTGTGTCCAGTCAAACGTTTACGCCAGTGATCTTGTGCTCCTTGTGTGCTGCCTTAGGGGAGGGGGCTGCAGGCTAATTTGGAAATACGATGGGCAAGGATTCCCTGATGTGTTTCTGATTTTGTGGGGATTGGATCCAGCATTTTACTGTTTTGACTGGTGGTGTTCCTGGCTTTTAAACTCTGTCAAAGACACAACAAAATCCCAAACTAGAGAATATTTAGAAAAATAATAACAGAAGTACTCCGTATCAGATCCTATAATATATAAAGTATTAAAGTGACTGTTGATTCATAAGTTGGTATATCTAAATATGACTTCAAAGCCAGTAGCCGAAAGGGAAAAAATAATGAATAATATATAAAAGGAGAAAGAAACAAATCCAGGATGAGAATTGGGGATTTTAATACACCTGTCTCAAAAGTTGATAGAACAAGTAGAGAGCAGAGCAGTAAGGATATAACTCTGAACAGTACTTTCAACCAAGTTGACCTAATGAACACTTACAGAACACTCCTCCCAACAATAGCAGAGAACATACTGTTTCCAAGTGTATGCAGAACATTTACCAAGGTAGAAGCAGGTTCTGGACCATAAAACAAATCCCAGTACATTTAAAATGATTCAAGTGATATATAAAGTCTGTCCTCTGACCCCACAACGGAATTAAATTGAAAATCAATAATAAAAAGATCTCCGAAAAATCCTCAAATATTTGGAAACTAAATAACATGCTTCCAATAGGACAGGGTCAGAGAAGAAATCCAAATGAAAACTAGAAAATATGTTGAACTCAATGAAAATGAAAACACAGCATATCAAAACGTGTGGGCTCTGCTAAGGGCAGCACCCAGGAAGCAACACAGAGCACCAGCACGTGCACTAGAAAAGCATTGGCTCCAGTCGGCCTCAGCGTCTACCATAAGAAACTAGAGCAAGAGTAACAAGCTAAACCCCAAAGGAGTAGAAACAAGAAAATAATAAAGCTCAGAGGGGAAACAAATGAAATGGAACAAAGACAAGAGAAAAAATAATGAAACCAAAAGCCGATTTGTTTGAAGAAGATCAATACAGTTGATAAACCTTTACCCAGAAATATCAGGAGAAAAAGAGAGAAGACACAAAGTATCAGTATCAGAAATGAGCGATGTGGCAGTACCGATGCTACAGATATAAAAAGGGTCATACGGGAATACGCTCTACAAGTCTTTAAATTCAGCAACTTAGGTGAAATGGGCAAATGTCTTGAAAGATGTAAACTACTCGAGAAACAGATAACCTGAACAGTTCTCTCTCTGCTGATAAAATCAAAGTTATAGTTCAAAACATTCCCCCAGACATTCTCCAGGACCACATGGCTTTACTGGTGAATCCTGCCAAGCATTTAAGAAAGATAAAATCAATTCTAGACAACATTTTCTGGAAAATTGAAAAGGGGGGAATAGTTCCAAGCTCATTATGAGGCCAGCATTGCCCTGATCTGAAAACCAGCCAAAGACATTGTAAGAAAAGAAAGCTATAGCTAAAGACATTGTAAGAAAAAAAGCTATAGTTAAGTATCCCTCGTGAACATAGATGCAAAATTTTAGCAAATCAAATCCAGTAATATATTAGAAGATTATGCATCATGACCAACTGGGGTTCGAGAATGCAGAGTTAGTTTGACATTTTAGAAAATCAGTCAGTTAACCATATTAACAAATGAAAAACCATACGATTTTCTCAATAGATGCAGAAAAAGAACTTGACAAAATCCAACAGCCAAGTATTACAAAAGCAAGTAGAAAACAGAAAGGAGCTTCCTCAACCTGATAAAGCTCTAATGAAAAAACTACATCTATAGCTTATTTTTTTAAAAATATTTATTTATTTATTTATTTGGTTGTGCCGGGTCTTAGTTGCGGCAGGCAGGCTCCTCAGTTGTGGCATGTGAACTCTTAGTTGCGGCATGCGTGTGGGATCTAGTTCCCTGACCAGGAATCAAACCTGGGCCCCCTGCATTGGGAGCACGGCGTCTTAACCACTGCGCCACCAGGGAAGTCCCAGCTATAACTTCTTAATGAAGAAAGACTGACTGCTTTCCCCCTAAGGTCAGGAACACAACAAGAAGGCGAGAGAAAGAAATTTTAGACACCCAGGTTGGAAAAGAAGAAATAAAACTGTTTTTATTTGCAGATGACCTAGTTATATGTGTAGAAAACCTGGTGAATATATAAGATGACTACAAGAACTAATATGTGAATTTAGCAAGGTGGCAGATGCAAGATCAACATGGAAAAATCAATTCCAGTTCTATGTTCTAGCGGGAAATCATCTGAAATTGAAATTTTAAAATACCACTTACAGTAACATGAACCATATGAAATACTTAGAGACTAATCTGACAGAAGATGTGAGAGCTGTACACTGGAAATTGCAAAATATTGCTGAAAGAACTGAGAGAATATCTAAATAAATGGAGAGGTATACCATGTTCATGAACCACAAGATTCAATATTGATTTCTACACCCAGTGTAATATCAGGGAAAATCCCAGCAGGCATTTTGTAGAAATTAACAAACTGATTCTGAAATTCATATGGAAATGCACATGACCTAGAACCCCAAAACAACTTTGAAAATGAACAAAGTGGGAGGGCTACACCAACAGTGTGGTAGTAGCATCAAGGTGAGCAAACAGATCAACAGAACGGACTAGAGAGTCCATAGAGGCCTACACATCTATGGACAACTGAATTTTGATCAAGGTACAAAGGCAGTTTGGTAGAGAAAGGGTAGTCTTTTCAACAGACAGCACTGGAACTACTGGATATCCATATGCCAGAAAATGAACCTGGATCTACATCTTGCATCAGATAGAAAAACTAACTCAAAATTTACCAGAGGCCTAAATTTAAAGCCAACAAATACAGAAGAAAACATAGGAAAAAAATCTGTGTGACTTTGAGTTAAAGATTTCTCAGACATGACACCAAAAGCAAAAGCCATAATTAGAACAAATTAACTGAACTTAACAAAATTACAGGCTTCACTTTGAAGGACACTAAGAGAATGAACAGACAAACCGGAGATTGGAAGGAAATATTTTCAAATCATACATCTGATAAAGGACTCGTATCCAAAATACATGAGGGACACTTATGACTGAATAGTAAGACAACAGATAAAAATGGGCAAAAGCTTTGAACAGAGACTTCATCTAAGAAGATATATGGGCAAGCACATAAAAACATACTCAACATCGTTAGTTATTTGGGAAAGGCAAATTAAAACCACAATGTGATGCTACTGTACATCATTATATTGGCTAAAATTAAGAAGACTGGCCGTACCAGGTGCTGGTAAAGAAAGTGGAACTCATACTCTCCTAGTGGGGATGCAAAATGGTGCAGCTGCTTTGGAAAACAGTTTGGCCACTCCCCAAAATGTGAAATATGTACCCACCATATTATCCAGACATTCTATTCCTAGGTATTTGTCCAGGAGAAATAAGAGCAGATGCATATACTGACACTTGTCCATGGAATATTCATAGCAGTTTTATGAAAACTGGAAGCAACCCAAATACCCATAACGTTTGGGCAATTTTTTTTAAGTTGTAGCATATCCGTACATTGGAATACTACTCAAAAATGAAAAGTACTAGCCTAAATAAACCTCAGAATAATGACAATGAGTGAAAGAAGCCAGACCCGAAAAGAGCACATACTGTATTATTCTGTTTATATAAAACTCTAGAAAATCCAGACAAATCTAGAGTGACAAAAAAATCAGTTGTTACCTTGGGAGGGGGGTGAGGGGACGGGGACCGTGTTGGGAGGAGGAGTACAGAAGGGCTCAAGGAAATTTTGGGGGGTGGTGGATATGTTCAACACATTGTGGCAATGGTTTAATTGTATGTCAGAAGTTACTAAATTGTGGGGAAAAAGTCACTAAATTGTATACATTAAACATGCAGTTTATTATACATCAGTTATGCCTAAATGAAAAAAATATAGAAAATAAAAATATTTTGCATAGCAAAAAATACGAAAAATAATTTTTAAAAATTATATCCTGGGGAAAATAGTTAGCACTCATATCATAGACATAGGGCTAATTTCATCAATATATTAAGAAGCTCTTGTAAATCATGAAGACAAAAGAATAAAAGGTACAAAGACAGTTCTCAGAAAAGGAAATACCAGTGATTCTTAAGGATGAAAAGTTGCTGAGAACCTCGATTATGATACAAGAAATACAAATTAAAGCCATGAGATTTTTAAACCTATCTGATTTAAACCTATCTGATTTAAACCTATCTGATTTAAACCTATCTGATTATTGAATATTAAAGAGTTTGATAGGTGAATGTATGAATGATAAGAGAATGATAGGTGAATGTACCCTCCACCACAGTCATTGATGTTGGAAGATTAAGTTGGTACAACTTCTATGGAGACAAATAAGATAATTTCAATGAAATGAAAGTTGCATATGCCCTTCAAACCCTTACAGAAATTTATTCTACACTGACGGTGCACATTTGCAAAATGATCCATTATCAGGATACTGATTTCTGCAATTGTTAAATAGCAAAAGACAGCAAACCACCAACGTATCCATCAGTAGAGGTCGGCTTAAAGAAAGTATCATGTATCCATTAAATAGCCATTAATACTGTGAAACTGTATTCTCAGTGTTGATGAAAGACATCCCTGATATCTGATCCTAGAAATAACAGGGCCTCAGGTTCAAAAGAGCAGGAAATCTGCCATCAGGTGTGTGCGAATACAAATGTTCTACAAAAGGGAACTCTGTCTGCCTTTCTCTGTGTCCTGGAACGGTTTGAAGAACATTGGAATTATCTTCTCTTTAAAGGTTAAATATTAGAACTAAGTTGTAAAACCGTCTGGGCCTGGTACATGTTTTAAAGGAGATCTTTAATCTCCTCTTAGTCTGTTTTATGGTAATTTGCTTTAAATAAATTTACTGCAGCTTTTGGGGTAATTTATTCATTGCTATTTAACTCCTCAAGAGTTTCATTTATGTTGCCACTTGGTAGCAACTAATTTTCTCTTTTAGTGATTTTATGTCTTCTGTATCTCTCATCTCTTTTTTTTTCCTTGCCTGAGCTTTTATAGTTTTGCTCTTTTTCCTTAATCAAGTTCATGAGAGAGTTATCTGTTTTATTTATTACACTTTTATTATCTTATCAGAAAACCACCTTTTTGCTATTTTTGTTTTCTATTTCACCAATTTGGGCTTTTATGTCTATAATTCCCTCTTCCTGGTTAACTTTATTAATTTGTAATTTAATTAAGAGTAACAGTACGATTATTTAAAGTCTTTTTTCTAAAAGGCATTTTAAAGGTTATAAATTTTCCTCTGATTGCAGCGTTAGCTATGACACATAGATCTTACTATGAAATATGTTCCTTTTCATTGCTTTATTGGTAGTTTTTATTTTGTGTTTTGATTTACTCTTTAGAGTTCTTTTAAGAAATGTTTTCTTAGTTTTTAAGCAGTATATTTTTTATCACTGGGATTTATTTCCAATTTAACAGGCTTACAGTGAGAGGATGTGGCCTGTGAAATCTCTACTTTTTTAATGAAGATTTTCTTTGTGTCCAAGTACAAAACTAAAATTACTGCTTTTGTAAATGTTCCATGAACCTAAGTTAAGAAGATATATTTTCTTAAATATATAAGAAATTATATATTTTATTTGTAGGACGTGAACTTTTTTTTATACAACAGATAAATTTTATGTAGAGATGGATTATGCGTACATACGTATATATATGTATACATACATATATACTTATTCACTGCATCATTCAGATATGTTCCAACCTTCTTTATTCTTATTATTTTTTTAACCAAACACATCTGCCAAATTCTGAAATGGGAAAATTAAATCCTTCCTTTACACATATGTTTTAAAAAGTCAAGTGGCAAATTTATGGACTGGTTTCGAGCACAGCCCAATAGTCAACCTTCCTGGGGCCAAAGCCCAGCTCTGCCATTTTCTTCCATGTGACCCTGGGCAAACTACTGCCTTCTCTTTGCCTCAGTTTCTGCATCCATGAAATCAGGATCCTAACAGGGCTGCTCCCAGGATTGTTGTGTTGAACGAGTGAGCTAAGATATGCAGGTGCCCACCCAGGGCCTGTATGTAGCCAGCACTCTGGTGTCTCTGGGTTCTGCTCTGACCCTCCCTTACCCTCCCCTGCCAAATAGCCCGCATTCCACCTGGCTCCCTGTGCCACAAATCTCAGGGCTGGTCTTTCTTTTAAGCTTTCTCACTTTTATTACTTTATCACACACCTGTAACTCTACACGTGTGTATAATGTGTATGTTTTTGTGCTGTCCTTATGTTAATGATCTAAGATTTATTCTCGTGTTTTTCCCCGTGCTCATAATATATGATGAACTCAGTATACATGATACTATAGGGGTTTATCATTGATTTCCAAACATATGGGATCATATCATATAAGACTCCCTCCGAAGACGCCGGAACAATTCGTTCTAAAACGTACATCTCTCCTTCATTCCCCATGCTATGCACATGCCACAGTGCTCTCTGTTGCTGAGAATCCATTCTGCATCGGGCTTTGGCCCATTTTCTAAAAACCTCCCTTGAGCCCGACTTCCCTACGTACAAGTACAGTAGTCCCCCATCATCTGTGGTTTCACTTTCCACAGTTGCAGTTACCTGTGGTCAACCATGGTCCAAAAATATTAAATGGAAATTTCCAGAAGTGAACAATCCATAAGTTTTAAATTGTGTGCCAGTCTGAGTAGCGTGATGAAATCTTATGCCACCCTGTTCTGCCCCCCCACCCCAGGATATGAATCACCCCTTTGTCCAGTGCATTCTGCCCTTTCGTGACTTAAGTAGCTGTCTTGGTTATCAGATCGACTGTCGTGTATTGCAGCGATTGTGTTCAGGTGACCCTTGTTTTACATAATAATGGCCCCAAAAAGCATGAGGAGTGACTCTGGCTATTTAGATATGACGAAGAGGGGCTGTAAAGTGCTTCCTTTAAGTGAAAAGTAAAAGTTCTCAGCTTTTTAAGGAAAGAAAAAAAAAAGTTGTATGCTGAGACTGCTGAGATCTATGGTACGAATGAATCTTCTATCTGTGAAAGAGTGAAGGAGAAAGAATTTCGTGCTAGTTTTGCAGTCACAAGTCAAACTGCAAAAGTTACGGCCATAGTGCATGATCCTTGCTTAACATGGGAAAGGCATTACATTTGTACAATAAAATATTTTGAGAGAGACCACGTTCACATAACTGTTACTACAGTATATTGTTATAATTGTTCTGTGTTATTGCTAATCTCTTACTGTGGCTAATTTATAAATTAAACTTTATCTAAATTACGATATAATTTAAATATAAATTAAAATATAAACTTTAGTATGGAGGTTCCTTAAAAGACTAAAAACAGAGTTACCATATGCTCCAGCAGTCCCACTCCTGGACATATATCTGGAAAAGATGAAAATTCTAATTCAAAAAGATGCATGCACCCCAGTGTTCATAGCAGCGCTATTTACAGTAGCCAAGATGTGGAGGCAACCTAGATGTCCATCAACATATGAATGGATAAAGAAGATGTGGTATATATACACGGTGGAATATTACTGAGACATAAAAAAGAAGGAAATAATGCCATTTGAGGCAACATGGATGGACCCAGAGATTATCATACTAAGTGAAGTAAGTCAGAGAAAGACAAATACTATATGATATCAGTTATATATGGAATCTAAGAAAATAATACAAATGAACTTATTTACAAAATAGAAACAGACTCACAGACATAGAGAACAAACTTATGGTTACGAAAGGGGAAAGGGGTAGGAGGGATAAATTAGGAGTATGGGGTTAACAGATACACACCACTATATATAAAAGAGGTAAACGAGGATTTACTGTATAGACAGGGAACTATATTCATTATCTTATCGTAACCTATAATGGAAAAGACTCGGAAAAAGAAAACAAATAACTATATATAACTGAATCACTTTGCTGTACACCTGAAACTACACAATATTGTAAATCAACTATAGTTTTATATATATAACTATTGTAAATCAATTATAGTTTTATATATATATTTATATAAACTTTAGGTATGTATGTATAAGATAAAACATACACAGGGCTTGGGATAATCCATGGTTTCAGGCATGCACTCGGGGTCTTGGAAGATATCCCCCATGGATAAGGGAGGGCTACTGTACCTTTCTTTCTGTGATGATTTCCAGGATGTATTAGTCTGCTATGGCTGCCATAACAAAATACTACAGACTGGGTGGCTGAAGCCACAGAAATATGACAGTCCTGGAGGCTGGAAGCTTGAGGTCAAGGTGTCAGCAGGGTTGATTTCTCTTGGGGACTCTCTCCTTGGCTTGGAGATGGCAGCCGCCTTACCGTGTCCTCACATTGTCTTTCCTCTGTGTGTGTATCTCTGGTGTCTGTATGTCCTAATTTCTTATAAGGACACCAGTCTCATTTAACTTCATCACCTCTTGAAAGGGCTTGTCTCCAAATACAGTCACATTCTGAGGTACTGACGTTTAGAGCTTCAACATATGAAATCTGGGCGCCACGACTTAGCCCGTAACGCAGGTATTAGGTGCATTATTCATTTCAGTGGGTGCTGCCAGGTTGCCTTCCTCAAGGGCACTCTGCCAGCCACCATTGGCAGGATGATTTTCCATCCTGTCAGCCGAGTAGGGCAGGGTTTCTCCGCTGTGACACTGTTGAAGTTTGAGGCCAGATCATTCTTTGTTGAGGGGGCTGACGTTGTAGGATGTTTAGTAGCATCCCTGGGTTATGACAACCAGAATGTCCAGATGTTGCTAAATGTGCCCTGGGGGGCAAAGTCACACCCAGTAGAGAACCACTGTGAATGCCTTAGGGTTTGGGGTTTTTTTTTCAGCTGTTTATGTGGAAGTAATTTTTAATTACAGAAAAATTGTAAGAGTAAGAATGAGCTAGAAAACACAGACCCTTCACTAAGATTTGATTCACTGATTGTTAACATTTTGCCCCATTTATTTGATCATTTGTACCCCCTTTCTATATGTATATTTGCGTAACACTTTTTTTTCTGAACCATTTGAGAGTAAGTTGCATACTCTACACCTGTCTGCCCCTAAACATTTTGCTGTGTATTTCTTGAAAAATAAAGATGCCCCCTTTTAAAGCTCTGGCATGGTTATCAAACTCTGCAATTAAACGTTGATGCAGTCCTTTACCCAGTCTAACATCGGTATCCCGGCTTTGCCAGTTGACATGACAATGTCCTTTGTAGCATTTTTTCCCTCCAAGGCAGAATCCATCCCGGGGTCGGTATTGCCTTTGGTTGTCATGTCTCTTTGGCCTCCTTTAACGTGGAACATTTCCAGTTTCTGTCTTTTATGACATGGACCTTTTTGAAGGGTACAGCCCCGCTACTTTGGGTGGGGGGCAGGCACCTCTGATGTTTCCTCGTGGTCAGATTCAGGTTGCGCGTTCCCAGTGCGCACACTTCCAACGTGATGTGGTGTCCTCCTGGGGGTGTCCCGTCCCCGAGGCACGTGATGGCATCTGCCCCTAACTCTAATCACCCGCTGGAAACATTGTCCAGTTGTTTTGCTAAACAGTTACACTCGTTTGCCTTAGAACCAATAAACAATCTGGGGGACATACTTTGAGGCTATGCAAATAATCTGGCTCCTTATCAAAAAATGCCGCCAAGATTTAGAGGCTTTCGTGAACCAGACTTTATTATGGTGGTTGCAAAGTGCTCATTTGCCAACCCCGCTGCCCCTTCCACAGAAGTACTGAAAAAAAAAAAAAACCGTCTCGCCAGAATGGTATTCCAAGGGAAAATATCTCAACATTCTCCTGTAAGAAGGAACCTCTCTTCTCTTCCACTTATTTGTTTCTGTTGATTGATTGTGTATATGCATGGGCTTATGGTTTTTCTATTATAATTCTTTACTGTCCTTCATTATTTTGATATTCAAATTGTCCCAGATTTGGCCAGTGGAAGACCCTTCAGGCTGGCGTCTGTGTCCGTCTGACATGGGTTTTGTTGCTGGTTGTTTGCATTTAGCAGTTCTTTATGTTCTGGTATAACAGGATTCGGGCTCTGCCCCAGCCCTAGAATCAGCCAGTTTTCCCAGGAGCCTTGGTTCCTTTTAATGGAGAATGAAATCACTAGACACCAAAACCTGGGCACTGTGTATGCTCATTGCTGTTACGTATCTTTTCTTCTAGGCCCTTTCTGTGCAGAGTTAAGGAAATGTATGCATATACACGCACATGTAAATACGCGTCGTCCTTACATACGTAGACATGGACACAGAGACATGCACACACAGAAGCATTTGCACACTTTAGAAATCTTGGGTCCCTACCAGTGTCTCTAATTCTCCTCCGTCTGTACTGGCTTATTCCTTATTTGCAGGCCCCTTGTCCACAGTGAGATGCCTGGTTCCCAGCCACATCAACACACAGACACATTGCTCAGCCTACAGCGCATCTAAAATACTTTCTTAATTGCTTGGTCCTCATCACTACAAAATCAAACCTACTGAAAAGTGTCCATGATCTGTTTGTAACTCTCTACATCACCCTGCTCAAGACTCAGGGTATATAGTCAAACAGTATGGTTTCAAACACCTTGGATTAGTGATTTCTCCTCTCCCTCCTCCTCTGTCTTTTCATTGTGGTTATGTTACTCATTTGAAAATTAGTTGGGTATACATTTTGCTTTTTTTTAACTTGTTTTTAAAAACGCTTTATTAAGGAATAATTTCCATACCATAAAATGTATCCATTTTCAGTGCAATTTTAGTAATTTACTGACTTGTACCATCAGTCTCTGCAGTCTAGGGTTAGAACGTCTCCCTCCCCGCCGTAAGATCCGTCATGCCCAGTTATAGTTCATTACTGTTCCCGCTCCCAGCAACCGCTAATGTACCTTCTAGTGGCCTCCGTAGATTTGCCTACTCTGGACAATTCATATATATGGAATCATATAAAACGTAATCTTTTCTCTTCCGGCTTCTTCAAGCACATTTTTGGGGTTCATCCAAATCACAGCACACAAAAGTATTTCATTCCTTTTTATTGCTAAAAAGTATTCCCTTGTATGGGTAGAATACATTTTGTTTATCCATTCACCAGTGGAGGGACGTTTGTGTTGTTTCCGCCTTTGGGGTATTATATTGAGAAATAATGTGGCCATGAACGTTCATGTGCAAGTCTTCGTGTGGACACGTGCTTTCGTTTGTCATGGACGGATACCTAGAAGTAGAATTGCTGAGTCAAATGGTAACTCTATGTTTAAGTTTTTGAAGAATTGCCAAACTGTTTTCCAAATTGGATGTACCATTTCCCATTCCCTCCAGCAAGCTGTGAGAGTTCCTCTTCCTGCACCTCCCTACCAATATTTTGTATTGTCCATCTCCTTTACTATAGCCATCCTCTCAGAGGTGAACAGAAGTGTTCTCTCATTGTGGGTTTTGTTTTTATTGTGTGTGTGTGTGTGTGTGTGTGTGTGTGTGTGTTTGTGGTACGCGGACCTCTCACTGTCGCGGCCTCTCCCGTTGCGGAGCACAGGCTCCGGATGTGCAGACTCAGCGGCCGTGGCTCACGGGCCCAGCCGCTCCGCGGCACGTGGGATCTTCCCGGACCAGGGCACAAACCCGCGTCCCCTGCATCGGCAGGCGGCCTCTCAACCACTGCGCTACCAGGGAAGCCCTCATTGTGGGTTTTGATTTGCATTTCCCTAATGACTGATGATGCTGAGAATTTTTTCATGTGCTTATTGGCCAATGATATATATCTTCTTTGATGAAATGTTTATTCAGATCTTTTGCCCATTAAAAAAGTTAAACTTTGTAGATTTAGACATTCACATGCAATCATAAGAAATAACAGAGAGATCCCATGCGCCCTGTACACCGTTTCCCCCAGTGGTAACATCTTCTAAAACAGTTGGCCCTTGAATAACACAGGTTTGAACCGCACAGGTCCACGTATATATGGATATTTTTTCAATAAATATGTGCTACCGTGCTACACTGTCCATGGTTCATTGATCCACAGATGCAGAACTGCAGATTGGAGACCCAACTCCAAAGTTGTAAGTGGATTTTTGACTGCCCAGCGGGTCGATGTCCCTAACCCCTCCGTAGTTCAAGGGTCACAACCAGCACATTGACAATGAGACAGTCAAGATGCAGAACATTTCTATCTCCACAAGGATCCCTGGTGGTGGCCCCTTTATAGCCACACCCACTTCCCTCCCACTCCCATCCCTCTTTAATCCCTTGAAATCACTAATCTGTTCTCCAGTTCTACAGTTTTGTAATTTCAAGGATGTTGTGTAAGTGGACTCACACAGCATGTGACATCTGGGATTGGCTCTTTTGCCTTAATGTGCTTCTCTTAAGATTCAAGTTGTTTCGTGCATCAATAGGTCGTTTATTTTTTATTGCTGAGTAGGATCCCATGGTGTTGATGGACTGCAGTTGTTTAACCGGCCACCCGTTGAAGGACATGTGGGTCATTTGCGGTTTGGGACTGTGACAGATTGTGATGGGCCCTGAAGAATCCGAGTTCTAGTTTCTAGAAGCTGTGACTGTCATCTTATCTGGCAAAGGAGGCTCTGCAGATGTGCTTCAATTCAGCATCTTGAGACGGAGGGGTGATGATCCTGCCTTATCCAGGTGGCCCAGTGTCGTCGCAAGTGTCCTTCCACATGAGGAGGCGGAGGGGGATGTGACTATAGAAGAGAAAGGTGATATGATGTTGGAAGCAGGGGAGAAGTTGCAGTGTGGCGTGAGGACAGGGTTATGAGCTGAGGGGTGCACTTGGCTCCCAGAAGAAAAGGCATGGTAACGGATGCTCCCCGAGGGGCTCCGCAAGGAATCAACCCTGCCAGGGATTTTTTTTTTTCTTTTTTTTTGCAGTACGCGGGCCTCTCACTGTTGCGGCCTCTCCCGTTGCGGGGCACAGGCTCCGGACGCGCAGGCTAAGCGGCCATGGCTCACGGGCCCAGCCGCTCCGCGGCATGTGGGATCTTCCCAGACCGGGGCACGAACCCATGTCCCCTGCATCGGCAGGCGGACTCTCAATCACTGCGCCACCAGGGAAGCCCTGCCAGGGATTTTTTAGTCCTGTAAGATTCATGGCAGACTTCTGGCCTCGAGAACTGTAAAAGAGTAAATTTGTGTTGCTTTAAGCCACTGTTTGTGGTAATATATTGCAGCGGCAATAGGAGACTGATACACAGGTAAAGCTGGTGTAAACACCCGTGTGCAGGTTCTTGTGTGGACATAAGTTTTCATTTCTCTGGGACAAAAGCCCAAGAGTGTATTTGCTGAGTTGCGTGGTAGTTGCATGTTTAGTTTTTTTGTTTGTTTGTTTTTTGAGAAACTGCAAAACTTTTCTCAAGTGGCCGTTCCCATTTTATGTTCCCTGCAGCAATGTATGAGCAATGCAGTTCCTCTGCGTCCTTGTCAGCCTCTGGTGTTGACACAATTTTTCATTTGACCTATTCTCATAGGTGTGTGGCACTGTCTTGTTGTGGTTTTAATTTGCATTTTCCCAATGGCTAGTGATACTGAAAATCCTTTCATGTGCTTATGTGACATTTGTATATATACTATTCAGTGAAATATTTGTTCCTATCATTTGCCCGTTTTCCAACTGGATTCGTTTTAAACATGGAGTCTTGAGAAGTCTTTATATATTCCAGATACTAGTCCTAAGTCAGATTTGTGGTTTGCAAATAGTTTTGCCCAATCTGTAGCTTTCCTTTTCATCCTTTTAACAGATTCCTTTTAATTTTGATGAAGTCCAGTTTATCCTTGTAATGGATTGCACCTTTGATGTTAGGTCTAAGAACTCTTTGCCTAACCCTAGACCCTGAATATTTTCTCCAACAGTGTTTTTGGCAACAGCTGTGTTAATGTATAATTCACGTACCATACAATTCATCCCTTTTAAAGTGTACAGTTCAATGGTTATAAGTATATCCCCAGGGTTGTGCAACCATCACCATAATCTGTTTTTGGACAGTTTCATCACCCCCGAAAGAAACCCAGCACCCTTCAAATATCACCTCCCAACCCCTCATTCCATCCCCTTAAGCCCTAGGCAACAACTCATCTACTTTCTGTCTCAGTGGATTTGCCTGTCCTGGGCATTTCATAAAAATGAAATCATAGAGTACGTGGTCCTCTGTGCCTGGCTTCTTTCCCTTAGCATAATGTTTTCAATTCATCCATGTTGTAGTATGGAAAAGTACTTCGTTTCTTTTTATAGCTGAATTATAGTCCATTGTATGGCTATACCACATTTTATTTATCCATTCATCAGTTAATAGGCATTTAGGTTGCTTCCACCTCTTGACTCTTGGGAATAATGCTGCTATGAATGTCTGTGTACATCTATTTGGGTGGACATATGATTTCGTTTCTCTTGGGTACATATGTGGGAGAGAAATGCTGAGTCAACTTAGTGCTGTGTTTAATTTTTTTTTTAGAAACCAACAGTTTTCCAAAGTGAGTGTGTACATACCAGCAATGCATGAACACTGTACAGTTTCTCCATATCCTCGCCTTGTTATTTTTTAAAATTTACTATTATAGCCATCGTAGTATGTGTTAAATGGAATCTCATTGTGATTTTGACTAGCGTTTGCCTGTGACTAACGTGACCATGTGTGTATCTCTTTTTGAAGAAATGTCTATTCTTCACCCATTTTTAAAAATTGGGATGTTTTTTGGTTTTGAAATGTAAGAATTCTTCATATATTCTAGCCACAAGTTCATTATCAGATGTATGATTTGCAGATATTTTCTCCCATCTGTGGGTTGTCTTTTCACTTTCTTTATATCTTTTGAAGCACAAAAGCTTTTAATTTTGATAAAGTCCAATATACCTATTTTTTTCTTCCGTTGCCTCTGCTTTTGGTGTTATATCTTAGAAAGCATTGCCAAACCAAGGTCATGAAGACTTACCTTTACGTTTTCTTCTAAGAGATTTATATAGCTTTATCTGTTATATTTAGGTCTTTGGCACATTTTGAGTTAATTTTTGTATATGGTATGAGGGAGTGGTCCAACTTTATTTTTTTCATGGTGTTCCAGCACCATTTGTTCAGAAGACTATTCTTTCTCCACTGAATGATCTTGGCATCATAGTCAAAAATCAATTGACCACAGGGCTTCCCTGGTGGCGCAGTGGTTGAGAGTCCGCCTGCCGATTCAGGGGACACGGGTTCGTGCCCCGGTCCGGGAAGATCCCACATGCCGCGGAGCGGCTGGGCCCGTGAGCCATGGCCGCTGAGCCTGCGCGTCCGGAGCCTGTGCCCCGCAACGGGAGAGGCCACGGCAGTGAGAGGCCCACGTACCGCAAAAAAAAAAAAAAAAAAATCAATTGACCACAGATACAAAGCTTTATTTTTTTAAACGCTCATACTGTACCATTCATCTGTGTCTTACTTTATGCCAATAACTACACTGTCTTGAACACTCTGTAGTAAGTTTTGAAATTGGGAAGTGTGAATCCACCAACTTCATTCTTTTTCAAGATTGTTTTGGCTATTCTGGGTCATTTGAATTTCCATATGAATTTTAGAATCCACTTGTCAGTTTCTATAAGGAGGCCAGCTGGGATTCTGGTAAGGATGGTGTTCAAACTGCAGATCAGTTTGGGGAGTAGCCCCATCTTAACAGTATTGTCTTCTAATCCATGAACATGGAATGCCTTTTGCTTATTTAGATACTTTCTTTCAATGAGGTTTCATGGTTTTCAGAGTATATATCTTGCACGTCTTAAATTTATTCCTGAATTTTTTCTTTCTTTATTGTGGTAAAATATTATGCCTATAAAAGAAAATGTACCACTTTAACCATTTTTAAGTGTACATGTCTGTGGCATTAAGTACATTCACATTGTTATGCTTTATCCTTTTTTGATGTCATGTTTTCTTAATTTCATTTTCTGATTTTTTTATTGAAAGTGCGTAGAAAGACAATCGATACTGATCTGGCAACCTTGCTAAACTCATTTATTAGTTACAGTCATTTTTGAGTGGATTCCTTGAGATTTTCTGTACATAAAATCATGTCATCTGTGACTAGAGATAGTTGTACTTCTTTCTTTCCTAACTGGATGCCTTTTATTTCTTTTTTTGCCTAATTGTCATGGATGGAACCTCCCATACAATGCTGAGTAGAAGTGGTGAGAGCAGATATCTTTGTCTTATTCTTGATTTTAAAAAGAAAGCATTTTGTCTTTCACCGTTCAGTACGACGTTAGCTATGGTTTTTAAATAGATGCCTTCTATGAGGCTGAGGAGGTTCCTTTCTCTTTCTAGTATATTGAAAGCTTTTTTTTTTTCCATCATGTAAGTGTGTTGAATTTTATCAAATGCTTTTTTCTGTGTCTTTTCTTCCTTTGATAATCGTGTAGTTTTTGTCCTTTATTTTATTGATGTGGTGCACTGGATTTTCAGTTGTTCATCCAAGCTTACACTCCTGGAATAAATCCCACTTGGTCATAGTGTATAATCCTTTTTATCTATTGCTGTATTTTATTTGCTGTTACTCTGTTGAGCATCTTCCACCTATTTTCGTAAGAGTTATTGGTCTGTAGTTCTCTCCTCATGTTGTATCTTTGTCTGGTTTTGGTAGCAGGGTAACACTGGTCTCAAGAATGTGTTGGGAAGTGATTCCTCCTCTTCTATGTTTGTTTTCGGTGGGGGAAGAGTTTGTAAAGAATTGGTACTAATTCTTTAAATGTTTGGTAGCGTATACCAGTGAAGCCATCTGGGCCTGCCGGGCTTTTCTTTGTAGGGTTTTGATTACTAATTAAGTTTCTTTATTTGTTATAGGTCTATTCAAATTTTCTACTTATAATTAGTCGTTTTTTACTTTCTAGGAATATGTCCATTTTATCTAAGTTGTGTAATTTATTGACACAAAATTGTTCAGAGCATTTAGTATAATCCTTATTATTTCTGGCTGGTTAGCTGTAAAGTTCTTTCGTTCCTGATTTTAGTCATTTGAGTCTTCTTCTGTCATCAGTCTAGCTAAAGGTTTGTCGATTTTGTTCATCTTCTCAAATAACCAACTTTTGGTTTTGTTGACTTTATTATTTTTCTATCCTCTACTTCATGAACTGCCACTCTGATATTTAGTATTTCATTTCTTCTGCTTGTTTTAGGTTTAGTTTTTTCTTCTTTTTTCTTCCAGCCTCCTAAAGTGGAAAGTTAAGTTATTGATTTGAGGTCTATTGTCTTTTTTAATGTGGGCATTTACAGTCACAAAAGCCTCTTTGATCACTGCTTTAACCGTATCCCGTAAATTCTGGTACGTTGTGCCTTCATTTTCATTCATCTCAAAGTATTTTCTAATTTTCCTTGTGAATCCTTACTTGATTCATGGTTATTTAAGAGTGTGTTGTTGGGCTTCCCTGGTGGCGCAGTGGTTGGGAGTCCGCCTGCCGATGGAGGGGACACGGGTTCGCGCCCCGGTCCGGGGGCATCCCGCGTGCCGCGGGGCGGCTGGGCCCGTGAGCCATGGTCCCTGGGCCTGCGCGTCCGGAGCCTGTGCTCCGCAACGGGAGAGGCCACAACGGTGAGAGGCCCGCGTACCGCAAAAAAAAAAAAAAAAAAGTGTTGTTTAAATTCCACATATTTATGTGTTCCCCCAAGTTTCTTTCTGTTATTGACTTCTACTTTTATTCTGTTGTGCTCAGAAAACGTACTCTTTGTTAATAGTGCCCTTTAAAATTTATTGAGGTTTGTTTAATGGTGTGGCATGGGGTCCATCTTGGAGACTCTACCATGTGCACTTGAGAAGACTGTATGTTTCTGTGGTTGCTGTTTGTAGTGTTCTGTGGGGTCTAGGTGGTTTATAGTGTTGTGCACGTCTTCTGTTTCCTTATTGATCTGCCTGTTTGATCTACACATTATTGAAAACGGGGCATTGAAGTCTCCAAGTATTGTTGAATTGGCTCGTGTTCTGTTCAGGCCTGTGAATTTTTGCTTCATGTGTTTTGGTGCTATATTGTTAGGTGCATATAAGTTTATAATGGTTATATCTTCTGATGAATTGACCTTTTATCCTTACAAAATGTCCCTCTTTAATACTAGTAACATTATTTTATTTAAAGTCTACTTTGTCTCATTTTAATACAGCACTCAAAGTATCTTATGGTTGCTGTGTGCGTGACATATCTTTTTCCATCCTTTTCCTTCCAGTCTGTTTGTATGTTTGAATCTAACGTATGCTTCCAGCATATAGTTGGATAAGGCAGTCTGATAAGCTCTACCTTTTGATTGTTGAATCCATTCACATTTAATGTTATTAATATAGTTGGATTCGTTAGCAGTTTTACTTTCGGTTTTCTCTGTCTCATGTAGTTTTTGTTCCTCTTTTTCTCCTTTACTGCTTTCTTTTACATTTAATGAATATTTCTTAATTTCTTTAGTTATTTTTGACTGAGCTATTTCCTTAGTAGTTGTTCTTATAATATATATCTTAACGTATCAGAATCTACTTCAGATTTATACAACTTAATCCCAGTTATATACAGATAAGTTATTCCTATATTGCTTTATTCCGTTTTACCCATTTCTGTGGCGTTATTGTTAAACATATTACATCTATGTATGTTATAAACCCAACGATACAGTGTGATAATGATTACTTTATATAACTTTATGTCTTATAAAAAGAAAAGCAAGTATATATTTATAGTGTTTGTCTGATTAACCTCAATTAACATATTTGACCCTATCCTTTTGTTACTTTGGATTCAAATTACCAACTGCTGACATTTCTTTAGCACAGTTCAGCATTGCAACAACCAACCTACTTCGAGCTGGTATTGATACCTTTTCTCTTCATCAAGGAGTATCATTTCTGTGTACGCTTTCACCGTATCACACCCTATGCATGTTCACTAAACAATATGCAGTTTTTTGCATTATTAAAAAAAATAGGTAAATTGTACTATCCTGTAAATATCCTTTTAATACTTGCTGTTTTCACTTGCTATTGTGTTTTTATAGTTTAATGAGGTTGATACATGTAGCTCTGGTTGATTTGATCGTGGTCCTCTGAATGTGTGTCACTTTCTTTCATACATTATCTCGTTTAAGGGGTTTGGATTGTTTTAAATTTTTCTGTTACAAACACTGGATGTTGTCCCATTGTGTTGCTTCTGTTCTGTTGTGTTGTGCCGTCTCCGTTTCGATTGCTCTATAATAAAATACTCTAAAACTTAAAAAAGAAAAAACAAGGCAACTATTTTACATTTCTGTATGGTTCAGGCCCAACGATACAACTAAATACCTGTTGTTTTATACAGTTGCTTTACAATTCAGCTAGAAGAAATAGGAAGAAATATGAATTTATATTGTATAATTGCATAATTGCCTTTAGGGATGCTTTTTGTTTTCTTCTACGTGTGAATTCAATTTACTATCTGGTGTCACTGAAAACCTTTCTTCAGTAGTTCTTATAAAGTAGGTATGCTAACAAGAAATTCTCTATTTTTGTCTATCTGGGAATGTCTTTATTTTGCCTTCCTTTCAAAAGATAGTCTTTCTGGATATAAGATGGTTAATTTTTTGTCTTTAAACACTTTGATTATATAACCCCACTGCTATTGGGTTCCATTTCTTTTTCTGATGAAAAGTCACCTGTTCGTTTTGTTGGTTTTCCCTTTTTTCTCTTGCTCCTTTCAAGATTTTCTCCTTGTCTTTGGCTTTTAGCATTTTTGCTGTGATGTCATGTTCAAATAGTGACAGTTTTCTTTCTTCTTTTCCTGTACGTACGCCTTTCATTGACTTTTCCTGTGCTGTTGAAGTGACTATTACTTCCAGTCGTATGTTGAATGGGAATGATGCGTGAAAATCATTGCCTTCTTCTCAGGCTTAAGGGGAACTCATTCAGTCTTTCACCATTCAGTATGATGTTAGTGTTAGATAAAGTTCCTTTTGGTAGACGGTGTTTACCAAAATGAGAAGGTGCCCTTTTATTTCTATTGTTTCTGAGTTTTGATCACGAAGGGACGGATTTTGTCAGATGAATTGTGTCTATCAGTTGATATGATCACGTAATCTTTATTATTTACCTGTTAATCTGGGGCATTACATTGAATGATTTTGAACACTGAACCAATTTTGCATTCCTAGAATAAATCCCACTGGTCATGGTGTATAATTCTTTTCGTATATTGCTGAATTCTACTTGATAATATTTTATTTATTTTAAAATTGGGGGGGAGGTTGCGAATGTTAGTCTCATTCCTCTGTTGGTGACCTGCTTTCCCCACCTCTGGAAGCTTAGTATTTTCCCCCCTTAATTTATGGTTAGCATTTTGAAATGTCACAACAATAAGCCCAGAAGTGGGGTGTTTTATCCGTCATCTGTTTTGCTAGACACCTGGTGGGTGAACCCTTTTAATCTGAAGACTCACATCCCTCTACTCTGAGAAACCAGTGTTTTATTTGTTAATTTCCTTCCTTTTAATGTTTTTCTCTGCACTCTCTTTCTAGAATTCCTGTTAGTTGGATGTATCTCCTGGTTGATTGTCTTTGTCTTTATATGTTAATTGCAAATTTAAATTTTTGTTTTTCTTTTTACTTTTTGACCTCCCCTGCACTCATTTCTCCCACCTCCCCACCCCTCCTCTGAAAACCACCAATATGTTCTCTGTACCTGTGGATTTCGCTTTTGTTGTTTCATTTTGTGTCTGATTTCACATGTGAGAAAGGTCATACGAAAGGTATTTGTCTTTCTCTGTCTGACTTATTTCACTTAGTATAATGCCCTTCATCCATGTTGTTGAAGATGACAAGATTTCATTGCTTTTTATAGATGAATAATATTCCATTGTACATATATACTACAACTTCTTTACCCATTGATTCATCAATGGATATAAGTTGTTTTCTTGGCTATCGTAAATAATGCTGCAGTAAACATGGGGTGCACATGTCTTTTTGTTTCTTTAGTTATTTTTGACTGAGTTATTTCCTTAGTAGTTGTTCTTATAATATACATCTTAACTTATCAGAATCTACTTCAGATTTATACAACTTAATCCCAGTTATATACAGATAAGTTATTCCTATATTGCTTTATTCTGTTTTACCCATTTCTAAGATTCTATTGTCTATTTTCTTTGGATAAATACCCAGAAGTGGAATTCCTGGATCATATGGTAGTTCTATTTTTAATTTTTTGAGGAAGCTCTATACTGTTTTCCATAATTGTTGCACCAATTTATAACCCCACCAACAGCACACAAAAGTTCCCTTTTCTCCACATCCTCACCAACACTTGCTGTTGCTTCTCTTTTTGATAATAGCCGTACTGACAGGTACGAGGTGAAGTCTTTTTGTGGTTTTGGTTTGCATATCCCTGATGATTAATGATGTTGAGCATCTTTCCGTGTACTTGTTGGCCATCCTTTAGTCTCCTTTGGGAAAATGTCTATTCAGATCTTCTGCCCATTTTTTGTTTGTTTGTTTTTGGCTGTGCCGTGCAGCCTGTGGGATCTTAGATGCCTGACCAGGGATTGAACCCAGGCCCTTGGCGGTGAAAGTGCAGAGTCCTAACCACTGGACCTCCAGGGAATTCCCCTGCCCATTTTTAATAGGACTGGTTTCTGTTGTTATTGAGTTGTATGAATTCTTTATATGTTTTGGATATTAGCCCCTTATCAGATATATAATTGGCAAATATTTCATAGTGGGTGAATTGTAGTTTGTGCTTTTTGAGGAATTGGTCTGTTTCATCTAAGTTGGCAGAACTTGTGTACGTAGAACTGTTTGACCTATTCCCTTATTATCCTTTTGATGTCTGCAGTGTTTGGGAGTAAGAAGTTTTGTATGGTTTTCTTAGTAAGTGCCGTAGGTATTGAGTATAAATATGTAATTTATCATAACTTACTGATATCAGTGCTTTACTTCTTTGAGTGAAGTATTGAAACCTTACTTCCATTTAGTTTCTTTTATCCTCACCATTTAAAAAATACAATTGTCTTTAAGTATTTCCTTCTCATCCATTAAGCACCTCGTTAGATTGTAAACTTTCCTTTGCCGTTCTTTAAGGGTAGGCTTGCTAGCAACAAATTCTCTGTTTCCCTTCTTCTGAAATGTCTATTTCCCCTTCATTCCTGAAGTATATTTTGCTGATTATAGAATTTACAGTTGACAGTTCTTTAATGTTTGAAAAATGTTATGCCACTTCTGCTGGTCTCCATGTTTTCTGATGAGAAATCCACTGCTGTTCAAATCAGTGTTCCCTCTAAAAATATTGTGCCGTTTCTCTTCTTTCCAAAAAATTTTTTTGTCTTTAGTTTTCATATATCTATAATGTGTCTTGGTATAGATTTTGGGGGGTATATTTGGGTTTATACTTTGTATTCACTTAGCATCTTGAATCTGTAAGATTATCGTTCACTAAATTTGGGAGTTTTCAGCCATTATTTCTTTGAATACAGTTTTTATTTCACTCACTCCTCTCTTTGGAATTCCAGTGATACAAATGTTGGGTCTTTCCCTGTGGTCAGACAGGTCACTGAGACTGTTCACTTTTTATTTTCAGTCTATTTTCTGTTGTTCAGCTTGAGTGAATTCTATTGAGTAGCCTTAAGTTTAAGATTCTATTGTCTACAATTGAATCCATCCAGTGAGCTTATTCTCAGTTACTGTATTTTTCAGTTCTATAATTTCCATTTTTAAATAGAAATGGCTGATTCTTTGTTGAGATTTTCCTCTTTTTCATTTGTGTCAAGAAACTTTGTAATTGCTCATTAAAGCATTTTTAGGATGACTTCTTAATGCCCTTTTCAGATAATCCCAGCATTTTATTTACTTTGGTTTCGGCATCTCTTGATTATCTGTTTTCGTTTATATTGTGACCATCCTGATTCTTTCATGACAAGTGATTTTCAGTTGTACCCTGGGAATTGTAGAGATTACAAGACTCTGGATCCAATTTCATATTGGGCTCTGTTTTTTTGTTGTGGTGATTGTGGCTTTTATTTTTTGGTTATTTGTTTGTTTCTTGTTCTTTTTTTAGCAGACAGTTCTCCTGTTGAGGTGTAGCAAGAGGGCTGGGTGAGCATGCAGATACAGCTTCCCCCTGTGCTCCCCAGCAATCCCACTCCAGAAAATCTAGGGCAGTGCCTTACACTACTTCATTGTAGACAGGTGAGTGGAAGTTCAGCTTCCCTCTTGTCCCACGGACATCTTCCCAGTGAAAGTGGGGGCACCAACTCACACTGTCTTGTTGCTTCTGAGTTGGGTATGAGATCACCTCCCCAGTGGACCACGCTGCCGGGTAGAGTACTCAGCTTCTCATTGGGTCCCTGACACCAGAACAGACGAGGTCGTTAAGCAGAGCTCCACATAGCCCATGTCCCACCGCCTCATTCAATAATAGTAGTTATGTAATAGTTCAGTGCTCCACTCTTCATAATTGACAGAACAAGATAGAAAGTCCAAAGATATAAAAATCTTGATATAAAAAACTTGAACTATACTCTTATTTTACTGTTGAATTGTCTGTTATTGTTGAACTGTCTATTTCTTTCATCAGTTCTGTCATTTTTCGTTTCATGTATTTTAGGACTGTTGTTAGCTGCATATATACTTTTTATTTCTTTATGATTTTTAGTTTTATAATTTTAATTTCTTCCTGATGAGTTGACCCTTTTATCATTATAAATTCCTCACTGTCTCCAGGAATATAGTTTATTTTAAAATCTGTTCCGTGTGATATTTAGTATAGCCACTCCAGCGTTCTTGTGTTTAGTGTTTACATGTCATCTTTTTTCATCCTTTTCCTTTGAATCTGTTTGTGTCTTTGAATATATAATTTGTATATTGTAGGCAGCATATACTTGGTTCTCGTTCTAGGCAGTCTGGCAATCTCTGCTTCTTTAGTGAGTGTTTAATTCACTTATAGTTATTAACATAATTATTGACACGGTGGGATTTACATCTGCCATTTGCTATGAATTTTGTATGTCTCATGTCTCTTCTCATTTTGTTCTTTTCTTCCTCCTTTACTGCGTTCTGTTGTATTAATAGATATGTTTTAGTGTGCCATTCTTTGTTAGTTTCTTTTTCCTATATAAAGTTATTTTCCTATTAGCATAGTCTGGGGATTACAGTAAGCATCTTAATGGAAAACAGCGTGCTTCAGGTGAATGCTGAATTATCTCTTCAAATAATATTTGTCCTCCCTCTTGTCTCCCTCCAGGGACTTTAATTCTGCATACATTGTCACCCTTAATGGTATCCGGCAAGCCTCAGAGGCTTTGTTCAGTTTTCTTCATCCTTTTATACTCTTCAGAATGAATCATCTTTATGGCTGTATCTTCAAGTTCACTGATTCTTTCTTTCTTCTGCCAGTTCAGATCTGCTGTTTAGCCCCCCTAGTTTTTCATCTCAGTGGTGCTTTCAACTCCAGAATTTCTACTTGGTTTATTTTATAATCCGTATCTCTTTATGGATATTCTCCATGGATGAGTCTCTGTCATCGTACTTTCCCTTCGTTCACTTACTGTTGTTTCTTTAGTTCTTCGAACAGATTTACAAAAGCTGCTTTGAAGTCTTGGCCTGAGAAGGCCCTCTCAGGGATCCTTGCTGTTGACTCTGCTCTTTATTTCTGTTTAAGGGTTACACTCCTTGCTTCTTTGCATGTCTCAAATATTTGGTTAAAAATTGATCCTTTTATGTAATATAGGAATTCTGTGTTCCCATTCTTCCCCCTAACCCGGGGTGATTGTTGTTGCTGTGTTTGTTGACTTGGCGGTTCCTTGCCTGCACTGTCTGTGTGTCATGCAGCATATGGCCACTGATGTCTCTGCTCAGTTTTTGTTTTTGTTTTTGAATGCTTACTTTTGTTTTTAAGTCTGGCTTCGTTGGTTTCATCCCTGGATCTGTGGTGAGGCTGATGGATCAGTTTTGTTGAAACATCTTGAGCCAATGAGGCTTCTACCATTTGCTGAGGTGATCTGTGTATGAGTTGAGATATTCCTTCAAATTCAGGTCGCTTACCAGTCTCCCTGGCTTTTACTTCCTGCATGCACGGGGTTTCACGGTCAGCCAAGGACACGTGATAACAAGGGCTCTCTCTGGTCTCTCTTGAGAGGACGTGCAGCCTTCCAGATTTCAGGGATCCCTTCAAAATTTTTTTCTGGCCTGTTGCTTGCCCCATCCAGTACTGCAGGCTTCAGTAGCTGTGATGTTGGCCTTGCCCAATTATTTTCCACTGAGATCACTACTGTTTGACAATAATGCAAGGGTTTTCCCATGGAGCTCCAAATCCAGTTATCCCTCTTTGTGGCACTGAGACTGAAAGTTCTTAAGGCTACTGTGCCACTGAGCTTGGGTGGGGAGATGGGAGCGGCCCCAACTTAAACTGCCATAGACCCTGCTGTTCCTACCAAGGTTTAGTCGTTTTTTCTTGAATAAACACCTTTCCATTTGTTATATGCCTTTGGTTAACTTCTGGAGTTCTTAAATGACTGTTTTTTTAAAAAATTTTGTCCAATTTTGTCATTGCTCTCTAGGGAGAAGTTTTGTCAAGGTCCTCCTTCCACCATTCCAGAGGCGTCCCACATCTTGCTGATTTAATTTTGTTTTTTGTATATGTAGAACATTAATTTACTTCCAAAGTCAAGACTATACAAAAAGGTCTCCTGAGAGAAATGTCCTTTCTTCCCATACCCCTCCCATCCTGATTGTCCCCACCTCTTGTTGGTCACCAATTTCAGTGTTCTCTGGTTACCAGTAGTGGGTGACTGCGTGTGTATATCCAACATATGTCATAGTTTTCTCATTTCCTCTTCTTTATTACAAAAAAATGTGGTCTTCTGTATATGCTCTTTTGTGCTTTGCTTTTGTTGCCTAGCAGTATCTCCTAGAAATCACTCAATCTCCGTTCCTACAGAGCTTTCTCTTCCTTTCTTACAGTTGCATGATATTCCTTGGTGTGTACATAGTACAGTCTTTTCAACCAATCTCTTATACTTGTATGCGTAGGTAGTTTCTGGATAGCAGCTATGCTCATCATTCTGTGGTCAGCACTCTGGTTAGCCTCTAATATTTTGTAATTGCAAATGATGCTGCACTGAGTAATCTTCTGCGTATTTTTTGCATATTATTGGAGGTGTATCCTTAAGGTAATTTCCCAGAAGTGGGATTGTCAGGTTGAAATATAAATACACATGTAGTTTTGTTAAATATTGCCAAATTCCCCTCTGTAAGGCCGGTGCCATTTCGATGTCACACCAGCAGTGTGAGACTGTTCCCACACAGTCTCACTAGAGGAGTATGTTATCAAGATTTTGAATTTTTGTGGGATCTGATAGATAAAAAATGGTATCTCAATTCAGATTTAGCTTGCATTTATCTTTCTATGAGTGAAATTGCAATCTTTTTTTTTTTTTTTTTTTGCGGTACGCGGGCCTCTCACTGTTGTGGCCTCTCCCGTTGCGGAGCACAGGCTCCGGACGCGCAGGCTCAGTGGCCATGGCTCACGGGCCCAGCCGCTCCGCGGCATGTGGGATCTTCCCGGACCGGGGCACAAACCTGCGTCCCCTGAATCGGCAGGCGGACTCTCAACCACTGCGCCACCAGAGAAGCCCATGAAATTGCAATCTTTTCATAAGTTTAAGGGCCATTTTTATATACCATTTCCTGAAATATCTGTTTATATCTTTTGCTTATTTTTCTATTGTCGTCTTGGTTCTTTACTCCCTGCATTTTAAAAAATTTTGTATGTATCATGGCCTG
Organism: Aethalodelphis obliquidens; assembly: GCF_003676395.1. Classification (NCBI taxonomy): domain Eukaryota; kingdom Metazoa; phylum Chordata; class Mammalia; order Artiodactyla; family Delphinidae; genus Aethalodelphis; species Aethalodelphis obliquidens. The sequence goes on along the minus strand of NW_020838013.1, from coordinate 8,156,733 downwards.
TTGCAAAGATTTCCTTCCATTTTTGTCATTGTCTTTTTTTTGTGTGTGTGTGTGTGTTTTTGTGTGTGTTTTTTTTTTGTCATTGTCTTTTGATTAAGATTTTTTTCTATGCTAAAGGTTTAGTAAATCTGTAGTCAAATTTATTTATCTTCTCTTATTACATCTAGATTTTTAGTCACAGTTGGGAAACCTTTTTCCTATGCTTAGTTTGTAGAGGAATTCACTCCTCTTTTCTCCTAGTATTTGTGTAGTTTTATCAAGGAAGTGTCCATCCATTTGTATTTTCACAAGAGTTTAGTTAGGAGCGGATGATGAATTCCTGGAGGTAATCATGTTTCTTCTCAAACCTATTAATATGGGGAAATACTTAGGATTTCTGCATCAGCATTCATAAATAATATTGGTCTTTTTATGTTCTATTTTTATCAGGTTTATATATCAGTGTTACATTCGCTTATAAAGTATATTTGGAGGTTTCCTTCAGTTTCTGTGCTCTGGAACAGTATATGTAAAATTTGGACTGTTTGTTCTCTGAAAGATTTTGGTAGAATTCTCCTGTGAAATCTAATGGGTATCACACTTTCTTTTAGGGTAGTTCCTTGATAAAATTTTCTGTTTATTTTTTGGAAATTAGGTGTTTAAGCTTTCTATTCCTACTGAGATCGATTTTAGATGAATTGTGTTTTGCAAGGAAATTGCCCATTTCATCTGGGTTTTACAAATATTTTGCATGTCACTGTACCAGGTAGTCTGTTACGATATTTATGAATTTCCTCCACCACAGTAGTTACTTCCTCTTGTTACTTCTGCATATTTGTGCTTTCTCTCTTTTCTCCTTAATTAAATAGTAGTTTGTCTATTTTTTTAACCAGGATTTTTATTTTATTAATTGCGTTTACTCTTTTTACTAGTTTCTGCCTCATTAATTTCTGCTTTTGTCTTTGCTGTCTTCTTCTTTGTGCTTTCTTTTGATTTACTGTAGGTTTGGGGGTTTTTTAGCTTTTTGAATGGGTAATTTGTGTATTTTTCTTGATCTGTGTATTCAGACTTATAAAGGTGTGCTCAAGAAGGAATATTCTCTATGGCCGTGGTCTCCTGTTCCATATATACACAAAAGCCCTGACTTGTGAATCATGTTCTTCAGATCCCTTATATCCTTCCTTTGTTTGTCCATCCGCTTGGTCCGTCATACGAAGTAGAATGTGACTCTTGCCCTATTAATGTATTTATAGTTTCCCTGCATCTCTAGTAGTCTCTGTTTTATGCAGGTGGTATTTACTGCGTAGTTATTCATAATGGTTGTAACTTCATTATGAAACGTGGCTTTTAGCATTATAAAGGATCCTTATTTGTCCCATTTAAGCTTTTATAACATTAATTATACTTCTTCAGCATGCCAGAATCATAACCCGTTTTCTTGGTGTTTACATTTATCTGGTGAATATTATCCATTCCCCCATTTTTCAGCATTTTAATCTGAGCTTTAAAAATTGCATGGAGTTGATTTTACTTTATCAGCCAATGTGAATATATTTTTCTTTGGAAAAGCATGTTTTTAACTCACATTTATTAATACGACTGATAAATCTGATCTCAGTTCCTTTTATATTATCACATATTGCAATTATTGCCCGTATTATGACATACTGATTTTGTTGCTCTGTGTGTCTGCCTTGCTTTTTCATAAATTATTTTGGTATTTAAGGATGTTTATACTTTTTTTTTTTTTTTAACTAATGGTTTCCTACTTGTATTACTAATCTTGGTTTAATCCCCCCTTTTCTTTCTTTATCCTGTTTGGTATGCCACACGGATTCCTATCTATTAGATGTATAAGTCAGTTTTATACACTCCACCTAATACATACTTAGTATGTATACACTGTTTCATTGTCTCTTCCTTTTCCTCCCAGATTTGTATCCTTTCTATTTATTTGTATCCTTTCTATTTTTTGCAGGGACATATGATGTTCGTGTATTATCATTCAGCCATGACTCTCTCCAGGTCTTCATCTAGTTCTATAACTAAATATATAGAATGTTTACCGTCAGTTCTTTTGCCAGAGTTTTTCCAGTCTCCTCGTGGTTGGATGAAGCCTATCCTCTAAGCCTTGCTTAGCAAGGGCTCATGCGTACAGTATTTTGTACATATGTACAACTGTTTTTCTGTCACCTTGATACATGAAGTTCAGCTTGACTGGATATAAAATCCTTGGTTTGTAGTACTTCCTTAAGTTTCTTGAAAATTCTGCTCCACTTTGTATATTGTTTTTGTTAAGTCTGTTGCCTTTGTTACGTCGTCTTTTGCTTGGAGGCCCTAAGGATTTCTTCTCTATTTTTAAAGTCTAGTAGTTTTACCAGGAAGTGTCTCAGAGTTGATTGTTCCAGGTCAGTTTCCTTGGCACCCACGTGGGTCCTTTCAATGTGTTAGATTTTATTGTATTTATAGAATTTTTAACATACGCCTTTAAATAGTATTTCTATTGTTTTTCTTTTCTTCTTCAGAGACTTGAGTTATATGCACATTGGACCCCCTTTGCCTATCTTCCACTTCAACCCTGGTCACTCTGATGCTATTTCTGTCTTTCTCTCATTTTAATTATCTTAGCTGTTTTCATGCTTTTCATCTGTTTCTATCTTTAGTTCGGTCATTTCTTATTTTTATCCATTTCTGTTTTTAAGTGATCTTATTACTGATTCAGGTATGTTTTCATGTCCAAGGGTTGAAAATATTTATCTTGGTTGGGAATGTTATTTACAGTCTTCTTCAACTTTATGGTTAGACTTTGGAGGAGACTTTTATAAGCAGAAAAGTTTTGATTCTCATTTTCTGATACGTTTTTCCTCACAGCAGTAGTATATGAATGTAGTCTGCTCACTTATATTCCCATGTACTTAGTGGTCAGAGTTCCTAGTTCAAAAATGCCGTCTTCTTTCAGGCTTGTCCTCTTTTAGGCAGTTGTATTTCCAGATGCTGCTGTTCTGGGGTATGTGTGCGAGGTAACTTCCATGTCTTGCTTTTCTTTAATTCCTGCAGGGGTCTCCTTCACTTCCCGCTCTTATCTCCTTCTTTACCTTCCTGGTCGTGCCACTTCTCTGTTTACCTGAGCCTCCCCAAGACGTGATTCTCTGGGATGGCCACTTCTGACCATTCACTTCAAAGCCCTTCCTTGTTGCTGTTGCTCTGAACTGCCTATTTCTGTCCTGCATTCCCCATTTTGACACCTAATGCTGGACTTTGTTTTCCTGGGGGTAACTGTGTCTGTGCTTCTTTGAAGTCTTCTGTGGCCCCTTTTTTTTTTTTTTTAATGAGGTGAAATCTACATAACACGATCATTTTAGAGTCAAACAGTTCAGTGGCGTTTAGCACATAATCCAGGGTCGTAAAGATTTACCTCTGTTTTCTTCTAAGAAGTGTGTGGTTTTAGCTCTTATATTTAGGTGGCTGATCCATTTTGAGATAACTTTTATACGGTGTGGGGTATGTGTCCATCTTCATGCTTTTTCCTGTGTCCAGCTGTCCAGTTGTCCCAGCACCATTTGTTGAAGAGCCTGTTCTTTGACCATCACATGGAATTGGTACCCTTTATTGAATATCAGTTGACTATATATGAGGGTTTATTTCTAGGTTCTCTATTTTATTCCATTGGGCTAAATGTCTACCCTTATGCCAGTACCACATTATTTTGATTAATATAGCCCTGTGTATGTTTTGAAGTTGGGAAGTGTGAGTCTTCTGAGTTGGTTCTTTTCCAATAATTTTTAAGCTGTACTAGGCCCCTTACCCTCCATAAACATTTTAGGATCCATTTTTTCATTTCTGCAGAAAAGACCATTAGAATTTTGATAGGGATTGCGTTCAGTCTGTGGGTCACCGGATAACATTGCCGTCTTGACAATATTAAGTCTTCCAGTCCATGAACATAGGATGTTGTTCTATTTATTTAGGTCTTTAATTTCTATTAGTTCTGTAGTATTTGGCCTAGAAGTCTTTCACCTCTTTGTTATATGTATTCCTAGGTACTTTACTCTTCCTGATGCTAATGTAAACGGAATTGTTTAAAAATTTCCTTCTCCGATTGCTCATTGCTGGTGTATAGATACACCAATGATTTCTGTGTGTTGACCACGTCCTGCAAGTTTTCTGAATTTGTTTATTAGTTCTAATAGGTTGGTTTTTTTTTTCTTTTGTGGATTCTTTGGGATTTTCTATGTAGGATCATATCTGTGAATAAAAATAATTTTACTTCTTCCTTTCCAATTTGGATGCTTTTTATTTATTTTTTTTGCCTAATTGCTATGGCTAAAACTTCTAGTACACTGTTGAAAAGCAGTGGTAAAAATGGGCATCCTTTTGTTCCTGGTTTTAGGGGGAAAGTTTTTAGTCTTTTCACCATTACTATGTTAATTACGGGCTTTTCGTAAATGCTCTTTATCATGTTGAGAAAGATCCCTTCTTTTCCTAATTTTGTGAGAATTTTTATCTTGAAAGGTTGTTGGATTTTGTCAAATGCTTTCTCTGTGTTAACTGAGATAATTCCATTACTCTGATGTATTACTTTGATTTTTCTTATGTTGAACCACCCTCCCATTCCTGAGATAAATCCCACTTACTCATGGGATATCGTTCTTCTAATATACTGCTGGATTTGGTTTACTAGTATTTTCCTCCGGGTTTTTTGTTTGTTTGTTTTTGAATCTATAAGGGATATTGGTACCTAGCTTTCTTGTGGTGTATTTGTGTGATTTTGGTATCAGAGTAATATTCATCTCATAGAATATGTTGCAGTGTTCCCTCCTTTCTGTTTTTTTGTTAGAGTTTGAGGGACCGGTGTTAATTCTTCTTTACGTGTTTGGTATCATTCACCAGTGAAGCCTTTAGGTCCTAGACTTCTCTTTACTACGAGATCTTTGATTACTGAGTGATTCATACTTTTTTTTTTTTTTTTTTTTTTTTGCGGTACGCAGGCCTCTCGCTGCTGTGGCCTCTCCCGTCGTGGAGCACAGGCTCCCGACGCACAGGCTCAGCGGCCGTGGCTCACGGACCCATCCGCTCCGTGGCATGTGGGATCTTCCTGGACCGGGGCACGAACCCGTGTCCCCTACATCGGCAGGCGGACTCTCAACCACTGTGCCACCAGGGAAGCCCAGTGATTCATACTTTTTACTTGTTATAAGTCTGTTCAGAATTTCTGTTTCTTCTTGAGTCAGTTTTGTAGTTCATGTGTTGCTAAGATTTTGTTCATTTCATCTTGGTTATCTAATTTTTGGGGGTACAGTTGTTCATAGTATTCTCTTATAATTCTTTTTATTTCTGTAAGGTCAATTGTAATGTCCCCACTTTCGTTTATGTTTTTATTTGCATCTTCCTGTTTTTTCTTAGTCATTCTAGCTAAGCATTTGTCAACTTTGTTGATCTTTTCAAAAATAACCAACTTTTTGTTTAGTTGACTCTTGTTTTTCTATTCATTTCTCCACGCTCACGTTTATTATTTTCTTCTTTCTGCTAACTTTGGGTTTAGTTTACTTTTCTTTTTATAGTTCCTTAGGCTGTAAAGTCAGGTTATTGAAATTCTTTCTTCTTTCTGTATGTAGGAATTCATAGCTATATTTTTCTCCTTGAGCACTGCTTTCATTGCATCCCATAGGCTTTGGTATGTTGTGTTTTCATTTTTGTTTATCTCAAAATATTTTCTAATTTCCCTTGTGATGTCTTCTTTGACTCATTAGTTTTTAACGAGTGTGTTGTTTAATTTTCACATATTTGTTAATTTTCTAGTTTTCCTTCTATTATTGATTTCTAGCCTCACTCCATTTTGGTTAGAAGAGATACTTGGTATGATTTTAATTTTTAAAATTTTACTGAGACTGCTTTGAAGCCTAACATGTGATCTATTCTGGAGAACATTCCATGTGCACTTGAGAAGAATGTATTCTGCTGTCACTGGGTGGAGTGTTCTACATAAGTTTGTTAGGTCTCCTTGGTTCATAGTGTTGTTCAAGTCTTCTTCTATTTCTTTACTGATCTTCTGTCTGGTTGTTCTATCTATTATTGAGTGTTAGGTATCGACGTCTCCAGCTATCGTTGTAGAACTGTCTCTTTCTCCCTCCAGTTCTGTCAATGTTTGTTTCATGTACTTTGGGGCTCTGTTGTTTGATGTGTACATGTTTATAATTGTTACATCTTGATGAACTGACTTTCTTCCTCAGTACAAAAAGTCAACTCCTATACAGTTCCATCCCCCTCATGTTGTTATTGTCAGAAATTATACCTTTATACATTGTATTCCCAATAACATAGATGTATAGATATTGTTTTATGTATTTGTCTTTTAAGTCATGTAGGAAATAAAGAGGAATTATAAACTAAGGATATGATAATACTGGCTTCTATGTTTACCTATGTGGTTACCTTCTCTGGAATTCTTTACTTCTTTGTATGGGTTTGAGTTACTTTCTAGTGTCCTTTCATTTCAGCCTAAAGGACTCTCTTTACCACTTTTTGTAGGGCAAGTCGGCTAGCAAGGAACTCCCTTAGCATTTGTTTATCTCAGAACATATTAATTTCTCCTTCACTGTTGAAATAATTTTGCTACATATAAAATTCTTAACTCGGGACTTCCCTGGCGGTCCAGTGGTTGAGACTTCACCTTCCAATGCAGGGGGGTGTGGGTTCCCCGATCCCTGGTCGGGGAGCTAAGATCCCACGTGCCTCGTGGCCATAAAACCGAAACAGAAGCTGTATTGTAACAAATTCAGTAAAGACTTTAAAAATGGTCCACATCAAGAAAAAAAAATCTTTAAAAAGAATTCTTAACTCAGTTTTTGATATTTGTCTTCCTCTTTAAACACTTTAAAAATTTTATCCCATTCCCTTCTGGCCTCCATGCTTTCTAGTGAGAAATCTGCTGTTAATTTTACTGACTACCCCTGTGTGTGATGACGCACTTCTCTCACTCCTTTCACAGTTCTGTCGTTATCTTTCAACAGTTCGATTATGATTTGTTTCTTGGAGGTTTAGATTCATGTCTTCCATCGAAGTTGAGAAGTCAGCTGTGATTTCTTCAAATATTCCTCCTGCCCCTTCCTGTCTCACCTCTCCTTCCGGGATTCCCATTATGGATATGTTGTCATGCTTGATGATACGTCCCAGGTCCCAGAGGGTCTGTTCACTTTTCCTTCCGCTCCTCAGACTGGATAATACAGATCGACCTGTCTTCAAGTTCCCTAATTTTTCCTCAGCTCAAATATGCTAATGAAACCCTCTAGTGAGTGTTTCACATCCATTGTTATACTTTTCCAGAATTTAATTCCTTTTTATAATTTCTCTCTTTATTGACATTCTCTGTTCATTCATACGTCATTCCTTTAGTTCTTTGTCTATGAGTTCCTTCAGTCCTTTGAACATATTTAAGAACGTTGATTTAAACTCTTTATCTAGTAAGCTCAGTGTCTATACTACCTCAGAGATGGTTTCTGTTCATTTCTTCTGTGAATGAGCCGTACTTTCTTGTTTCTTCGCATATTTCATAATTTTTGGTTGAAAACTGGCAATTTTGGATATTATCTATAGTAACTCTAGCCAGGAGATCCTTTCCCCTTCTCGGGATTTTGTTTTTCCTTGCTATGAGCTGTAACTGTTTAGTGACTTCCGTTTTTTTTGACACCTGTATTCTTTGCCATGTGTGGTTTCTAACGCCACTGTTCCGCTTGTGTTCGGCTGTTGTTTCGACAGAGGCTTCCTTGAGTGCCCGGAGTCCGAGAGAGGGAGAGGAAGGAAAAGAGCGAAAGAACTCTCCCAGCCTTTGCAGTTTAGCTACGTGCTGGGGCGATCCTTCAAGATTTGGCCAGGCTGTTTACAGCTCTGCCTCCGCCTTCACTTCCTGTTGGAGGTGGGCACAGAGATCAGTCAGAAGTGAAAGCTTAGTGTGTCCTCAGGACTTTTCTGAGCATGCATCCTGCCCTGGGCATGCTCCTGACTTTCTCAAGTTTTCAGTGTTACACGGGTGTCTTAGAATGGCCTGGTTTCTCAGACGCTCTTTCCCCGCTCTTCCTCCCAGGCTTTCAGTGCTCTATTGTACGCCTGAACTGTAATCTTTTCCCCAGGTGGCTGTGATTGGCTTGACTCCCTTACAGTGTTTTCAAGGAATGTCCACCGTTTTCATTTGAGAGTTCCCTTGTAGAGGAAACAAGGGCAATCACCTTCAGGCAGCCTCCAGACAATACAAAACAGACACATTGTTTGAGCATAAGATCTGCTCTGCTCCCGCCAGAACCGGGGATCGGGGTCCCATACTGGGCGTGTGGGCAGCCATCTTCAAGACTGCTAGTGAGTGGGGGACGGGGTGTTGCAAAGACAAGTAAAAATGCCACAGAGCTTTCCTGTCGCTTTTAAATTGCCTGTTTCACGGCTGGGCGTCCACTTGGGTGCCGTAAACTTCTGACTGCTTTCTAGAGTCCTGACAGGGTTGGCTCTGACAGATTTACTTCATTTCTCAGCGTTTCTGTGAAGGGAAGGCTCCTCAGAGGCACCTGCTCCTCTCTTTCTGCTGAGCTCACTCGCTTTCCTAATGTGTTTGGACTGGGCATTTAAGCCTCATCTCCTGACTTTGGAGTCTTGCCGTGATGGGCAGGTGGCCGTAGCGCTGTTGGACTTTGGTTCATTTCTCCATTCACAGGTAATTCGAAGGCCACGGCGCTCTGTTTCCTAGTGCTGCCAAAGGCATGGGTCGTGTGTGGTTTTATTTGCACTCCTTGTTGGTTTTATGCTTTGCGGGGGAGGACAAGTATGGAGGTTTGGAACCAGAGGGAAGGGGAGCGACATGCTGTGGTTCCCTAAACTGCCTGGAAGCCTTTTAAAACGACGCCTTTTTCTTAGCGCCTGTGTCTAACCCATCAGCAGCCCTTGTCAACTTTCCGGGCTTTGCCCGCCCCTTGCCTTCTCTGCGGCCACCTCCCTGGTCAGAGCTGCTTCCACTTCTCTGCCTGGGCCGTTCCCCTCCCCTCCTCACCGATCTGCTTCCGCTCCTGCCTTCTCTCCTCCGTTCTCCACACAGCAGCCCAAGGGAGTTCTTTAGAGGAGACCCTGCTGCTCTCCTACTGAAAGTGCGCTAGTGGCTTCCCGTCGCGCGGTCGTGGGTCAGTTTCCCTGGGTCTCGAGCCCACCCTGGGAATCCGTGTTGCAAGGCGCTCGTTGGGGGCGAGCTCTATGGTGGGCAGCTGGGAAGCTGCAGAGAACACTCCTCAGAGTTGCTCCACCAGCTGCTCAAGGAGCTTAGGGTGTTTATCTCTTACTGCCGAGAGCCGCCTCTCAGGGGGTTCGTTCTGCGTCACTTCTGGCCTGCCCTGTGTGTGGCTCAGCAGGCCCCCGAGGTCAGAGATAGCGCTCGGCAAAGCATCTGGCGGGATTGCATTGAGAAGCCTTTGGTGCTTGTGGAACGTGAGCGCTGAGGGTACACGGGTGGGGCCCCCGTGCTGCCTGTGTGTCCTTGAGAACACGGATCATGTGTTCTCTACCTCTGTGTCCCTGATGCCTGCCATACGGCGGGGTCTCCGAGATTCGCTAAGCTGTCTGACCCAGCTGGGGTCTCGGGTCTCCCACAGCCAGTTAACGCCAGCCATGTGGCCCTCTGCTGTCTGCAAAAGGCTGCTTCCTCAGTAGGCGCCGTCCTCGTTTCTCCACGTTTTTTCTGATTATTGGAAATTTCCTCATGTTCGACCCACTAGGAGGCCAGCAGCATTGGAACGGGGACTCGGGGGCCACACCAGACAGAGGCCACCATGCCTCTTCCTGAAGTGGTGTTTGCGCAAACTCGGTGGGGGTGGTGTCAGAGCTGAGAGTCCCCCGCAGGGCCCCTTGCCCTCTCCTTGCCTCCCGGTGTGCTCCTGCAGCCAGCAGGGACCGGGTGGGGGAGCCAGGCTGAGCTGATTATTTTTGACATCAGTTGTTAACATAATTTTGATGTTAAGCCTCCCCCCGCCCCCAGCTCTGGGGTGGCTCTGACTGTGTCCAGGCTCCGGCTTGGGGAGCCATGGGGAGCCTCTCGGCCCCGGATCTGGCCTGGCTGGGAGGCGGCCTGGGAAGGGACCTGTGTTTCTCAAGCCCGCGCCCTCGGGGCCTGGGGGTGGGGCCCAAGCAGATGTCTGGATTTGGTAGCCAGGGCCTGGAGCCGGATACTGAGAACGAGGCCTGCAACTCATTTCCCCATTAAACATTCTGAGAACATCTGCACCGGTTTCCAAGGCTTCTCCCTCACTAATTGCTTTGATTATTGTGTGAAGTTAAGAACTGGCACATTTCCGCGGTGTTGTGATGAAGGTGAAAAGATCGCTCTTAATTAGATTAAAAACATTTTTTTCTTCCTCTGTAATTTCGCCTTGAAAATCAAGGCCATTTTTTTTTTGTTTTCTTCATCCAAAGACCTCCAGAAACTTTCCTCCCCACCTCTCCAGAGGTTTCTTGGGAATGTCCTGTGAGCTCAACTCTTGGAGAAGACACTGCTTAACCCAGATTCCATTGTATATTAACGTTTCCCGGGGCTGCTCTAGCTGCCGGGAACCGTCCCCTGGAACTGTGTCTTAGGAAACCTGGACGGTGACTTCCCGGAGCATGGAGACCCCGGAGGGTCGACCGAGTCGTGTGGGTGGCTGCGTGGCTCCCCTTCCGTTTCCTGTACTCACTCGGGGTTGACCCTGTCCTGGCTCAGTTGCTGCCTGTCTCCCTCAGCGCCCCCGCTCTTTGGACCCCGCCCTTGGTCCCGCAGAACCATTTCCGTTCCCTCTCAGATTGGTGTGTGCCGAGGCCTGCGAGCCCTGTGATGAGGGGCAGCGCTGGGGGCAAGGGTCCCCGGTGCCCTCACCCCTGGGAGTGTAGGAAGCCTGGCGTCCTCCCCAGGGTGGGTCAGGATTCCCGGGGTCACCTTTGACTCTGCCCACATCACCGTCGTGCTCGTGTCCAATCCACGCTGCGTGCCCTTGAGTGGACGTGAGACCCAGCACGTTCCACAGTTTGCTTTCGGCAACCTTACAGCAGCGTCACAGCAGTAGAGAGCCAGCCTCCAGCTTTAGGGAGCCGCTTTCTGAGAGCTCCCTGGGCCGTTACAGAGGTAGCTTCCTCCCACCAGCTTTTGTCCCGTACCCCCCAAGGCACCGTGCGGGACGTGCGAGTAACTCAGCTCTTGTGTGACTCTGACTCCCCCATCCCCTTGGGCTCACGCCTCACCCCCAAGTTTGTCACACGCATTCTCGAAGATTCTCTTGGTAACAAATGATGGAACCCCAACTCAATCGAGCTGAAGCACAAAAGGGACATTTTTTGGCTCACAGGACTGGACCCAGCTGTTTCAGACACAGCTGGACCCCGGGGCTGCGATGATCCCGTTTGCTGCTCTCACTCTCCCCCTTTTGTGCTCTCCGCCCACCCCGCCTTGTTCCCTCTCTCTCCCACTCCCTCTCCCCATTGCCCCCTGGGACGGCTGTGTCCTCAGGCAGCCACTTTCTGAAGGGGGCAAGATGGCCACCAGCTTAGCAAACCCAGCAGAAAGAGGCCACCTCTTTCCCCATCATATGTGCCAGCGTCTGGGGCCAGGCTCTCATGGGTCCCAGCAGGGCAATCAGCCACCCTCAGACCTGCCTTTGTGCCTCTGAAGGCCAAGGCCTGGGCCACAGGCCCTCTCTGGGGATGGCCAGCGAGTACCTGAATCCTGCAGCCTTGGGAGGAGGGAAAGAGCAGCCCCCCAAGGAAGATTCGAGAAGCTGTTCCCAGAGGCCAGGCCTCGCTGCTGGAGAGGCACAAACAACAGGTGTCCACTCGAGCAAGGTATTTCCCTGAGCGGAACCGGTGCCGGCTGTGCATGTGCGTTTTCACTCCCCTCTTCGCCCCGTTCCTGGCAGCTGTCGTGGGAATGGCTTTTACACTTTCTGTCCGTGTCCCTTACTTCTCGCCTCTGAGTGGAGACACAGGTGGCGACGCGGCAGTGCTGGCTCGTGGTCTGTGAGCCGGGCATGGGCAGCTGGCACAGGCCTGGGGCCGAGGCTCAGCAATGTCACGCAGGGTCTGGCTGCAGCTGTCCGGATGCCCTGGGGAGGGGGTTCTCGTTCACAGTGCAGGATCTGCAGGGCTTTGGCAAATCCGCCAAGAGGGGGTGGATTTGGGGGGTGGGGGCGAGGCGGGTGGGTGGGAAGGGGCTTTGACTTGGGAAGGACAGGGGCAGCTTCTGTTCATCCCTGTGGAGAGAGCTGGCTTGGGGAACACGCCTGTGCCAGGCCCCGGAGGGATACGGGGGAGGTGGAAGGCGAGGTCCCCGTGCCAGGGAACATGCACGGACCTGCGGTCCGGGCACACATAGCCCTGCACCCAGCCAGAGGAGGGGACGGTCTCTAGAGCCTTGGGAAGCTTTGTGAAGCTCTCCCAGGGTTACACCTGGGAGATCAGGCAGGATTTTCATCAGTCACCAGCGGGAGGGCTAGGTGAAGACCCGGACACCAGAGGGGACTCTCCTGGGGGCAGAGGGCAGTGGGGAGGGGCTGGGGCCTTACAGCAAGTTTGACTTGGTGCTGAAGTCCTGGCCTAGTCTGTGTGACCCAGAGCGTGAGTTTTTAGCCTTTTTAACCTGTTTGCTTGTCTAGAGATGGGAATCAAAGCTGCCATCCCACAGAGCTGCTGTGACAATGAAATGAGGTCATGACTGAAGCAGCAGATGGGGAAATGGGAATTCCCTTCATGCATCTCGTGGAAGCCAAGGGTGTCCCAGTGTTGGGGATAGGCTGGACTTGCTGGAATAGGCAGGGGGCAGGGGCTCGACGGAGAGTCAAAAGAAGTGAGACCAGGTGCTTCTGGGAGCAGGTTTTGGGGACGTTCGTGGTCAGAGAGGGCTCTGTTCAGGCACGCGGGCGGTTCCAGGCCAGGTGGAAGGACAAAGCGTGCTCCGACATACTCTGATGTCCCTCCAGGACGAGACGTGCAGGGCCGTGGGCCGGGGCAAGGCCCAGATGTGGGAGACTTCCACAAAACACCGTTTCCTGACTTGAGAAAGTACCATCCGAGATAGAACGCAATAGGGAAGGAGATGGAAATCATCCAGTCTCTTCACTTAAAGACAAACGGTTAATATTTCGATCAGTTTCCTTCCAGTCTTTTTTCTGTGCCCATATTTTCAAATCACCCTGTTAAGCAGGGCCACTGGCTGGAAGGAAAAACGCTGCGCTGTTTGGTTCCTGTTCTCTGGAGAGAGGGTGAGCCTTGGCAGCCGACGTCTCCAGCTGTGGTAGTCGCCACGCCAGAGGCCGCGTTCGCCATCCCAGACCTCCCATTTTCCTAGAAAACAAAATTGTTTTGTTCTGCCCTGAAAACTTAGGCCCAGATTCTGGCCTTGACAAGGCAAAGGCAGCCAAGGAATTAAAGCATTGACAACTGGGATTGTCTTAGGAAAGTGTGGCTTCGTTGTCGCCAGGACGCAGTGCTCTTTTTCCCAAGGTCTGGCACTCCAGATGGCTCACCTAGCGTAGCTCCGGTGCCCTCCTCGGGGCCTGGTGTCCAGATGAGTTGCCCCGATGAGTCCACCACGGGCTCGGCCCGCTCTGCACTTGCGAGGCCAGGGCCGTGGGCTTTTGCGCATCTTTGTAAAATGCCCATCTCAGTCTCCTTGAAGTTGGGGATGACAAGCCAGGTCTCTTGGGACACAGCACTTAGCACAGAGCTTTGCCTGAAGGGGCAGCGTGCCACTGTGTCTGCCAAGGATTCACATCTACACCCCCAGCCCCTGCCACACCCCCTGTACCTTCTTGCAGGGAGGGGCCTGACCAGGCTGTGACTGCAGCCAGGTAACGGGGAGGGTCTGCAGACTTGACTGCTGCCTGCCTGCGGTGGGGGAGGCATATAGCCCACAGTCTCTGACACAGAAGCTGGGCAGAGCAGTGCCGTTCCTGTTGACTTGGAGAAACCAACCTGTGGAGCCCCTGCCTTTGCCCCTTGCTGCAGGGACCCTCTGTGCTGTTCTCAGGACGAAACCAAACATCACACATTCTTTTCTGGCAGGTGCAGGCCCCACCCGCTCCCAGCAGCCAACTGATGTGCACACTTTAATTTCCTAAAACACCAGGGCTGGGCCTTTGTCCGGGGTCAGGTGGCTCACCCCTGTCATCTCAGATGTTTGGAAAGCAGTCCCACTTTCCAGCCACTGCTCTGCTGTTCCTTCCTTCTGTATACAAGTGATGCAGACGTAGAAATATGTATTTGTGCTCGTTTTTCCTTCCCTTTTTTTTTTTTTTTTTTTTTTGAAAGAACATTCGAGTCCTGGATGAAGTTCTAGCTCTGTCACTTGACGACTGAATAATATAACCCAGGGTACTTGAATCTCAGCCCCGAGTCTCTAAAATGGGGGCTGTAAACGTTCCCGCCAGGTCCCAGACCTGAGAGCCTTTGAATGCACACGCATTCTTCAAGACTTACCCGTCACTTTCCTGTGCTCTCCGAGAATGTCACGGGCAAACAGCCCTTCCCTCGGAGCCCTTCTCCAGGGTGTGACTAAGTAATGTCTGTGCGGTTTCCTGCTGGAAGTCGGCCCTCGCCCCCATGGGCTGCGAGCTCCCTGAGTCTATTTACATCTCTCTGATTGCTAGTCAGGCACAACACCTTTCCACATGTTCGTCAGCCACTTGGATTCCTCTCCTGCGATGTGCTCGTCTGTCTGTTGCCCCCTTTTGCATTAAGTTGCTAACATCTGTCTTATTGATTTGCAGGAATTCTTTACATTTTGTGGGTACTCTTCTTCTGTGGTTGCCTTTTTACTCTTAGATGTGTTGTTTGATGATTAGGACTCAGTTTTAATGGAGTTAAATTAATCAGTCTTTTCCTTTACGGTTACTGCTTACATTTTAGAAAATCCTTCCGAACCCCGAGGTCATGAATATATTCTTTTAGATTCAGTCAGAAAGTCTTTATAGTTCTACTTCTCTCCATTAGCCTTCAATTGCCTGGAATGCCAAGAATGAAATGTTGATGTATGGTGTGAGGTTAGGGTCCAAGTCAACCTTCTTCCCATGTGGACAGCCAGCTCTCCCTGAACTTCCTCCTCCCACTATGTGCAGGCCACCTCTTCTACACAGCAAGCGTGCAGATGTGTGGGGGCTATTTCTGGACCGTCAGCCCTGTCCCCTTGGGCTGTTTGTCTCTTTCTGCATTAGCACCGCACCACCTTAATGACTGCTACTTTGTAAGAGGTACCCATGTCTGGTAGAGCAAGTTCTCCTACCTTGTTGCTGTTCAAGAATTTTGTTGATTCTTGGCTTTTTGCACTTCCAGAGCAATTTTAGAATCAGCTTGCCGAGGTTCCAACACAGAAACCGTGGGATTTTTATTAAGATTTGGGGAGAATCTTTTCACTATTGAGTCTTCTAGTCAATGGAACAAAAGCTATTTCTCCATTATTTATCTCTTCTTGAATGTTGCTTGTTAAGGTCTTATAATTTCTCCTTAGAGTTCTTGTATGTCCTTAATTATGTACTAAAAATTTTTTGTACTACTGTATACAGGCTTTTTTTTTTTTTTTTACAGAAGAGACAAAAATAGTACAGCTTTTTTTGTACTCTCACCAGCTTCCCCTAATGTTAGCATCTTATAAAACCATGGTACAGTTAGCAACACTAAGAAATGAACACTCGGCAGCACTAGTAGTTAAGCTACAGTTTAGCTAATTTATCTGGATTTTCCCTGTTTAACTACTAATGTCCTTTTTCTGTCCCAGGATCCATCACTGCATTTAGTCAGGTCTGCTTATTCTCCTCTGATCCATGAAGACAAATCTTGGTCCCTCCTTGTTCCTCATGACCTTGACACTTTTTTTTTTTTTTTTTTTTTGCGGTACGCGGGCCTCTCACTGCTGTGGCCTCTCCCGTTGCGGGGCACAGGCTCCGGACGCGCAGGCTCAGCGGCCATGGCTCACGGGCGCAGCCGCTCCACGGGATGTGGGATCTTCCCGGACCGGGGCACGAACCCGTGTCCCCTGCATCGGCAGGCGGACTCCCAACCACTGCGCCACCAGGGAAGCCCCGACCTTAACACTTTTGAGGAATACTAGTCAGGCGTCAGTGTCCCTCGGTTGGGGTTTGTCCCTATTTTCTCAGGATTAGACTGGTGTTACGGGTTTGGGGGGAAGAATGCCACAGAAGTGAGGTGCTTTTCTCATTGCACCGTATCAGGGTACATGACATCAACATGGTTTGTCACTGGTAGTGTTAACCTTGACCCACTTGGTTAAGGTGGTGTCAGCCAGCCTTATTTAGTATCTTTCCCTTTCCAGTCTAGTCATGAGAAGGGGGTCACCAAGTCCTGCCCACACCCAAGGAGAGGGGAGTTACGGTCTACCTCCTGCATGAGAGAATATCAAAGCGTTGGTGAACATATGTTAAAACCACCACAGCAATGAATAAATATTTGAGAGGAGATACTTTGAAGTTTCTCCTACTAATTTTAGCATTCGTCCCTGGATCTTGCCTGTAGCAAATATCACTGTGGTGTTCTAACGGTGGTTTTTTTCCCTCAGTCTTTCTGCATCTATTATCTGGAATTCTTCTATAAGGAAGATTTATCCCTCTCTTCCAGTTATCCGTTGATTTATATTGGTATGGGCTCAGGAATGTTTATTTTTTTGAGCTATAATCTAATACTATTATTTTGTATAATATTTTTTTTCTTTTCCTGTTGAAGTCTTTTTCTTATAACATCTTCTTTGGAGTATAATAGCTTCACAGTGGTGTGTTAGGTTCTGCTGTAATAACAAAGTGAATCAGCTATACATATATCCCCGTATCTCCTCCCTCTTGCGTCTCCCTCCCACCCTCCCTATCCCACCCCTCCAGGTGGACACAAAGCACCGAGCTGATCTCCCTGTGCCATGCGGCTGCTTCCCACTAGCTATCTGTTTTACATTTGGTAGTGTATATATGTAAATGCCACTCTCTCACTGCGTCCCAGCTTACCCTTCCCCCTCCCCGTGTCCTCAAGTCCATTCTCTATGTCTGTGTCTTTGTTCCTGTCCTGCCCCTAGGTTCTTCAGAACCTTTTTTTTTTTTTTTTTTTAGATTCCATATATATGTGTTAGCATATGGTATTTGTTTTTCTCTTTCTGACTTACTTCACTCTGTATGACAGTCTCTAGGTCCATCCACCTCACTACAAATAGCTCAATTTCGTTTCTTTTTTATGGCTGTGTAATGTTCCATTGTATATATGTGCCACATTTTCTTTATCCATTCATCTGTCGATGGACACTTACATTGCTTCCATGCCCTGGCTATTACAAATAGAGCTGCAGTGAACATTGTGGTACATGGCTCTTTTTGAATTGTGGTTTTCTCAGGGTATATGCCCAGGAATGGGATTGCGGGGTCATATGGTGGTTCTGTTTTTAGTTTTTTAAGGAACCTCCATACTGTTCTCCATAGTGGCTGTATCAATTTACATTCCCATCACCAGTGCGAGAGGGTTCCCTTTTCTCCACACCCTCTCCAGCATTTACCGTTTGTAGATTTTTTGATGATGGCCATTCTGACTGGTGTGAGGTGATACCTCATTGTAGTTTTCATTTGCATTTCTCTAATGATTAATGATGTTGAGCATCCTTTCATGTATTTGTTGGCAATCTGTATATCTTCTTTGGGGAAATGTCTGTTTAGGTCTTCTGCCCATTTTTGGATTGGGTTGTTTGTTTTTTTTGTTATTGAGCTGCATGAGCTGCTTGTATATTTTGGAGATTAATTCTTTGTCAGTTGCTTTGTTTGCAAATATTTTCTCCCATTCTGAGGGTTGTCTTTTCGTCTTGTTTGTGGTTTCCTTTGCTGAGCAAAAGCTTTTAAGTTTCATTAGGTCCCACTTATTTTTGTTTTTATTTCCATTTCTCCAGGAGGTGGGTCAAAAAGGATCTTGCTGTGATTTATGTCATAGAGTGTTCTTCCTATGTTTTCCTCTAAGAATTTTATAGTGTCTGGCCTTACATTTAGGTCTTTAATCCATTTTGAGTTTACTTTTGTGTATGGTGTTAGGGAGTGTTCTAATTTCATTCTTTTACATGTAGCTGTCCAGTTTTCCCAGCACCACTTACTGAAGAGGCTGTCTTTTCTCCATTGTACATTCTTGCCTCCTTTATCAAAAACAAGGTGACCATAGGTGCATGGGTTTATCTCTGGGCTTTCTATCCTGTTCCATTGATCTGTATTTCTGTTTTTGTGCCAGTACCATACTGTCTTGATTACTGTAGCTTTGTAGTATAGTCTGAAGTCAGGGAGCCTGATTCCTCCAGCTCTGTTTTCCTTTCTCAAGATTGCTTTGGCTATTCGGGGTATTTTGTGTTTCCATACAAATTGTGAAATTTTTTGTTCTAGTTCTGTGGAAAATGCCGTTGGTAGTTTGATAGGGATTGCATTGAATCTGTAGATTGCTTTGGGTAGTATAGTCATTTTCACAATGTTGATTCTTCCAATCCAAGAACATGGTATAGCTCTCCATCTGTTTGTATCATCCTTAATTTCTTTCATCGTCTTATAGTTTTCTGCATACAGGTCTTTTGTCTCCTTGGTAGGTTTATTCCTAGGTATTTTATTCTTTTTGTTGCAGTGGGAAATGGGAGCGTTTCCTTAATTTCTCTTTCAGATTTTCCATCATTAGTGTATAGGAATGCAAGAGATTTCTGTGCATTAATTTTGTATCCTGCTACTTGACCAGATTCATTGACTAGGTCTAGTAGTTTTCTGGTGGCATCTTTAGGATTCTCTATGTATAGTATCATGTCATCTGCAAACAGTGACAATTTTACTTCTTTTCCGACTTGGATTCCTTTTATTTCTGTTTCTTCTCTGATTACTGTGGCTAAAACTTCCAAAACTATGTTGAATAATAGTGGTGAGAGTGGGCAACCTTGTCTTGTTCCTGATCTTAGAGGAAATGGTTTCAGTTTTTCACCACTGAGAATGATGTTGGCTGTGGGATTGTCATATATGGCCTTTATTATGTTGAGGAAAGTTCCCTCTGTGCCTACTCTCTGGAGGGTTTTTGCCATAAATGGGTGTTGACTTTTGTCGAAAGCTTTTTCATCTGTTGAGACGATCATATGGTTTTTCTCCTTCAATTTGTTAATATGGTGTATCTCATTGATTGATTTGCATATATTGAAGAATCCTTGCATTCCTGGGATAAACCCCACTTGATCATGGTATATGGTCCTTTTAATGTGCTGTTGGATTCTGTTTGCTAGTATTTTGTTGAGGATGTTTGCGTCTATGTCCACCAGTGATATTGGCCTGTAGTTTTCTTTGTGACATCCTTGTCTGGTTTTGGTATCAGGGTGATGGTGGCCTCGTAGAATGAGTTTGGGAGTGTTCCCCCCTCTGCTATATTTTGGAAGAGTTTGAGAAGGATGGGTGTTAGCTCTTCTCTAAATGTTTGATAGGGTTCTGTATAATATTTTTAATATTATTTATTTTGTTGCTCAAATTGTTCTAGCTTTGGTCACTGGATTGAGAGTTCTTTTGGGTTAGTTCCTGTGTCCATTTGATATGCCCTCATCCTTCTCATTTATTTATTTTTGAGCATTTCTTTCCTTTCTAACACTAGACAATACTTCAGGCTTATCTTATATTTCCCCTGCCCTAGCCCTAGAATCACCATTCTATCAGAGAGCCCTGGTTCCTTTTACTGGAGAATGGGATTTAGAAACCAGGATCTGGGCACTAGGTGCTCATTGCTCCACAGTTAGTCACTGCTTCTAGGGCCTCTCAGCGGACAGAGCTAGGAAATGTATGTATGTGAATAACCCAAGTGTACACGTACATCTGTATTTATTTGTGTCTATTTTAAACTAAATGTAAGTTCATACTGATATTTCTGACCACAGGGTTCGTTCACCACCCCCTAACTCTGTTACTTTTTTTCTGACATTGAGAATCCTGGCTCCCATCATCTATAATTATTTACTTATTTAACTCAAGTGTACCTGTAGTACCCCTATGAGAAACAAACTTACCAACTAGAATACTGTGTTTATGACAGTTTGGGGTTTTTTTGCTTTAAACATATCCAATCAGAAGATTGTTTCCCAAGACTTCACAGGCCAGCTCCTTCTTCTCCTCTCCTTTTAGTGCTGTGTTACGTATTCGTAATACAGAATTCACTCGTGACAGTATGCTTTCCATCCTGGATCCTCCAACAGGCTTATTTGGCGGGGAGCGGGGGGTTGCGTATAGTAAAATTCACTCTTGGAGACGTACAGTTCTATGGGTTTTGACAAATGCCTGGAGTCACGTACCTACCACCACAACATCACACAGAGAAGTTCCATAGCCCGAAAAATTCCATCGTGCAACTCTTTTGAAGTCAAGTGCTCCCCCTCCTCTAAACGCTAGCAGCCATTGATCTGTTTTATGTCCCTGTAGTTTTGCCTTTTCCAGAATGTCCTATAAATGGAATCATGTAATATGTAGCCTTTTGCATCTGGCTTCCTTCACTGCTTAGCACGATGCATTTGCGACTCAGCTGTGTCGTTGCACGCGTGAACCGTTAGTTCCCGTCTTTGAGGGCTGGATGGAATTCCATTGTATGGATGTACCACAGTTTATCCGTTCACCTACTGAAGCGCATCTTAGTTGTTTCCTGGTTGGGGCGGCTGTAAGCAAGATTGCGATACACACTTATGTACAGGTTTTTCTGAATGTAAATCTTCAGTTCACTTGGGTAAATAACTGGGACAGGGACCAACGCGTCACAAGATAAACGTATGTTGAACTTTACGAGGAACCACCAAACCCTCTTCCAACGTGGCCGCACCGTTTTGCATTCTCACCAGCAACATGTAAACGTTCTAGTTGCTCTGCATCTTCATGAGCACGTGGTATTGTCAGGCTTCGCTTTCTTTTTTTTCTTTTCTTAATGTAAAGTGAAAAGTAAGGCTCTAACCTTATTCTTTACCAAATACCCGAAACTGATGCCATTTAGAAGTTTTTGTCATTCTCACGTGGGTAGAGTGGTAGCTCACTGTGGATTTAATTGGCATTTCCCTAACAACTACTGGTATTGGTTGAACTGAGCATCTTTTCATGAGCTTATTAGTAATCCATTTTTAAAACGGGGCTGTTAGCTTTCTTGTCAGGTTGCCACAGTTCCTTACGTATTCTGGATCAAAGTCCTTGACCAGACACGTGACATGTAAACATTTTCTCCAAGTCTATGACTTGTCTTTTCATTCCCTTCGCAGTGTCTTTTACGGAGCAAATGCTTTTAATTTTGATAAAGTCCAGTTTTTCCATTTTTTTCTGCTCACAGACTGAGCTTTTGGTATCAAATCCAGAGACTTTCTCCTGTGTCTTCTTGAAGAGAATTTATAGTTTGTGTTTCATTTTAGTTTTTTCAGTGAGACTGCATGCAGTACCTTTACATTTTCATTTTCTGATTGTTGATGATCTCCTACAACGTGAGGTATAAGTGCTAAATGTATTAAAATTTACACACACACACACACGTCTATACTTAGGAGATGGTGGTACTACTTTGGGTGGGGAATCCTTTCTCTTTCAAAAAGCAAAAGATAGGTATCGCTTCAAAATCATAAAAAACGTTCTGTGACAAAACCACCATAATTAAGGTAAAAACACCAGAGACAGACTGGGGAAGACACTTGTGCCTCACATGCAACGGGTTAATTATCTCTAGCATAGAAAAAAAATTCCTACAAATTGACGAACGGAAGTGAGCAAAGGATAAGAACAGATAATCCCACAAGAGGAAAACCAAATAGCCTCTGAGCCACAATGGGCATCCAGCATAGAAGGAAAGGCACCACGCCCGTCTTCATCTACATGTGACGGGCCCAGCAGAGGCTGCAAAGGCCGGTGCGGACATGGATGTGGAGAAGGTGGCATGTGCGCACACACTGCTGCTGGAGCCTAATTGATGCGACTTCTTGGGAAAACAATCCAGCCACACCTATTAAACGTACCAAGGAAGCACCCTCTCACCTGCCTCAATATGTCAGGTTTTCGTAAAGATGGACGGGTGCATCATCGTCTTAAAGCAGTGGCTTAAAGCTAATGGAACCAAATGTCCGTCGCACATGGACTGGTTGAGTTAATTGTGGTAGATCTAAGCTACA
Source organism: Aethalodelphis obliquidens (assembly GCF_003676395.1). Taxonomy (NCBI): domain Eukaryota; kingdom Metazoa; phylum Chordata; class Mammalia; order Artiodactyla; family Delphinidae; genus Aethalodelphis; species Aethalodelphis obliquidens. Next base: position 8,134,598 of record NW_020838013.1, on the reverse strand, counting down.
GACTGTTACACAATTACTAAAACAAGGCTTAGATCCACGTCTAAATACCTGTAGGAAAATGAGACGGGCACATTGCAGGGACAGGAACAGAGCCGTCACGTGTGTATAAATGCAAGTCCCTCCAGGTGTCAGCTGCTCTCGTGAGCAGAGGGGTGAGCTGGGAATCTAGTTGGCGGTTAACGCTGATGACCTCGGGGAAGGAAGGCCTTCGTGAGTCTTTGAGCTGTGTCCCTTTTTACAAGTAATTCGTTATTTTACAACAAAAACTTTAAATAGAAGAATAAAAAAGGTCCAGATTGAAAACCAGGGGACTGCTAATTATTCTTAGTCAGCCCGGAACACTAGCACCTGCTCACTGCGGGTGGGCCCAGGAGTCTGAATGCCAACACCAGCCGTCGGGGCGGTTCCTGTGCCTCCCTCAGGGTGCGGGTGGCGGACGCAAGGGGCCAGGAGCTCTGCGGCTGCCCCTTCCTCCCCGGCTTGCGACGCTCTGTGAGCAGGAGCCCTACCACCCTGGGTCTTCACGGATGCGTCGAAAGCCATGCAGCCACGTGACAGTGACAGCGTGGTGATGAGCGTCCGTGTCTTAGCAGACCTGTGCCAGGCAGCTGTGTTCTATTCTTGACCTGAACGTCTGGTGTGAACCTGGGGAGAGGCCCAGACACCTGAGCTCAGCCCAGGCACAGTCCTCACTCTGAGGAGGTGTCATCGGCTCTCAACTGCTCCTTGACCACTGTGGCCTCAGGCACGTGGGGGCCATCGGGACGCCCCCCCCCCCGCCAGTCCTCTGTGCCGAGGCTTCATACACCATCTGCACTCCTCACCCAGCCCTGCGAGTAGATATCTTACCCGTCTGTGGGAAGGCTCCAGGGGCACAGGTCCGCCCCACAGCCAGGGTAGCAGCTTGGGGTGAGCATCTCAGCTCTGAGCAACCCTGGGCCCCCTCTGCCATCAAGCCTTCCATGGAAGCCTAACGTGCTGTCCCGCATCTTCCCCCACAGTGAAAAAGAGCCCCATGCTGCTGGAAGTGAGCACGGCCCATTTCACGAGAACCAACAGCTTTGCCGAGGACCTGGACCTGGAAGGGGAGACTCTGCTGGCGCCCATCACCCATGTGTCGCAGTGAGTGTCCGCTCACCCGGGGGTGATGAGCTAGGAGGGCGTGGGGCTCGGTGCCGGGCCAGGGCTCAGGTCTCCTCACTCAGTGCCCACCGCTCGCTGCCTGCCCTCAGCAACCTGGGGCCACCGACCACCAGGGGCTGGCCTCAGTGCCCGGGCACCAGGCGGGGAGGAGAGCGAGGGCATTTCCCGCCGAGCCTGGGAACACGATCCTCTTGTTTTGACTTATGGAAAACCAGACTGATCATTTTCCACTTGTTTTCGTGCTTTGAGCGTCTGAGAAGATTGTTTTTCTCTCCCCTAGCCCCCTCCCCTGCCCCCCAAAAAAGAGACGACTTTGTTTTTCGCATTTCCCCAGTGGAACCCTGGCCAAAGCCACGGGGCAGATGCCGACTGCTGTCTGCCAGTTGCCGCTGCTGTCCTCAGGGGCTCCTTCAGGTGGAGGAAATGGCTGATTTTCCACGCCTTCCAGTTGGCCTGCCCCCGAGGCACAGCTGGCCTGGGACGCATGCCCGTCCTCCCCCACCGTCGCGGTATCGCCAGGCCAATCCCTGGGGCCCGGCCATGGTGTGATTCCCCTCCGACGTGACTCAGTGCTCCCGGCTAGGGCACCCAGTGGTGACAGCCTGTGGCGGGGTCAGTGGGACACGCGGGCCCGTTCTGGCCACTGCCCCACTGGGGATTCCCCAGAGAAGTCCTTCTGTGCTGGGGTGTGTGAGCGGCCCTCCCGGCCCTTCTGAGAGTCACTTGCTGGCCTTCTTTCCTTCTCTCTGCGGAGTCACTAAGGCGTGTTTCGGCTCTCCGGACTCTCTAAGGGTCTCGAGGTTGTCCTGAACCGTGTGCATATCTCTGGGAGTGAGGCCCCAGGCTGGCTGCCTGTGCTGCCGGCCAGGTGTGGCCTTTGCCTTGCAGATGACCGAGGAATCGGGACCCGATCTGCAGGGCCTCCTGGCTGCTCTGTAACCAGAGGACTGACAGAGTCGGGGAGCCAGAGTGAGAGGAGGGTTGGACTGTCTCAAGGTGGTACCGTGATCAGACAGGATGGCCTACCATCCTTCCAGGCCCCCCGGCTCACAGGGAGGTGGACAGCACCCCATGGATAGCAGGGTGTGCACAGAAAGCATTCTCAGGCTTGGTGGGAGCCACCCAGGTCACTGGGAAGCAGGGTTATTCATCCTCGTGGACTCGGCACCGGAGCAAGCTTCCAGGCCACCCCTGGGAAGGTGGCTCTGACCTCTGGGCCCATCCCGGAGATGACCTGATAGGCTCACTTGATAAATGGGCAAGGGCGGAGGCGTGAGCAGTGGCGGGTGCCCGGTGGGATGGGCAGGTGCAGGTCAGCGTCCCAAGGCAGAATGCCAGCTTACCACTCTGGCTGAGGCCTGTACCGAATCTGGGGCGCAAAGGACGCCAAAGCGGTAATAGTTGCAGTTTTGTGGCTGGTGTCTGCAGCCCAGGTGGCAGTGCCTGCTCAGAGCGAGGACGGCCAGGAGCCTGCTGGGAACCACAACCCTCACGCGGGTGGACGGCACCCAGGCCTCACTGTGCCGCTCAGCCTGCCCCTTCCTGTCCTCCTGGCCGCTCTCTTCCTGTCAGAGCTCACTCTCCCTTGTTCTCTCAGCCGTGGCCTGGCCCCCAGAATGCACATGCAAGGAGTTGCCCCCCGGGTGGACAGGGCCATCACCCACCATCCATCCAGCAGGGCAGTCAGTCTTCACCAGCTCCCCGGGCCCTGCAAGGCCCCTGCAGAGAGGCCCAGGGTGAGGGTGGTGAGGCTGGGGACCGAGGTGGCCCAAAGCCAAGCTCACAGCTGCCTTTCACAGTCCCCCCTTTTGAAGCGAGGTCCATGTGTGTTGGCATCTGCGTGCACCACGTTTCCCAAGGCTAGAGGCCGCCCACCTGCCCAGGGAGCCCCAGGAGGGAACTCGAGCCAGTGTAGCTGCATCGTCAGAGGAGCCTGGCCGTTTCTTGTCTTCGCTCCTCCAAGACAGAGGCCCCAAGCTCTCTCTGCTTGCTGTGGGCCTGGGGCATCACCAACCAGAGAGCCTGTGGTGGGCCTTCTCGGTCCAGCAGTCGCATGGCGTGGCCCGCTGGTTGTAGCAGGAGTGGTCCCCTCCAGCGCCGGTTGGGCCTAGGCCGTCCTCACCCGGTAGAGTCCTCGCCCCAGAACCTGTGAACCAGTACAGACCCTGGAGATGAGGCAGCTGGGAAGGTGGGAAGGAGCCTAGGCGTGGTGCTAGGAGGAAGGGTCTGCAGTGAAGGCTGGGAGTGGAAAGACCGAGGCTGCAGTTGAAAGGACACCTCCAGGCACTGTGGTCTGGTCAAGACAGAGTCAAGGTTGAGACGACAAGGGATCTGCGTGCCCACGTCCTCAGTAGTCAGAGTACTGCTCGGGGGAGCCCAGGTGGGGAAGGGGGGATGCAGGCACAGTGAAGGAGACGGTGGGGGCCTCAGACCTAGGCGCCCCCAGGGCTGCAGGCTGGGTAGAGGCCCCACCCCACCATGGCTGGGGAAGGAGGTGGCACCGCCGGGCACCATGCTTACTTAGGGCTGTGACTGCTGGCAGGGCAGGGCGGGGAGGGGGATGGCCGGGCCTCGGTGCCCATGCTGGGACCACATTCCTTTGCCTCCCGCACGGCCCGCCTGGTGATTGATGCCCCTCATTAAACTCGGCTCCAGCCGCTCGGGGACCCGTCTCGGCTCCTGCGGGCAGCTCAGCCCCACGGACTCCATGCGGGGAAGAGAGGGGCGCACGCCCTGGTGTGTGTAAGGGATGGGGGGTGTGCGCGGGGGTCTCACAGCGGGCAGAGTGGGTGGGAGGCAGTTACTGAAAAACAGATCCATTTTTCTTCAGCATTTTACTGATGTTAAATGTATTACCATGTTGGGCCAGTTCCAGGATTCAAATTAAAAGCATAAATAAAGACACATTTTGTTTCCATCTCAAGCTCTCCCCGCCCGCTGGGCCCCAGGGAGGTGAGGTCACTGCAGCCTTGATTACGGGAAGGTCCCTGGGGCTGGGCGAAGCTCCTCTTTCCGGGGCCTGTTGGCCATCGGTGGAGCGAGGGGTCAGGGGACTGGGGGTCAGCAAGCCAGCCTGGTGTAACCAAGGGGGTTGCCGGCGAGCAGGGCCCAGGGTGCAGTGGGCAGGGGAGACACAGTAGCTTCGGGCACTCCAGCCCCACAGGCAAGCCCCTGGGCAGCTCCAGGGCCCTCACACGAATCTGGGTGGCCGGGCCGGAGTCGCACCCACACCTTTCAGGAAGATAGTCTTCCAGGGCCAGCAGGGCCAGCAGGCGGCTGTCTGCATTTGTGCCCCCCCGACCCCCCACCCAGTCTTGCCACAGGGCTTCCAAGGAGCAAGTGTGAGGCAGGAGACAAGGCATCTGGGGGAGTGGGGCGTAGCGGAGCCCTGCTCCCCGGGAGCTGGGGTGAGTTCCTAGGCTCCTGCCCCCTGAGGGGAGGGCCACCCCTGTGTGCATCCCTGTGCCTTGCACACGGTGTCCCATCGGGGACAGCCTTGGCACTCCTCTGCAGCCATGAGATTCCTGCTCACCTTTCCAAGGCCCTCTCAAGTCATCCCCTCTCAAGGAGGCGCAGGACGTCCACAGGCCAGGCAGCCGCGTCCTCCTTCAGCCCTGAGGCCCTCTGTACCAGCTCCCTGTGCCCTAGTACGGGCCCTGGGACTCCTTTTTGGGTACCTGTCTCCCAGGATCCTCGGCTCCTGGGGAGCGGGCGATGTGCAGCTCCCCTGGGCCTCTCCCTATCTGGCACCCCTCAAGCCCCAGGCTGGAGGGAGCTCCAGGACTATGGCTCCCACCCCAAGGCAGACAGGGGCCCCCAACCAGCACCTCCCGAGGAGGAGATGAAGCAAGGGCTGTGGGCGCCTCAGCATGGGTGCTGGCGTGCAGGGCCAGGGGCGGCTGGGTCAGAACTGGCCTCAGCATCGGGACCTGTGGCTCTGAGCTCCAGGGCTGTGTGTGGGCCGTGGCCTGGGAACCCTTTCTCTCAGCAGCCTTGGGAGACGGCGGCCATCCCTATGGGGTCCTCCCCACGGCTGCAGTCAGCCAGGAGTGGCCTGGCACCCACATCTGCCCCACCGGTTGCACGTGGACACCCAAGACAGGTAGTTCAAGTGGCCAGACCCTCTGTGAGCACAGCAGCCTGTGGTTTCCCTGAAGGGTCCCTCCAGGAGAGTTGGTCCCTGGTCCCTCCATCTCTCATCACGGCATCTCGGGTGGGCGAGATTCAGCTCTTTTTAACTAGCCACCGCTCTGCCCCGCTCTGCAGGGGGAAGAGTTCGGTTAGCACCCTGTACACCAAGATAGGCACAGGGCAGGCCAGGGGCCTTCTAGGAAAGGCAAGCAGAGGGAAGGCAAGGCCAAGGCTGGGGCGCTACAGGTCACCCACCAGGTGACCACGAGCAAGCAGGCTCACACACGCTCACACACACCCAGCGAGCATATACTTGCAGGCCTCCTGCGACATGACAGCCTGGAGGTCCTTGAGCAAAACCAGCCCTGTGTGCGTTAATTAGAATTTCCATGTCTTCAACTTTCTCCTGGACCCTGCGGAATCTCACGCCAAAACGTTCAAGTTTCTCTTCTCCAGCAAGGCCGCTGTGGCCTGGCTTTCATCCACATCACTACTAATGTCTCCTGAAATCTGCATTTGTCAGCGAGGCCAGGGCCAGCCCCATGCCTTCTGGAAACGGGGGCAAATGTCACAAGGCTTGGTCCTGCACTCAGCTCCGTGGACCAGGGGTACTAGCTCTATCGATGGGACTAGGTTTGCTTGGGACGTTTCAGAGACACCCAGGGCCCACTGCGGCCCACACCCATGGACCCTGGAGGCGCCAGGCACTGCACCTCTGCGAACACCCAAGCCCCTCGCTCTGTTTCTCACCCTGCAAACTTTGGTGGGAAAGGACGGAGAGGCCTTTCTGGGGCCAGTGTCCAGGGGGATAAAGGAGGGGGCTTGCCAGGAACAGATGAGGCTAGTTTGTCTTTCCAGACCACTGTCCTGTCTTCCTCGGCACTCCAGACCACCTCTGTCTGCACAAGGTGCCAAGGAAGCCCCGTGGGAGCCCGCCCGGGAGGGCTGTGCGAAGCTACATGAGTCACAGGCTCCCCGTCAGAGCCTCGCAGCTCCGGCCAGGCGCAAACCCGTCTCTGAAATGCACGGGGGGATTAAATGTTCTCCTAATTAAATTAAAAGCGAGGCGGAGTGGCTCAGTGGGAAAGAGACGGGACTGGGAATCGGATGCCCCCAGTCTGGCTCCCAGCCTGCACCAGCCCAGCTGCGGGCTGCCCCCGGAGGCCCCCTAACCTCTGGGCGCCTCGCTTCCTCCATCTGAGCATGAGAGGAGGACGCAGCCAGTCTCCCGGGGCTGCTGCTCTGGGGAGTGGGCCCGCCGTCTGGGTGGGAGGCCCAGAGGAAAGCGGGGAGGCTCCGTACTTCCTCAGAAGCCATCCATAACCCCCGGCCCAGGCGCTCTCAGGCCCCGCTCAGCAGTCTCCGTGGTGCAGGTCCTCAGCAAGGCTAGCGTGGACCGGGCTAGGGTTAGGGTTAGGGTAGCGCCGGAGGAGAGACCGTCCACACCCTAGAAGTGGCTGGGGAAAACGACTGCACAGACCGCACGGGTGTTGACGTGGAGACATTTCTCGCCGTCGGGGAGTACCACACAGCTCCCTCTTGGGCTCGGCTTGAACCTAGAAGGGGAGACTGAGTCCCAAGGCAGCCTGATCAGGAAGCCTGAGGTGTGTGTCCGCTGAGCCGAGGGTGGAGGGTGCTTGTGGGCAGGCCCAGCCCCTCTGCAGGCCTGGGTTGGCCCTCTCTCAAGTCAAGTTTAGAAAGGATTGTCCTCGCATACAGGACACTGTTTTCGACTTGAAGGATGAAGTACACGCAGATGAGTCCACAGATCTCAAGTGTACTGCTTTATGCATTTTCAGCCCCTGGCACGCACGTAACCAGCCCCCAGCTGAGGCAGCAGAACCTCCCGGGAAGCCCCTAGGCTCCCACTTCCTGTCACTGATGCCCACGGGTAACCAGTGTCCTGGCTTCTAGCAACAGGACTCGGCTTTGTCCGTTCTTGAACTTTCTATCGAGACTCACACAGTGCACGCGCCCGTTTGTCCGAGTCCCTGGGAGCCCTGCCGTCTGGCTGAAGAGAGCAGTGCCGCCCTCCTTCCTTGCCGGCTGGCGCCCCGCTGTGTGAATGGCCTACACTTTGGTTATCCGTTCTCCTTGGATGGCCACTTGGACAATTTCCAAGGCAGGGCTGTTATCATTATTGCTAACAACATTCTGTCTAGTCTGATGAACACATGGGCTGCTTTCTGGCAAGTATGTGCCTAGGTGCGGAGCTGCCAGGCCACTGGACGAGCTTGTTGACTTAGTAAACATTGACTAACGGTTTCCCAAAGCAGGCATATACCATTTCCACTCCCACCAGTGGCATCGGGGCATTCTGGCTGCTCCATATCCTAACACTGGGCATTCTCCATCACTTCCCTTCTAGCCATACTGGTGTCTGGTGGCATCAACTTGTGACTTTAATGTGCAGTAAGCCAACGGCTAATACAATTGAGCCCCTTTCTACATGAGTATTGCTTAGCTGGATATCGTCCTTTGTAAAATGCCCACGTCGGCTGCCCACTTTCTACTGGGTTATCTTTTCTTTTGATTGTAGGAGTTCTATCTTTACCCTGGACATGAGTCATTGGTCAGATTATTTGGAATATATATATATATATATACACAACACCTCTTCCTCTGCAGGTCACCCTTTTCCTCTCTTAAGGTGTCTTTTGATGAACAGAAGGTCTTAATTTTAAGGTGATCCAGTTAATCAAACATTTCCTTTCTGGAGAGTGCTATCTGTGTCCTATTTAAGGTCATAAAGATATTCTGGTTTTTTCTAAAGCTTTAACAGTTCACCTTTCACACGGAGATCTACAGTCCGCCTGGAATCAATTTTTGCATGCAGTACGAGGCTGAGGTCAGGGTACAGTTTTCCCCCATTTGGATATCCAGCTCGACTCAGCACCCTTTACTGAAAAGACCATCCTTTCTCCACTGCCCTACCGTATCAGCATCGTTATAAACCAGCTCACTGTCTACACGTGGCTCTATTCGCTTCCATGAGTCAGATCTCAGTTTTTCTTTTTTGCCAGGGCCATGTTTCATCATCACTATAGTTTGATACCAGCCCTGGACAGCTGATCAAGCAGGCTCCAGCCAGTTCTCCTGCCTTGCTTGGCTGTCTTTGTGTGGCACCTGTCTCTCCATCCATGTGCCAGTTTCCACAGAAAACTTCTAATAGGTGCGGCGGCTCTCTAGATGATTATGGGGAGAGTAAACATCTTTACTATGTTGAGTCTTTGCAACTGTGGTCTCGACGTGTCCCTCATTTATTGAGGTCTTCTTTCATTTCTCCTACCGTGTCCTGTAGTTCTCAGTGCAGTGATCACGCACCCCTTGTCTGAGATTTCTTGTTCCTTGTTAGCTGGTGTTGGTTATGGGTTCACCAAGCCTGGGGACACTGCCCACCGGCGGACTCTGGCCAGCCTGGCTCATTTTAGCCTGCCTGTGGGTGCCACGGCAGCCACCTCACCTCTCTGAGCCTCAGTGCCCTCTTGCAGACATGAGGGATGTGTCTCATGGTGCTGGTGTTAGCTTCTGAGAAGGCGGGGTCAGGCATCCAGCTGCGCACCTGCTTCAGGAAAAGTGCCCTGCCCGACAGCAGACAGTGTAAAATGTCACCTTACGACGAGGGGCCCCACGGGGACATCCTTACTTGGCCTGAGAGCTTCTGAAACCACCAGGTCACAAGCTTCTGTGGGACACAGATGAGGTCACAGTGCGCCACCGTTAGGTGTCGTCCTTATTTAACAAGATACACCTGGAGGCCCCAAAGCCCCGGGCCCCAGGATGGGCCAGCGGCAGAGGAGAGACGCAGACCCACAATCCACAGCGTCTCACCCCTGGGAGAGGGGCTCATGAGCTGTTCTGGCCCCTGTGGAGGTGCAGGGAGAAACCTGGCGCCCACTGTGCTCCTCTTGGGGGGAATGCAGAGGCCCGTGCCCCGCCATGCCTCTGCCCTCTATTCTCATCGCAGTCGGGCTCACCTGCCAAGGACGGCACCCATCTTCAAGCAGAGTGAGGACCAGGGCAGGCCACAACCCCTGCCTTCCCCGGTGCTGTGCTTGGCACGGAAGGGAAGCGCACGGTGCCTCTAGGGTTCTGAGCGGCCCGCAGGCTGCACAGCCCGAATGTGGCAGCAGCGTTCGTAGACCTGGTGGCTTTCGGGTGCTCAGGAGAGGGTGAGCCTCTGGCAGGATCGACTGAGCCCGTCCCGCGTCAGGGGTGGGAGGGGCGCTGCTGCCGGCCGAGTCTTCGGTAGGGCCCTGCGAGCGCTTCGTCAGTCAGTCCCCCGACTCACAGGACTGGGTCTTGCCGGCGTCCCCCGTGAGGTAGCGGCAGTCTTTAGGGGAGCCCCAGTCTGTGATGGGGAAGCTGGACTGGCACCCTGAGGGCTGGCAAGCAGGGGGTGGGGAGGTAACTAGCCAGCAGAGGCAAAGAAGCCTGGCCTCTGGTTTGGGTCTGCACCCCCAAAGTGTTTCTATGGCCCTCCGGGCAGGAGAGAACAGTCCGTGCAGAGACAGCCTGTGCGCTGGTTGGGTGACTCTGTGACCATCTTCTCCAGTGAGAATTCTTCGCGTTCAGTCTCTTTGCACACCACGGACCTGGCACCGCCGTGTGAGGAGGGCGAGGGGCGCGCAGGCCTGCAGACTACTCCAGGGCAGCGCTGACCTGGCCCCCCAGGGTACAGTGGCAGACCCGGCTCTGTGGCTTCTCGTGCTGCCCCAGAGCGCCCCCTCTAGCGTTCATTCTTTAAGATTTACCAGCCCTCTTGGGACAATGCAGGTGTCCTGGGCAGGGGCCACGCCTTAGATGCACATCCTTAGCAATGAGTGGCTAGTGGTCCGAGGTCTGGCTAGACGTCTGTCAGGTTTGGTTGGCCCGTGGGAATGCCGGGTGCCACCTCAGAGTCCTCGTGGAGGGAAGAGGAAGAGAAAGAAAAGCTGGAGGCAGAGGGAGCTAGGAGGCCAGGTCCAGCCTCAGAGACTGGCATCCCTGGTGTCCACGTCATCCTCACACCTCCAGCCGTGACCCTACTGTTGCTTTGATCTTCCCAGTAAGTAACCTCTTGACCTGGCAGTGGCCCGAGAGGCTCACGCTGACGATGGCACAGGGAGTGCCTGGAGAAGAGTAGGTGCACCCCAGGGGTTCACACACGAGCTCGCCCATTTCAGCGGGCACAAGGGCAGCTTAGGAGGGGACACATAAAGCTCCGAGAAAGGAATTTTTTTAGGGGAAATTCAAGGCATTTTCAAAGGTAATTTTGACTCTACCTGATTTGTCTTCCAAGACCTTGGAACTGAGCCATCACAGGTCAGACTACACTGCACCCAAAGTAGAATCCTTGCTGTGCCCTGTGGTGCCTTGCTGGGGAAACTGAGGCAGACAGCAGGGTGACTTCATAAAACAACAGAAGATATTTGGGAGATTGGGGGGGGGCGGGTAGGTAAGGCTGTTAAGAGCGCGCGCGCGCGGACACACACACACACTCTCTCTCTCTCTCTCTCTCTCTCTCTCTCTCTCCCCCTCCCTCCCTCCCTCCCTCCCTCCCTCCCTCTCTCTCTCTCTCTCTCTCTATATATATATATATATATATTTATACATTCAGCATCCTTCCCCATAGCCTCACTTGTGGTTCTGGGCCGAACACTGCTGCCCTCAGAGAGCCAGGCCCCTGAGGAGGAGGTGGGCGGCACCAGGCAGCCAGCCGCTGGTCCTCTGCTTAACTCCTCAGTTAGCTGATCTCTGTATCTGGGGTATAAAGTTCAGGGTAAGGTCACCTTGGGACCTTTAGCTGAAAGTCCTTGAGCACATTCTGGGCGAGTCCTCCTGGCCCCGCTCGGTCTGCACTGGGGCCCAGTGTCTTCCACTCCCTGGCCGGGATTGGGCAGCTGTCCTCAGGCCCAAGGGGACCTTTCTTTTCCTACTTAACCTCCTCTCTTGGGCCTTTTGTAGGTGGGCTTGGTTTTCAATGTTTTCTTTAGGTTCATATCCAGATTTGTTAAGTTAAATTGAATCTCTTCCAGTTTGAAACACTTGAGTGCTTTTCTTCTGCTCTTCTTTTTGAACTGCCGCATGAACCCCCCAGCTGGGTGTGTGGGCTCCAGGTGGGAGCTCGTGGGGGCCTGGCTGCAAGGCCAGGGTCATAAGATGGGGCAGCCTTGGGTGGAGCAATGTTCAGGAAAACTGGCTCCCAGCCTGACTGAGCTCGGGCCGGTGTGTGTGCAGCGGCAGGGGGTGGGACCATCCCCAGGGGCTCCAAGGGCCTCATTTGAGATGCTCTCCCAGTGACCCCCCAGTCTGCGGCTGTGCCTTTAAAAGCTCTGTGCTCACGGGCCCCCCCGCCCCCCACCTGCCTGTCTCAGGCACTGGGAAATGGACTCTTCAGACCACACGGCCTGGGTTCGGGGGTGGGGAGGGGGGGATGTATCCCTTTAGAGGCCAGGAGATGGAAAGACCGGGAAACCAAAGACCTGAGACCAAAGACGAGAGGACCTTGCTCAGCTGCTGGCAGAGCCAGGGCTAGGCCCTCAGCTCTGAACTCTGAACCCTGAGCTCTTCTGCTGTCCCACAGGGGCCTGTCTGCTCTAGTGGGGCCTGTGCTCCACCCCACGCCAGGCCCAGCCAGTCCCCTTCATCACCTGGGCCAAGTGACCCCAGTCCCGGGGGTGGCTGGCGCACTTTCCTGAGCACCGAGCGCCGGTGGGGCAGCGCGTGGCCGTCAGCTTGGCCGGGCCCTGCTCCTCAGCGTGCTCCCCCCAGTCCCACACGCAGGGGACGGGAGACAGCGCCCCCCAGTTAATTCTGCGGCAGCCCACGCCTGCAAGGAGAGGCTGGTGGAGCTGAGGCACTACAGAAACACTGAGACGTGGGGTCAGAAAGGACAGGGAAGCTGGTCTCGGGCTAGCTCAAGAGTACTTGTCCAGGAGACCCAAGTGGGCAAGACCAAGACAAGGGTGCTGCCTTCCCCAGCCCAGGCAGGAGGCTCCGCGTAGCCCTGAGCAAGGCCAGAAGGCCGACGTGCGCCTCACGGCCCACGCTGCAGAGCTGCAGCCTTCTCCCCAGGCAGAAGTGCAGGCCACGCGGAGCCTGGGGCTTATGAAAACAGTTCCATGAGCAAACAAAGGGCGCTGTCTGAGGAGAGTGGAGCTTGGCCTTTGTTTAGCAGTGGACACTCTGCCGGGGCACCAGGCCCCCCCCTGCGCTGAGCCCCTGAAATGCCACAGAAGCTCCTGCCCATCACCGTCCTCGCTGGCTCTGACGACCTGCAGAAATATCACTCTCTCCGCCTGTTGCCACCTGGCCACACAGGTGCAAGGTCCCAGTGACTCAGGCCAAAGAGAAGCTGAGCGTGACCAGCCAGCCCACCATGCGAGGCTGATCACGGCCTTGTCTCATTTACTGGGGCTGGTGTTGGCCTCTGCCTGTAAATGTTTAACTCCTGAGGGTGCTGACCTCAGGGCCTGGGAGGCCCAGACTGGATGGGGGAGAGGGGCTCCTTCTTGCCGGTGTGTACGCAGGGACCCTGTGGTGGGAAAGGGCGGCATCAGCCTTTGCAGCGGGCCCACCAGCTCTGCAGCCAGCAGAGCAAAGGCTGGATAGGAAGAGGGCCGGCCCCACAGGGTGCTGCAGGGAGAAGCAGCGCCGTCCTCCCCCGCGTAGGTGAGCGCGGGCCCGAGGGCCCCTCGGTGGTTTCCCACCGCTTCAGGCCCGGGGCGCGGGCGCCTCACTTGGAATCGCTGGTTGCCCCACAAGGGCCCGGCCTAGGTCTCCCGCTGGCGGGAGGAAGCTGTGGAGGCTGGTTTGCTGGGGCCACCCAGTGCGGGCTCAGGAAGGGAAGGAATGTGACCGAGGCCGGGTGTGGCTCAGCAGAGTGCAGCCAGTTGTGGGTTTTTCTTGGGGCCGAGATAGACGTGAGCAGAGATGGAGGCCCCTCTCTCTCAGTCCCCACCACACACACTAGGACCTTTCTTCAGCGTGTGGCTGTGGAGCTGGAGGCCAAGGACACCCTCTGGAAATCTGAATTCCATTCGCTCTTGGCAAAGAGCAGCTTCCTGCTTGGGGAAGGTGTGCGCGTGTGTGCGCGCGCGTGTGCACACACGGCCATGGGGGCTGGCGGAGGGAGAGGCGCGTGGGTGGAGCAATGTTTGACGAGACGTGTAAGGTGACCCCAGCACTTCCCGGCACTGGATAGCACTTGCAGAGCTCGTCCAGAGGAGTCCAGACGAATACCTGGAGTGAATGAATCAGAAACGTGCGGGCTGCGCTGCCTTTGAAACAGGCTCTGGCTTAAAACAGTCACGGCAAAACACGCCTTTGAATTTGAAAGCCAGAACTTTTTGCAAAATAATTCAAAAAGTTTGCTGAACCTTAAACCTTTCCTGATGATTCCTTCCTTCTGAAGTTAACTCGTTAAAGTTGCTCCAATCCCAGCCTCGTGCCAGACCAGCTTCCTGGAAACCCTCGCCAACTGCTGGCCTTTGGAAAGGCTCGTCGCCCTAATAGCTGTTTAAAAAAAAAAAAAAAAAAAAGCTCACTGGGCACCTTGGCTGCAGGGTCTGAAAAGTCCTTTGTGCTAGCTCCAGCTGCAGTTTTTCCAGGCCTCGCTTCTGGGGCTGACTGGAGCTGTCTCTCTTCGTTTCCTCTTACAGTGGCGGGCACTGGGCCGGCTTCTTCCCGCCCAGCTTCTCTGCCAACGGTGTATCCAGGCCTCCCCACGCCCAGGTGGATGTCCAGGGCAGAGCCCTTGGAGAGGGTGGGTGTGGGCATGTCCCAAGAGGGTCGCCAGCCTCAACTTCCTCTCTCTTCCTTCTCCCCCTGGGGAGAGATCAGGACCCCCTCCTAGGTCAACACTGTGTCACTTCCCCAGAATACCCGGGACCCAACTAGTTCCCAAGCAGCGCCATTTCAGAAGGGAAGACAATTTGCTCCTCCCCAAAGCAGAGTCTCGGCGATATAAAGCATGAATGTGAAATGGGGTCTAAGGTATAGTTTAAAAGAGTTTAAAATGTGAAGATGCATTGGAAAATATTTAAACGAACACAGACATTAGGCAAATCAACAGAAAAACGTATCAACTGTTGTCACTGTTGCATTAATCAAAATCAGAGATTACCTGAAAATGGAAAAAACTTACATAAAAACTTGATATAGTGAGACACAGCAGTCAGAACATGCCGTACACGGTTCACTTCTTTAAAAATCACTCCTCTCAAAATTCTGTAATGACAAAACATATGTAACATTTCATTTCCTAGGAGAGCCTTGCTGATCTGCAGATGGGTGGAGGGCACCCCTTCCCATCGAGGGGGGCGGGGGCGGGGGGCTCGCTGGGAGCCCGCCCAGGGCCTGCTCTCACTCCAGCTCTGCCTCTCCCTGTCAAAACCCTCTTTGTGCCGGAGCAGCCCCCGCCCCTTGCAGTGACATGAACCAGAGCCCACACCGCTGTGCCGCGGGAGCTGCCCCTCGCCGGCCACCCCAGCCCTGCAGCGGAGGGCTGCTCGTTCACGGCCTGGCAGAACATCTGCATGAGCTGCAGCACTGTTCCTTCCCTATTAAAATGCTGTGCTTAAAAAATAATAATAATAAAGTAGTCTTATACGCACATGGTAAAACACATTCAGTGTACAAAGGGAATATGGAGAAAAATCAGGCTGTCCCCACCCCAGCCCTGAATTCCTAAGTTTCCTTCCCCAAAGGTTACCACTTTTAACAGTTTCCTATTGTATTTTTTCAGAATGTGTTATAGGGGCAAACATGTATCTGTAATATACCTCCTTTTTACACAAGTGGTAACATATATATTTATCTGCAGTTTGCCTTTTTGACTTAATATATAGGTATGCCAGACTTTCTGAGCTGCCCAGACAAGACTGGTTCATCAGGGCAGTACACGTCAGGGGCATTTTTATTTTGCAGTGATATGTGTGTACACACACATGAACAGGTGACAGCTCAGTGCACTGTAGCTGAAGTGCTGCTTTCTCGTGCTTAGCTTCCAGGATCCTTGAGAGAACGTGGCCTCTGCTCTCAGTCTGCTGGGCTGGGCTTTCCCCAAATGGGGCTGTGCTCATGGCGGCTCTAGTCTTTCTGGCATGGGTCCTGTTCCTGGTGAACACGAGGACCCAGCTGCCTGAAAAAGGCACGTAGGTGGTGGGGTGGGAGGCCTGTAACAAGGCTAAAGAGTATCGTGCTGGCTGTTAATCAGAGAGCCTTCTATCAAAGGATGCAGAGATGGGCTGCTCATTGAAGCCTGATTGAGGCCAGGAGCATTTTCAAGGGCAACACTGACTTGACCGCAGCTGGCAGGAGGTGGCCAACAGTTACTTGCTTGATGGTCTGGGCAGGAAGCAACCCCAGGGCATCTGAAGAGAACGGAGCCCTGGCCAGTGCACTGTGCGGGGACCTGTCTCCGCAGGCATCATGCTGTAAGGAAACCTTTCAGCTTTCCGTAAGCAAGCCCTCTCATTTCTTGGTGAACACGCGGCGGCCCCCGTGTGCGCTGTTCAAAGGGAAGACGCCTGTGTGTTCTGGAGATGGATCTATATTAAGACATCTAGCGCTTCTCCTTTTTATTAACAGCTGCAGAGCATTTCACTGTGCCATAATGTATGGAACAAGCCCCCTATTGATGGATGTATAGGGCAGCTAAAGACGGCCATTAACCATTCAAATATTCACTAATGAACTGCCCGATTATGAAATTAGTCCCTCTGAAACATCCCTCCCCACTGAACACTATTGTTTCTCCCCACCCATCTTCTCCCTGCTCTATCTCTGTTGACTGAGTCTCCTCCTGGGCTGTCTCTTATCAAATAAGGACAATGTAAAGTAAATCACTTATGAAGAAGAACTGTAAATCCTGTCAAGATAAGAGATTTCATGAAGTTAAGGGCAGTGAAATTGAAGAATCTCTAACAGAGATTAGGAGATTAGGCAGAGTTAAACCAGTTATCAACTGAAGAGAAAATCAGGGCTGATACCTAGATAAGCATTTCAAAAAAGAAATAATAAAAGCAGATGAAATAATAAAGGATTAAGGGTAGGCCCTTAGTGAAGCCATGAAGCCCTGCCTTCTACAGACATGATCCTCTGTGTGGACGTGCTGCCGAAGTCCATTATGAAGTGAAAGATGCCCTACTGTGGCATCACAGCATGTTTTATAAACATGCCACCAGAACCTCTCTCAATTCACGAGTAGGTATCTACGATTATAACAACTTACATTTATATAAGATAATCTTGTTTTCAAAACTATTATTACTACTTCTCAAGGTAACTTCCCAATCAAGTCTATTTTTCATGAAATTTTAAGTGCATTCACTTCAAGAGGCCCGTTTTCCCCCCATTTCCAGCAAGGTTAAGATATCTGTACATGTTTTGATAGACACTACCAAATCATAAAGGCTGGTACCCATTTATGCTACTATGAAAATTGCACAAACATGCCCGTTTCCCCACACCTTCACCAACAAGTGAGTAGTCACAGTTTTTACCTTTATTAATTTGATTGAGGAAGATATGGTATACTGGAGTGTTCACTTACATTTCTTTTATTGTAAATGAGGCTCTTATCTCTTCAAAGAAGTAAACACATTTGTTTTTTCTTTTTTGTGAACCATTTCTCCATACCCTTAATTTTTTTAATACCTCTTCTTACTGATTTACAGGAATTCTGTCTTAGATGTTGAAAATATTTTATCCCAATTTTTCTTCAGTCTTTGAGCTTCTGTAGTTTTCTGCTGGCAGGATTTTTAAATTTGAGTGTTGGGGGGGTTTTTGTTTTTGTTTTGCATTTCTTATATTTTATTAAAAGTTGAGCTTGTTTATGTGTTTCAGAAGCCAGTTGTATTTTCTTTTCATAAACTGTTCAAATTTTTGGTCCATTTTTTCCTGTTGGACTTCAGAATTTTTAAATTTTGACAGTCAGCTCTGGCAGTCTTTTGTGATTTGAGGTCCTTGTCTTAAAGTTTGGAAAAATTTTGGGAAAAAGCCTCATTCTGAGATTGTTTTAATAAATTCTCCCATGTTTTCTTCTGTCATCTTTGTTTTATTTTTCACATTAAAAATAGTTTTAATTGAAGTATGGTTAATTTACACGTTGTATTAGTTTCAGGTGTAAAGCAAAGTGATTCAGTTACACACACACATATATCTACATGCATACACACATATATATATATATTCTTCTTCAGATTATTTTCCCTTATAGGTTATTACAAGATACTGAGTATAGTTCCCTGGGCTATACAGTAGGTCCTTGTTGTCTACCTATGTTATATATAGTAGTGTGTATATGTTAATCCCAAACTTCTAATTTATCTCTCCCCCACCCCACTCTCCCCTTTGGTAACCGTAAGTTTGTGTTCTATGTCTGTGAGTCTATTTCTGTCTTGTAAATAAGTTCATTTTTTTAGTTTCCACATATAAGTGATATGAATATGATTATCTGACTTACTTCACTTAATATGGTAATCTCTAGGTCCACCCATGTTGCTGCAAATGGCATTATTTCATTCTTTTTTATGGCTGAGTAATATTCCATTGTGTATTATGTGTGTGTGTACATATATATATATATATATGTACACACATTTATATACACACACCACATCTTCTTTATCCATTCATCTGTTGATGGACATTTAGGTTGGCTCCATGTCTTGGCTATTGTAAATAGTGCTGCTATGAACATTGGGGTGCATGTATCTTTTTTTTTTTTTTTGCGGTATGCGGGCCTCTCACTGTTGTGGCCTCTCCCGTTGCGGAGCACAGGCTCTGGACGCGCAGGCTCAGTGGCCATGCCTCACAGGCCCGGCCGCTCCGCGGCGTGTGGGATCCTCCCAGACCGGGGCACGAACCCGTGTCCCCTGCATCGGCAGGTGGACTCTCAACCACTGCGCCACCAGGGAAGCCCGCATGTATCTTTTTGAATTAGCGTTTTCTCTGGATATATGCCCAGAAGTGGGATTGCAGGATCATACGGTTAACTCTATTTTTACTTTTATAAGTTACCTCCATACTGGTCTCCATAGCAGCTGCACCAATTTGACATTCCCACCAACAGTGTAGGAGGGTTCCTTTTTCTCCATACCCTCATTTATTATTTACGGACTTTTTAATGATGGCCATTCTGACTGGTGTGAGGCGATACCTCATTGTAGTTTTGACTGCGTTTCTCTAGTAATTAGTGATACTGAGCATCTTTTCCTGTGCCTGCTGGCCATCTGTATGTCTTCTTTGGAGAGATGTCTATCTAGTCTTCTGCCCGATTTTTGATTGGGTTGGGGGTTTTTTGATATTAAGCTGTATAAGTTGTTTGTGTATTTTGGGAATTAATCCCTTGTCGGTAGCATCATTTACAAATATTTCCTCCCAGTCCATAGGCTGTCTTTTCATTTTGTTTATGATTTCCTTTGTTGTGCAAAAGCTTTTAAGTTTAATTAGATCCCGTTTGTTTAGTTTTGTTTTTATTTCCATTACTCTATGAGACAGATCCAAAATAATATTGCTGTTATTTATGTCAAAGAGTGTTCTGCCTATGTTTTCCTCTAGGAGTTTTATAGTATCCAGTCTTACATTTATATGTTTAATCCACTTTGGGTTTATTTTTGTATATGGTGTTCAAGAATGTTCTAATTTCATTCTTTTACATGTAGCTGTCCAGTTTTCCCAGCACCATTTATTGAAGAGACTGTCTTTTCTTCATTGTATATTCTTGCCTCCTTTGTTGTAGATTAATTGACCATAAGTGCGGGGGTTTATTTCTGCGCCTTCTATCCTGTTCCATTGATCTATATGTCTGTTTCTGTGCCTGTGCCATGCTGTTTTGATTACTGTAGCTTTGTAGTATAGTCTGAAGTCAGGGAGCGTCATTCCTCCAGCTCTGCTCTTCTTTCTCAAGATCGTTTTGTCTTTTCAGGGTCTTGTGTTTCCATACAAATTTTAAAATTTTTTGTTCTACTTCTGTGAAAAACGTCATTGGTAATGTGAATGGGATTGCACTGAATCTGTAAATTGCCTTAGGTAGTACAGTCATTTTTAACACTATTGATTCTTCCAATCCAAGAACACAGTGTATCTTTCCATCTGTTTGGGTCATCTTCAGTTTCTTTCAACAGCATCTTACAGTTTTTGGAGTAAAGGTCTTTTGTCTCCTTAGGTAGGTTTATCCCTAAGTATTTTATTCTTTTCAACGCAATGGTAAATGGGATTGTTTCCTTAATTTCTCTTTCTGATATTTTGTTGTTAGTGTATAGAAATGCAACAGATTTCTGTACGTTAATTTTGTATCCAGCAA
Organism: Aethalodelphis obliquidens; assembly: GCF_003676395.1. Classification (NCBI taxonomy): domain Eukaryota; kingdom Metazoa; phylum Chordata; class Mammalia; order Artiodactyla; family Delphinidae; genus Aethalodelphis; species Aethalodelphis obliquidens. The sequence continues at coordinate 8,115,034 of NW_020838013.1, read as the reverse complement.
CTTTACTGAATTCACTGATGAGCTCTAGTAGTTTTCTGGCAGCATCTTTAGGATTTTCTATATATAGCATCATGTAATCTGCAAACAGAGTTCTACTTCTTCTACAATTTGGATTCCTTTTATTTCTTTTTCTTCTCTGATTGCTGTGGCTAGGAATTCCAAAACTATGTTGAATACAAGTGGCGAGAGTGGGCATCCTTCATCTTTTTACATTTAAATAGTGCTCCCTCTAGATTTGGACATAAGGAGTCATTAAATTCAATTCATTTTCTATGTGTCTAACTAGTTATCCCAACACTATTTATTTGAATACATCATCTTCTTTCCACTGACTTAAGCTGTTACCTTTATCATATTTCAAACTCTCATTTAATGTGTCCATTTCTAGATTGTCTTATGGATGGCTGATGGGCCTGGTGACGGGCCAGCCTCAGTTATTTGACTTTTGAACTTTATGATGTGCTTGTGAGTATAGCAGGTTTCCCCCATCTCTCTTACTCATAAGAGGAAGCTGCATTTCACACAGTACAGTTAACCAGGGAATCCATGGCATGGCCTCAGACCACAACACTCTAGACACAGGATTAGCTCTTGAGTTGGACGGGAAGCCTGAGTGTTTGGGGCTGAGTCCTCGCCTTGGTGGCTAATGCTGTCAGGGAACAGGAGCACTTGTCTCTTCTGGGCTCACTCACATGGCAGAGTCCAGACAAGGGGTCTCTTCCGGGCTCACTCACATGGCAGAATCCAGACAAGGGGTTTCTTCCGGGCTCACTCACACGGCAGAGTCCAGACAAGGGACGCACCTGGGTCTCGGGTCTGACCCTGGGGGCCACTTCCTACTCATGTGTGATCACAGTTTCAGGGCATCTTATGAAAACTGAATTCAGTAACTCAAGAAAGTAAATAAGCCTAATTCAAAAAGGAAAAGAATGGCAATAAGAAAAATCTGTAACATGTAGCCAGCCCCTCCCCTCCCCAGGCCAACCACCGGAAAGGAAAATAACTGACACGGTAAAGTGTTATAGCTGGAGTGCTGTTATAACCAGCGCAGGTCAAAATGGTTTCACATCATGACTTGGACAGCAGTGACTCAGTTTCCTTATCTAATCTAGACCACCTGTACCAATGTGGCTTTTCCAGCCTCATCCTTGTGAAACTAGCCCAGAGGAATGCTGCCCCTGTCCCCAGACCTCCTGCTTGGTGCTCTCCTTTACTGACTTGTAAACAAAAAAGTAGTGGTTAAGAGCAGATTCTAGAGCTGTAGTGCAAGTTCAGATCCTAACTGCACCCCTCCTACCTGCTGGACCTTGAATGAGTCATTTAACCTCAGTTTCAGTTTCCCCATCTGTAAAATGGGGATAATAAGAAAGAGTGCCTACTGCAGAGGGTTACTGGGAGGATTAAATGAATGACTAATGTGAAGTACACAGAATGGTGCTGACACATAGTAAGGTTATATAGTATTGGTTAAATGCATGTCCCTACCTCAAGATGAGTCATTCAGTTCATGTTTATCATGGTAGGTGCCTGACAACGTCGATGGAGAGGGGAGTTTGAATGAGTAGAATCACCTTCAGAAAAAAGTGAAGTTGCACCCTCATCAGACTATTTAGGACAATGGGTAATCTTTAAACCCGGGTGCTTTTCTGGAACACAGAGGGACAGGCTGCACCAAAGAGCTCCAGACGCTTTTTCAGAATTGTACAGGACTTGCATTACGTGCTTTTTTTTTTTTTTTTTTAAAGAAGATGTTGGGGGTAGGAATTTATTAATTTATTAATTTATTTTTGCTGTGTGGGGTCTTCGTTTCTGTGCGAGGGCTTTCTCTAGTTCTGGCAAGCGGGGGCCACTCTTCATCGCGGTGTGCGGGCCTCTCACTATCGCGGCCTCTCTTGTTGCGGAGCACAAGTTCCAGACGCGCAGGCTCAGTAGTTGTGGCTCACGGGCCTAGTTGCTCCGCGGCATGTGGGATTCTCCCAGACCAGGGCTCGTACCCGTGTCCCCTGCATTAGCAGGCAGATTCTCAACCACTGCGCCACCAGGGAAGCCCAACATGCTGATTTTTTTTCACATAAATTTTATAATCAGCTTGCCTGATTTAAAAAAAAAAAAGTGTGTGTGTGTGTGTGTGTGTGTCCCTCCATATTCTGCCAGTAGTTTCTATTGAAACGGCAATCAATTTAGATTAACTTAGAATTATCTTTCTTACAATATTTTTGACTTTCTAGCCAAAAATAGGAGATTTATCCATGTGTTCAAATCAGTTGTAATGTCCCTCAGTATTTTTTAGCCCTCTGTTCGTATAGATTTTCTGTATCTTCATTATTGGGTATTTTTAGGAAGACTACTTTTTTTTAATTTGGCGATCGTGATTTTTTTCATGAATTTTTCATTCTGAGATAATTGTACATTCACATGCAGCAGCTAGCTGTGAGAAATAATAGAGAGATCCCACGTAGCCTTCACCCAGTCTGCACCAGTGGTAACATTTTGCAAACTGTAGGACCAGATCACTGCCAGGATACAGACGCTGACACAGGGGAGCTTCTGTCACCCCAGGGTCCCTCATGTAGCCCCCTTTCATAGCCACACTCCCTTCTCTCCCATTTCACCTTGTCGTTAGCCCCTGGCAACCACTAATCAGTTCTGCATTGCTTTAATTTTGTCTTTACAAGAATGCTCTATAAATGGAACTGTACAGTATGGGACCTTTTGAAACTGGCTCTTTTCACTCAACACAGTTCTCTGAAGATTCATCCAGGTTGCTGCATGTATCTTTGCATTCTTGGTGTGACCCTGTTTACACTGGTTATTTTTACAGCTGATGGACCCCGGTTACTAATAGCTTCCCTTTTTTTGCGCTGACTATCATAGATGAAATCAGTGTGTGTTCTTTTATTATGCCAGCCTTGTCAGATCAGTGGGATTCTGGCTCCACAGAGACTGTGGAAGGTTTCGTTAAGGATGTGACTATTTTAAAATATATGCTCAAAGAGAAAAAAAAAGCTCCTGTGAAAAAAAATTTGTTTTGTTCTTAATTTTCTTTTTTTCAACCACTTTATTTGAGTCACGATTGACATACAAAATCTGTACATAATTAATGTATACAATGTGATGAATTTGGAGATAAGTATATACCTATGAGACCGTCACCACAATCTAGGCCATAAACATACCCATCACCTCCAAAAGTTTCTTCACGCCCTCTTTTATCATGTATATTGTTATTTCCTAAGAACACTTAGCATCAGATCTACCCTCTGAGCAACTTCTGAAGCACACAATGCACGGCTGTTGACTACAGGCACTGCGATAGGCAGGCGCTCTCTAGGACTCATTCACCCTGCAGAGCTGAAACTTTGTGCCCTTTGACAAATTCCTCCAAGCTGCCTCCTCCCCCTGCCCCTGGCAACCACCATTCAACTCTCTGCTTCTCTGCGCTTGGCTATTTTAGATTCTTCATATAAGTGATATCATACAGTATTTGTCCTTCTGTGTCTGGCTTATTTCACTGTCCTCCACATTCATCCGTGTTGTCACAAGTGGCAGGATTTCCTTCTTGTGAAAGAATTCTTGTACAACAACTCTATTTCTGAACGCTAACAGGATTCGGGGGGAAAAAAGTCCTTTTTACATCATTTATGTTTGATAGAGAGTGGGATAGAAGGAAGCAAGTTTGCTCCCTATGGGATAGATGCAAGAGTTCAGGGAGCCCCCAAGGAGGGGCTTGGGAGCCCTGGGGCCATCCTGTGGGGCCGGGAGGAGGGCATTCCTGTCTTGACTGCTCCCCCGAGAGAGGGCCTCACTTTCTCCCAGTATCTTCTTGCCTCCCACCAGCCCACCCAGCTCTGTCTCTCTCCCCAGCTCTGTGACTCGTAGTCATCTTGAAGCTCCCTGCTCACCCCCATGTGCAGCACTGCTCTCGGGCTGGGGTGACTGCAGACTAAGAATGGGAATCTTGGCGAGAGCTCTGGGGGCCGGGGGGGGGGGGGGGGGGGGGGGGGGGGG
>NW_020838013.1:7920068-8110926 GCF_003676395.1 Aethalodelphis obliquidens | reverse complement strand
ACACACACACACACACCCCTACACACACACCTACACACACACACACACACACCTACACACACACACACACACACACACACCACACCGCTGAGCTAAGAAGGGCAAAGGGCAGCCCCAGTCTGAAACTCCCGTGGGTTCCCCCAGCGTGGATGTGTGTAGGGTCTAGGCTCTAGGAGCTGAAGGCACCTGTAAGATCCAGTGCGGTGCCCGGCAGGCAGGCAGAGGAGACGGTGCCCCGTTGCCCTGTGTGTCCATTCTTCCAGGCAGGAGGTGTGAGTGTGCACACCAGGCACCGTGCAAGCCCCAGGAGACCAGGAGGATCTGGGCAGGGACCACCCCTGCTCTCTCAGAGGTCCTGATCTCCTCGGCAACACTCCCTGGGCACTGCGTTCCAAAGGAGCCCCGGCGTTACCCTTTCGGTGAGGAGAAAGCTCGCTACCCTGCACACATCTTTGGACTAAAGAATCCTCTTAAAATCATAATAGTACTCGCCCTTAGCCAGGCACTGTGCTGAGTGCTTTATAAACATCATTTCACTAATCCTTACATCACGGCAGCTTTTGACATAAGAATATTATCACTCCTGTTTTATATATAATCAACCTGAGGCTTGAGAGGTTAAGTCGGGCCCAGGGTCACAAAGCTAGTATTGACCCTGAGCAGTGGCTCTGATGAAGTCACTGTCGCTCCTCAAATACTCCCTTGGTGTCATTTTAAACAAGTCAAGCTCTCTCCTGACCCTCTCCCCTTCCCCAGGCTGGGACCGACCTACGTCCCTCCTTAAGAGTGGCCAATTTCTAAGCCTCAGACTGGTCCACAGAGAACCCATCTCCCCTCTTGTTCTTAATGTATAACTGGGTGTTTGTCTGTGGTGAAGGGTTACGAGCCGTCTCCTTCGATCCCAAGGCCGGTGAAGGCAGAAGTAGGTCTTTTTGTTCAGCATTATCTTCAGTGTTTAATCCGCACAGAGCCCATCATGGCCGTTCTGTGAATGTTTGACGAATAAATAAGTGAATGAATAAGCAAGGGGGGATTGCACCAGGGCCTGTCAGGTGCAGGACCCTGGCTGTGGTCCATCCTCCTCACAAGGGCCTGCCCAGTCTGCAGCGGGTCTCGAAGCAGCAGTGAGGCCTTAATGCTCTTTCTGGAGCTCCTTCACCCCTGCTCTTCCTCCAGGGCACGTCCCCACTCACACAGTCCATGGCAGTTGGAGTCCAGAGTCTACCAGGGGTCTCTGATCGAAAGCTCTGCCCCGCTGGAGCCCACTCCCTTCCGTTGCTGTGCTAGAAGTACAGGGAGATGAAGTGCGGTCACTCTGGTGGTCCGCCAGGGCCTTGTTATGCTGCACTGTCTCAGTTTTCGTAGATCAAGGGACCAGGCTCTGGGGATGGCAGATGCTCCCGGGTAGAAAACAGTGGCTCCTGGGAAGGAACTCAAGTCTGTGCATGCTGAGACCAGGAGGTTCTCCGCCACCAGGCTGTGTTCACACGCCTTCCTTGCTTGGTTGGTCGCCCTAGTTATGCCCTCCCCAGAGAGGAAGTCTGCTCCCCCTTCCTAATGGCAAGTCTCCTGTTAGCCTGAGAACCAGGGGCCTTTAGATCTTCTTGTTCCCGGGATAATTCTCACCAGCTCAGGAGGCATGGGGATGGGCCAGTGTTAGGAATGGGGCCAGCACCTGATTAAAGGCTCCAAATGAGGGCTCTCGCGCTGGGTGACGGAGCTGGAGGTGAGGGACAGAGCGAAGGTCCTGGCCCTCTGCAGCCTGCTGGCCTGAGTGCGGACGATGGTTTGCAAGACCAGTCGTGTGGAGGCCAGGTTTTCTGTGCCAAGGGCTAGGCCCCTCTTCCTGTCACTACTGCCTACAAAGGCTGGACCTGGGGCTCTGGCTGATCAGGAAAAAGTAAGAATTGCATATGATTCCATCAAAGATGGTTTTCCTATTAAAACATGACTCGTGTTAAAACACAGGGCTTAGTTCAGAGTAAACATTTCGAACTGCTGAGGAGAAGCAGAGATTTATAACACAGAGCAAGACTTAAAGACGTAAAAGCCCCTGTACACTGACTGAGGCCGTGAGCGCTGCCCTGCAGTGCCAGCTCAGTTCAGACCCCACTTGATCCAACCTGCTCCATCTCTGCTTCCAGGAGCCCCCCCCTCACTTTCTCACCTCAGTACTCCCAGGTTGGGAGGTCTCGCGGTCCAGCCTGGGCCTTAGGCCCTCCTCACTCCCTCCTGGCTTGAGCTCCAGGGCAGCCGCCCTTGCTCTGTGCCCCCAAATCTTGGCCTCCACCAGCTTTGTTGGATTCCTCTCCCTGGCCGCACACTCGCTGCTGCCTCTCTCTTCCAAATCATAAACACAAAAGATGGCCAAAGGTACACTCTCCACGACATTTTTCCTGGTCAGACAAAACCTAATGACTGCCTTTTGTTTCCTTCCATTTAGAAGCATTTCCCTGGCAACCCTGTCTCTCCTTAGTCAACAGCAGCTAACTTCATCCTTCCCCTTTATCAAGATATTGTTTAGAGCAAATAACTCATTAACTGGTACAGCAACTTGGGAACCCTTTCACGCCGGCTCTCGAGAGGACCTTTCCCCTGAGAACGGGGCACCCCACAGAGCTCAGGAGGAGCAGTGCCTTCGGGGGCTTTGGTAGGGCTCTGCCAGCAGACAGGCAGCTGCCGGTTAACGACTGTGCCTGGTACCTTCTCTGATTGGATTAAGTAACTTAACAAAAGGGAAGCCGACGTGGCTGGAGTGAACTGCCACATTCGTATTCCTGTGGCATCTCCTCCTAGGTGGCCCAGGTGTATGTATGAAGGCCTGAGGCCTGCTGCCAGCACCGCATAAGCTCCAGGGGGCCATGTGGGCTCAGTCCCCACTGATTCCTCAGCTCCCCAGCAGCATTCTCTTTCATGTGAAAATATACTCATTTGATAAACAGACTGTGTTCCAGAACTTTCTAGGTGACCTCCCTTCTCTTCCTTCTTTTCCACTGTTAGGGGTTGGAAAAGCAATAGATTTGCTTTCTCAGTGTCTCTGGAGTGACTTTCGGGGCAAGAAATGCCCCTTGTCTATGGCACCAGAGTTGTGGCCAACTGAGAACTTGCTTTGGCGGAGGAACCTGGGAGGAGCCCCTCAGCTAGGCCTGCTCATGTAGCAGGAGTGAGGGAAGCTTCTGCCTCTCACTCTCCCTCACAGACTGCTCCAGCCACAGGCAGGGGCTAGGAATCTCCCCACCAGGGCAAGTGCAGGACCAGCCTCCTTCAGAGAGCAGCCCGAGACGCAGGCGATGCTTTGCCAAGGTTCTGTCTCTATCAGAAAGTAGGTCTGTGTCCCTAACCCACACGGTGCACTAGATGGACGCTGGTGTACTGTGCGTACAGCAGGTGACTGGATAAGAAGTGAAATGGCTTCCATCTTTAGAGCTCTGCGACTTTGCATTTACAACTTCCTCCATTCCCTGCCTCACTCGTATTTCCTGGATTTGACATGTGTGCCTCTGGGGACAACCTGTGAGAATTACAGATTGCCGGGGGCGGGGGTGGGGGTGCAGCCGTGTCCGATTGGCACAGAGCGTCTAATGTTCAGACCTGAACAGACAGGGAAGGGGTTGCCTGGAGAGGGTCCCCATCTGGACAGAATGTTCCCCTACGTGGGGCAGCCGGCACAGCTCACGAGAGCATGTCTTCAGTCCTCAGATCCCAGAGTGTGCATGCCATGGCATGTCACACCCATAGCCACGTGTCTCACACTTCAGGGGCCCAGCCATGTCACGTAGAGGGCCACCCACATCACTGATTCTGGACAGGTGTCGACGGGTCCCCTTTTACATGGAACTGCACCCTGAATGGGAAGCCCAGCGCGCCTTCCATCTGATAGGCCACGCCAGAGGGTTGCTCACACCCAGGCGTGCGACCCTGGCCCCACTGTTCAGTGGCAGCACCCACACAGATATCGAGCCTTGCAGCTGCGAGGTGAGCTGCTGTCATTCCGTGTGGGGTGGGAGGATGAGCCCACGCAGGCAGCAGAGGCCACAGGCCGCCACAGCCTCTCGCTCAGGCACTGTAATTCCGGAGGTCCCATGCAGGCTTTGGGCCTTTGGGTCTGGGGCTTATGGAGGCGGGCCCCTGCCCACCCCGGTGCTCTGACTCCGTCTGCCCAAAGGCACCTGCAGCGTCGGCCATCCTCTGGAATAGGACTCCCGGGCAGGGTGGGCCAGGTTGTCTCCTAGTCACCTCCTGACTCACCAGGGTCCAGGCCATCACCTGGGCTAAGCCGAACGTTCTCTCTGTGGACAAGCCTGCCCGAGTCCTGGCCCACTCACCGTCAGCCTGCGCGCTCTGGGCCTCAGCCCAGTTCCAGGAGAGTCACGATGGGGCTTGTTCTAGGCCCCTCTGGCTCTCACCCATCCGGGGCATGGGAGAACAGAGAAAGGTGCTGGGCCTGCCCCTAGCAAGCCTGAGTCAATGGCAGATCGTCGCCCTTCGCCCTGTCTCGCTCGCTCGCCCTGGCCTTTTCCCTGCCTTCCTGAGAGCACAGCTGTGCCCGCCCGTCCTGCTCCTCGACCACCAGCTCCAGCCTGGCTGTGTGACCCTAAGGCCCTGTGATGCAGGGGACAAACATGCCTATCCCAATGATGACACTGGCCTGGGAGGCCAGACCCCAGACCACACCACACTGTGCCTGGCCAGGGGAGGAACACCCTCAGCAGCAGGGTGTGGGCACCCCGTGCAGAGACCTGGACCCTTACGGGCAGAGCCCCTGCCTGCCAAGTTTCTGTGATTATTTTGAAACCGGTCCCCACCACCCCCCCCCCCCCCCCCCCCGCCCCCAGCACTGAGTCTCATTCGCAGCCCCGGAACAACAGCTCCCGGCCCTGGGCAGCACGTTCCTGCGGGACAGCTGCTGTAACCGGATCGCGAGCCCGGCTGCCAGCACTCTCCACATGAGCACGTCTGCTCTTAGGCCAAGCTCTGGGCTGTGCAGAGCGTGGCTGCTCGACCAAACACGGGTCCCCCCACTCGGATGGCAAACCCCTGTTCAAGGCCCCGTTTTCAGACTGGGAGCACTGGCTTCCAGCTGTAAAACTGCATTCCCTCCGGAGCAAGAGCTCTTCTGCCCACCCCCACAGGACAAACAAAGGGACTCAGGTGCACTTCCCCGGCCAGAGGGCCCTGGTGTGCGTCAGTCCGGTCACCAGCCTAGAGGCCGACCCAGGTCCACGAGGCCCTCATGGTGCACAGCATGCCTGGTGCGTCCTCCTGGTGAGTGAAGGCGAGCACAGGGCCAGGTCTGGCTTGCTGAGGCAGGAGCGACAGCTCAGGGTGAAGACATGGCAGTCGCAGATCTAGGGGGACAGGATGCCAGGCAGTGACACAGATGCCCTGAACGGGGTGTACCAAGTAGACCTCAGCCCACCCACAAACTGCAGTGGAGAGATCTGGGTCGGGGCTTGCCCACCAAGTACAGGGCCGGTTGAGAGTGCTGGACTCCCAGGCCTGACGGCCTTGGGTTGAGGGCTGCGACAGCCTGGCCTGCTTGTGGCTGCCCTCAGTGCTACGCTCTGCAGAAGGCTCTGGTAGGTGGATACACGCCCACGAGCCCAGCTGTCCATACAGCGCCCCTGACTGCACTGGGGCTGCTGCACAGTATTCAAGAGGGCCGTCCTGGGATCCTGGGACTTGGGACTGTTTATACAGTCCTCTCCCTGACACAGCCTATTCGGTGGCTCTGACCCCCTGACCCCTATCAAGGAGGTGTGGCTGGCGGGGGAGGGACAGGTTCCCCTCTCCATTCTTCTCAGGCCCTCTGCTCCATCTGTGGCCTTCCCTCCCCAGCCAGGTCCCAGAGCCCAGGGTACAGTGTTCTGATGCGCCTGGGCCAGCAGCCAGCCAGTCATGGAGACACTGAGGACAGGGGCCTCCAGCCCAGACCCCGGTTCCCAAGGAGACTCAAAGGCCGGAGTCGGGGTGTCCTGCGGAAATCCTGGTGGGATGGAAAATCCCCAGCAGTTGGGCCCCAGGCTGAGCTGTGACACTGCACTTTTCCCGCCTGCTGGGGGTCAGCCGGCTCGCTGCTTCCTGCTTCCCTTTGATGTCCCTGTGTGAGGGAGGGGTCAGCACCTCTCTGGGCTCGGGCACACACACACACACACACACACACACACACGCGCGCGCGCGCTCTCGGCTGCAACAAGGAGTCTGTGCTCTGGGGCCTGGGTACTGGGTATGCTGGGGTCAGGCAGGGGACCTGGTGGGCTGGGGAAGGAGGCCAGGTGGAAAAACCCCAGCCTCGGCAGAGAGTTCCTGAGAGAGAGGAAAGGAAGGGTCTGCCCTGAAGCCCACCGAGGGCATGTCCGCTCTCCCTCCTGGGCTGTCTGATCTGGGAGGGAGACGCCATGATGAGCCTCTGTCTAGACGAGGAAACTGAGGCCTGTGGACAGTCCAAGCACCGCCACTCAAATGGCGTCCTTGGGGCCTTCCTCTCACATCTGGGGAACTTCCCCCAAAGTTTCAATAGCTGCTGCCGTTTGCCAGCCCTCCCTGCAGCACTGCGCCCCAGTCTCTGCGTGCACCCTCCCCAGTTCACTGCATGACGCCGGGCTCGGCCTCCAGCTCCAGGTGGCAGGGCAGAGCTCGGGCAGCCAGGACTTGTGGCCCTAGTGCCACCATTCTACATGCTCACTGCTGACAAGCCAGGTGCTCTCCCGAACACTGGGACTGAGCTGGTCCTCTGACCAGCCCAATAACCCCAGGAGGTACCCTGCTGGTTTTAATTTGGGTTCACAGATGAGGAAAATGAGGCACAGAGAGATTAGGGGACCTGCCCAGTGACACGTACCTCACCTGTGCTAGAACTGGGATCCCAACTGAGTGGCCTGGGGCTGCTGTTCGGCACTGCTGTGCTGTGCTGCCATATCACACCTCCATACTCCACTGTTCCCCAAGAGCCCCCTGGAGAGGTGCCCGAGGGGGAGAGCGCAGGCCGGTCATACAGCAAGGTCTGGAGCTGAGCTGGCAGGGGAAGAGGGAGCTCTGCTCTCTGCTCCTTCCACATGTGGGGTTGGGGAACAGGTCAACCCTCTAGAAGAACCCAGAGAAAATGGCAGGGGATGACCAGGAAAGCCGGGACCGCAGGGCCCAGGCTGGGAAACTGGAGGCACGCGTACCGCCTGCAGGATTCTGAGGGGCGGTTAGCCCGCCCTGTAGTAGTGGCTCCTCCGCCTGGCAGTTGGGTGGTCTGGCCCCCACCCACCTGTGCAAGAAGGCCTTTGAGATCCTGAGGAGAGAAGCTGTGGAGGCGCAGGTGGCTGGGGAGGTGACCCCCCCACTCTTTTAATGTTCAAACAGCTCAGCCTGCTGACTTTGATGCAGGGGGTTAGGCGGAGTGGCTTTGAAGTCAGCCCTTGGGGGACGCTCCTATCAGCCCCTGCGTAGATAATCTCCCACCCGGCCCTGGGACTCAATGCCACTCTTGGGCTGCCCCCCCTTACAGCTTGGGGCCTTTTGGGTGGCCTTGGGAAGAGGGGGCCTTAGCGGGGGAAGAAGCAGCCTCTCCTTGGGAAATGGGGAGCGTGGGGGAGGGGCAGCCCAGGACACATGCCCCCAGAAACCCCTGCCCTCTGCTCCACCTACCCCCAGGCACTGGTGTTCCTCCCAAGAGCCCTAGAGGTAGAAGGTGTCTGGAGAACCACCCTCCATCCTTTGGCTCAGAAGGAGCCTGGCCGCAGCCAGTGTGTCCCCGACATCTTCCACCTCATAGCCCGTGATTTGCTCCCTTGCCTTGTCTGCCAGCCTGGGAGCTCACGGAGGGGCACCCCATCTGATGGCCCCCGCGTCCCAGCACTGGGCCTGCACAGGAGGGCCAGAATGAATGATGACTCAATGAATGATGTAGAAATCTGTTAGCAGGGGTACCTTCTGGATTCTCAGACATCCAGACATTTCAGGAACAAAAGAAGCCAGCAAGCGGCCTCTGCAGCCCTGGCAGCACGAGTGGGAGGGGCAGTGGGATGAGCGGCTGGCCAAGGAGGCCAGGGTCCGGTGAGTGGCTGCTGGGGGCAGCGCCCTTTGCACTGGGGCGGGGCACAGTCCCATTGGGAAGCTAGTTGAGGGGGTGGCGTTTGGCTCCCGAGTGGCCTATGCAGGGAGGGAAGCGATACCTTGTCAGGGTGGCATTTGGCCCTCCCAGGTACCTCGCCGTGGCCTCGGGCATCCCTCTGGGCTCCCACCCCTGCATGTGCAGGGAAGGCCTCTTGGACTCCAAGGCTGCCTTCCCCCACAATGACGACAGTGGCGGGCCTCAGCGTGGCCCAGGGCTCTGCTGCTTGGGAGACCTTTGCCCGAGCACAAGCTGAGAAGGCATGTGAGCCTGAGGGCCGGCCCTGCCTCTCCTACCCTCTCTCAGGCTGGTTCTCCGGCGAGCTGAAGGTTCGAGAGTGACTCTCTGTCTTCCGAGGTTGGACAGGGAGCCTGACAAAGGCCTGCAGCCCTCCCCGCCATGAGAGGACAGGGAGGGCTGGCCTCCTCAGAGGCCGAGCTAAATTCTGCTGTGTCAGTGCCCAGTGGCCTCAGGCAAGTCACTCTGTGTGGCCAGGCTGCTCTTTCCTGCATCTGCACGTGCGCGCAGTGCCTCCGGCCCTGGGCCCTGGGCGGCGGGGGATTAGATCACGTCGAGCATGATGAAGTTAAGGCGCTGCACGGTTTCCTTAGAGGGCTGGTGCTGCTGGCGTGACCGTTCTGCGGGTGACATGTGCCTATACTAGAAGGCTGTCTCCCTCCCTGAGAGGAGCAGGGGTCCTAGGGGCTGTGAACGAGGCAACGTGAGAGCAGAGGCTGGGTCCTGGGACCCTGGGGACAGCCCGTGGGCCTGGTAGGGTCTCAGCTTCCATCATGAAGAAGGTGCCACAGGGGCCAGGGGCTGGGCAAGAAGCAACACGAAGAGGGGACAGAACCCCAGGCCTTGTCAAGGAGTGGGTCACAGGCTAAGCACGCGTGCGTTTTAGTGCACGACTGAGTGGGTGTGTGTTAGGGCAGATGGGTGTGAGGGGCATCTGTTAAGAGTTTCTGAGCAGTTTTCATCCCATTCCTAGAGCCTTCAGGTGTGTTCAGCCTGGCAGGGAAGTCAGAGGGAGACTGTGGACTTCAGGCTGTGGGAGCGCTCTCCCCACTTGCCCTGGGTCCCGGGCTGCTGCTTTCCCACTGCTGGGAACTGGTCTCTGGGGGCACAGGAGTCCAAGCCTCTACTCCCACCCAGGTTTCACCTGGGTTGAGGTCCCAGCTCCTTTAAGCCAATCTCAAAGGTTCGTTTGGAACTCACGGCCATGTGTTCATGTCCACCAGGCTGGGATGGAGGGCAGCGGCTTTGGGGTGAAGTCTTGTCTTAGGCATCAGAACAAGCTGGAAGAGGGAGGGCATGGGGAGCCTTTGTTCTAGATGCACACAGATTCCTGGCGACACCAGGGGGTGGGGGCTGAGCAGAGTCCCTCTCAGGGCCTTCTGGGAGGGGCACTCAGAGCTCAGCTGCGTTTAAAAATTAGCAGGCGGAGGAGTTCGAGGCTCTGCAGTTAACCCCTTTTGAGCCTTTGAAGCCTGTTTGAACTGTTAATCAGGAAGGCTGGGCTGAAGGGCTGCCGCCACCCCCCTGAACGCCTGTCCCTGGCTGGGTCTCTGAGTCTGGGCGTTAAAAGCCGAGAAGAAACTGCTGTCTGCGTGGGGTCTACTGAAGCCCCCCACCCCCTCCAAGACTGTGATGTTGACGGCCTCTTTGTTTTCTCATCTCAGCCTATTCAAGGCCATTTTTCAGCTTGCTGGCTTTGCGTTAAGATTGGGGGGATTTTCCACCCTTCCGAGGTTATGAAATAGCTCAGCAAGGACGAGGCCTCCCCGCGGGAGTCAACCCAGCCTCCCGCACGTGCTGCAGGGAAAGGCTCTTTATTGCCACAATACCAAGGGCAAAATGAGAGAGGAGGAAGGACTTTGGGGAAAGGGTCTCTCCCTGTGTGTCCTGGGGAGCGGTGGCCAGCAGAGAGCCACGCTGGCTGGAGGCACATCCCAGCAGGGCCATTTCTAGGGCGGCGGTCATCCACTGCCAATGGTCAGAGGCCCAGGAACACTGCTTGCAGTATGGCCTCTGCAGGGGCCATGACCCTTACTTAGGCAGGTGACTTTCCCTCCTTCCTGGTCTCCTGGCTTTCCCGCGCCTCTCCGGGTCTGTCCTCGATCTTCTTTGCAGGCTCTCCCTCGTGGCCTGGCTGTTAACACCTGAGCTCCTCAGGACCTGTCCAGGGCTGGCTTCCCTCTTCTCTCCAAACTGCTTCCCTGAGCTGCGCCTGCAGCTTCCAGCACCATCTGTGGGTCCCTGATTCCCAAACATGTCTTCAGCCTGGCCCTCCACACTGCAGACCCACGTTCCAGTCACCAGCCCCACGGCTTCCTTCTGCAGTCTCTCATGCCATACTCCACCCCACCAAGGCACCTTTTCTCCAACAACAGAGGTCCCTGCCACCCACCCCTGCCATGCAAGCCAGAAACCCCAGAATCATGCCCAGCACTCCCCCGTCCTAGCTGCCCGAGTCAGTCCAACACCACACCAGGTTGATTTCACCCTGACATCTGCGGAAGATTTCTGCTTCCCTCTGTTCCCGTCACCACTGCCCAGGCAGGCCACCGTCTCTGGGCACTGCAGCGCCTCTGTCCCCTTCCAGTACCTTCTCCACTCAGAGGAGGGGGATCATTTCACAACACGAATCCAACTGGGCCACTCCCCGTGTGGGACCTTTCAGAGGCTCTCGGCACTCTCAGAACAAGGCCAAAGTCCTTAGCAGCAGCGTGGCCTGCTCTGCGCTTCAGGTGCCTGGCCTCTTTCCGGCCCTTTGGCTCATGGGCTCCCTCCACCAGGGGGCCCTTTGCCTGCAGCTCCTGTCCTGCCTCCCCCACCTTCCCCAAGGGAACTTCTAGGACCCCAGACTAATTCCTGGCGCAGACCCTGTTGCAGGTGGTTCCTGTTATATGAGTCTCTTCTGTGTCCCCACCTGCAGAGCATTCCCCTTGGGGTGCAGTAAGACACACACGCACGCACCGGGTAGTCTCTCCCCTCGGCCCACAAGCCCCAAAGAGGGCAGGCGCTGCTCAGCTCCTGTTCCTGCTGAGTTCCTACTGCCTGCTGAGTTTTCGACAAAGGTCTGTTCAGTGACCAAATCTGTAAACTGGCAGTGATCGCTGCCCTGCCTCTCAGACAGGATTCACTGCCTGGGCGCGTGCTGTGTAGATGGCAGGACGCTGCCTCAAAGTCAGCTGTACGTGGCCTGTCTCGCTAGCAGGCCTGGAGTGCGAGCGAGCTCTGTGAGGGCCTGCTACAATCTCCCGGAACAGCACAGGCGCAAGAATGAAGGAACAGGAGCTCCCTTGTTGGAGGGAGGGGAGAGAAGGGATTCCACTGGGCCACACTGGCAAAGGGCTCCCCACCCTGTAACAGCAACCTGCTGCAGGACGACTTCCTGTCACACCCTCAGATGTTCCTCACTTCTGCCCTCCTGGACACACTCACACTCAGGCGGACATGATCTGGCTCTCTGCTCCGGTCAGGCCCTCTTCACAGCCCAGGGTCACCTGTGTGGCCGCTGGACTGAACTGCTCTGGTGCACACCTGCCACAACTCGCCTGGGCACCCGATGGCCCTGGCCCTCTCTCCCACCCCCATCCCCACCCCGAAGCCCAGCCAGAGCCCTGGTGGGGGCCCAGTCTGCCTGGGCAGTGGCCGGAGGAGCTGGGGACAGGCTCGTGTGCTAGGCACTGGCCCCCCAGGGAGTCCCCATTCTATGACACTAATTGCTACAATTAGCAGGAGAAAGGGCTATTAGATCAGTTTCTTCTCTGGCTGAGGCCGGGCTGCTGGGGAGGGTGAGCGCAAGCCCAAAGCTTTTCGAAGCAGCAAGGATTCCTCCATAAATGAGGCCACATTTAAATTGCAAACAAGGGCCTCGCCCAGCCCAAGGAAGGGCTCCCAGAGAAAGGCTTTCGTTCCGCAGATGGAGCGGCTGGGGGAGCGGGTGCAAGCTCCGGTTTTGGTTCGTGGGCCTTCCCTATCTGATCGAACCTTGGGTCGTCCAGGCTCCCGTCAGTGACCCAGTCCTGCTGGGGCCGGCCAGCAGGGAGGAACACGGCAATGGCTGGGAAGGAAGGACAGTGCTGGAGGCCACTCCCTCCCCTCCCCCTCCCCCCGCACCAGGCCTGCGCTGAGGCCCCCTAGGATGCCTCCTCCTCCCAGAGCGCATGGCAAACCTTCTGGGTCTGCTGTCCATCGAGAGCCACTCCCTCGTCAGTCTGCACTAACTGGGAAAGGTGAGAGGGCCCACTCGGCCTCTACCCAGGCCACCTCTAATTCAGACAAGCCACAGGCGCCTGTGCCGGAAGCGCTCAGGGAATGCGGCCGCAGGGCAGTTCTAACTGGAGCCCCAGGTGGCAGCCTGCGGCCTTGGGGTGGAGGCACCTGCCCAGCCTGAGTTACACGCTAGCCGAGGAAGGGGGTGCTTCCACTGGCCAGGCCTGGGTCAGGGTCTCTCACTCAGAGGGAGAGCGGTGGGTGCTGGGTGTGGCGGGGTGCAGGTCAGGGCTTGCTTCACTTAAAGGGCCAGAGCAGAGATCACCCCAGTCCCGGAGCGGGTCTCAGATAGTGGCCCTCACCTGGGGTGCCCCCCAGGGGATATGTGGCAGTGTCTGCAGACGTTTTTGATTATTACCACTGTGGAGGTGCTACTGGTGTGTACTGGGTAGAGGCCAGGCAAGCTGCTAACCACCCTGAGACACAAAGGACAGCGCCCCACAACCAAGAATGCTCAGGCCGAACGTCCCCGGTGCGGCAGCTGAACCCTCGGTCTGGGGGCTGAGGTCCCGACATGCTGTGTGCTTTCTCACTGCGTTCTGAAAGTGGATGCACCCCTTCCTGGCCTGGCCTCTTCCTCCATTCAGCAAATCAATGAAGCCATTCAACAGCAATGCATGACGTACCCCCGCCGTGTGCAGACCCTGAAGAGAAGACAGACACCCTCTCAAGGGGCCTCCCTTCTGGTAGAGGGGACAGGCAGGCAACAAATAAGTAGACGCCTAAGGAACTAGAAAATACTGTGGCATAGTCTGTGCACGGGGAAGCCTGAAACCTAGTGCCGACCTAGCGAGTGACTGAAAGGGCGGCTCAGAGGAGGTCTCTTTCACAGGCCGCACTTCAGGTGAGACCTTAAAGGACGGACGAGAAGGAGCTGTCGTGGGAACAGCCAGGCAGAAGTAGCTAGTGCAAAGGCCAGGAGGCACTTGTCGTGGCTGGTTTGAGACACAGGCAGAAGGCTGGCGTGACAGGAGCTCGGTGAGGGAGAAGGACAGCGGGCGGGGCAGAGCTTGTAAAACCAGATGGAATTTGAATTTTATTTCCCCAAAATAGAAGCTACTAGAGGATGCCTGGCAGGGGGAGGGACAGGACACACATTCATTCATTCGCTCTTGGCTTTGGGGACTCTGCTGCATAGGACATGGGGTTATTCACAGCCCTAAGTTCACGAAGCACTGTGGGCAACCCCATAAGGGTCTGTGGGAGGCACCCCTGAAAAGGCATCTTTCTGCTTTTCCATTTAATCCCTGTTCTCCACCCCACCTCTCCTCTCGCCGTAGCCAGCCGCTCCAGTGTAATTTATTTATATCGCTGTGTGCATGCGGCCTGGTAATGCATGGAGTATCTTCTAGCATGTCTGGGTGGTGTGTAATTTTCACTTAAATACAGAGCCGTGTACCGAGGCTCTCGTTTTGTTTGGCGTTTGTGTCACTCGGCGCCGTGTCTGCACACGTCTCCATTTTGGGAAGTGTACATCCAGTCCTTACTCCTAACCGCAGTGCCAGGCTCCAGCTCCCCACCCTCACAGGCAGGCTGCACCGAGCGTGCACACACACAGCCCCTCGTTGTTCTGGTGAGAACTGCTCTAGCTGTTTACCCAGGAGGGAAACTGGTAGGTTGCAGGTATTAAATATTTTCTTTGAGGAAGAAGTACTGGATGGCCCTCCAGAATGTCTTTGCCTGTCTACGTTCCCACCTGCAGCACACAGGGAGGCTTGTTTCCTGCATTTCTGCCAACATTTGGCATTATCCTACTTTCTAGCTCTTCTCAGATGAAGAGTATCTGTGGCTTTCATCTGCATTTCTCTGATTCCTGATGAGCCTGAGCGTCTTTTCACATGGTTGTTAACCCTCCTGCAAATCGCCAGGTAATATCTTTTGCCCCTCTTCTCTCGGGCTTCCTATCTTTTTCTTATCGATTTGCAAGACTTTCCAGTGTATTTTAGCTGTTGTTCCCGTATCGGTTTTAGTTGTCTCACAGATCTTGGAATTTGTCATCTGTAACCTGGGCAGAGCAACACAAGTCAGAGTGAAGAAAGGCAAGTCACTACTATGAAAATAGTTCCGACCTTTGCCGCGATGGACTTATTTAACAGAGATACTTAATTAGCATGTATTCAAGTTCATAAACTTTAGTCCTGCGGTTTGTGCTTGTGCTGACCCCAAGGCCACCCTGGGCCACAAAACTCTTCATAGTTTTCTCCTACTGAACAAATGTCAAGTACCTTTTACTTGTAAATCTTTAAGTCCTTTTGGAGCCTGCTTTTCTGGGGGGGTCACATGGGAATCAACATTCATGTTTCTCCATTTAGGGCTAAGTTTCCCAATACCATCTTCTGAACAGTCCCCTTAGACATGTGGGGCCACCTTTACCTCATGCCACCTTCCTCTAGTGCAGGGCTGCCTCTGAAGTCTCTCCCGGGCCTCTGTTTCCCACCATTCCAGTCACTGAGGCTTGGAGTAGGCCCCAGGATCTGCTGGTACAAGGCCTTCTCTGTTCTCCTTTTCCAAAGTTCACTTGGTGTTTGTAGATCTTTTTTTTTTTTCACATACACTTTAGAATATGTTTGTCAAGTTCCTCAAAAGCTCCAACTGGAAGTTTAACCAGAGTGGCATTCAATTTACAGATTTGGAAAAACCTGACATCTCTCTAGTCCTGAGCTGCCCCATCCAGGAGAACAGAATGGCTCTCCATATCAAAAGATCTTCCTTTATATCCTTCGATAAAATTTTAAAATTTTCTTCATAAAAGTCTTTGTTAATTCCAAGACCCGACATAAACTTTGCTGCTACACTGATTTCTACCTTAACTTCTACTACGCTTTTAAAGTATTCACTACTGGCATGAAAAAAAAATGCTTTGGGCAGGGGGGGTACATTGATCTTATATCCAAACACTTTGCAGAAGTCTCTTTTCAGTTCTAAAAGTTGATTTTTTTTTTCCACGTAGCTCAGTAGTTTTCAGAGTGTGGCCCAAGGACCCCAGAGAGCCCCTGAAACTCTTTCTCAGGGTCCAAACTATTTTGGTATTTTCGTGATAATACTCGTAGACAACATTTGCCTCTTCTGTTCGCACTCTCCCGAAGTTGAAGAGTTTTCCAGAGGCAGCATGACCCCCCACCGGAATACGTGCTTTTGTACTGTCCTATGTTTCAAGCATTTCTCAGTTTCAACTTCTAAGAAGGTAACTATCAATCAAAAAAGATATAACCCATATTAACAAAAGCTCTTTGGGGACCTCAGTAATTTTTAAGAGTACAAGCGTCCTAAGACTAAAACGTTTAAGAACCCTGATACAAACAATCTATCTTACAATCAGCAGCTTTCTCTTTCCCTTGGGCCCTCTCCATACACTTCGTTCCCTTTCCTTGTGCTGGGGGACGGCCAGGATGGCATCCTAAGGGTACTCCTTATCTTAAAGGGACAGATACACTTTTGGTTTCTCCCTTAAGTTTGCTGAAAAGTAACGTTTTTCTATATGACTTGTATCAGTTTAAAGAAGTTCCCTTCTAGTCCTAGCTGGCTAAGTGGTGCCCTCCCCCAACTCATACAAAGGCATTAAACTTTATCATACAATTTTTCTGCTTCTACTGAGAGACCCATATGGTTTTTCTCCTTTAGTCTCTTAATGTGGTGAATTACATGGATAGAATTTCTGATATTGGATCATCTCTGCATTCCTAGTGGAAATCCCACTTGTTTAAGAATTGTTTAATATACTGTTGGATTCAGTTAGCTAACGCTGTACATGGGACTTCTGCATCTATGTTCATAAGGGAAATAGTTCATAATTTTCTTTTCTTTTGGCTCTCCTTATTTGAATTTGGACATGCTCTGATTCACAATTTAAAAAAGATCCCTCTAGCTGGAGCATAAATCCTGAAACAGGCCCACTTTTCTCTTCAGCATGTTTGGAAATACATTAAAATAGAGCCGTAATCAAGCAACCCAATCCTTAGATTCTTCTCCTAGTGAGTATCTGGAAAACAGGTGCAGAAACGGATCATTTGAGACACCATAGAAATCTGGTTAATCCTGCCTGCCTGCTTTCCTTCAACAAGCACTGCCTGAGCACGGCTGTGTATCAGGCTCCCGGCGAGGTGCGGGGCAGGCGGCAGAGAACAAACCGGAAGAGCCCCTTCCGGGAGCTCTCCGCAGGCGCGGGCACGGCAGCACGGAAAGGCACTGGGAAACACACCTCAAATGTAGATTTTACTGTTGTTAGCAACATTCTTGTGCTTTGTGACACTCAATCTAGGTCAGGACTGTTCTGTGCAGACGGATGAACCCCTCTCGTGCCCGGAACAGTCCTGTGGGAAGGCACTCATCCCCGTTTCGCAGAAAAGGTGCCAGAGGAACAGTGGGGGCTGGCGGTGAGTTTGTCCCCGGCTCCTGCCCACACTGCGCCCCGACTCCAATCCTCAACTCCCAGCGCCTGCTGTGACCACGATTTCTAGGCCCTCCTCCCATCCCCCACCCGGGCCGGTGATTCCGACCCCCAAATGGAGACCGACCTTTGACTCAGAACCGCCACTGAGACTAGAAACCTCGACTTCCAATTCCTGCCTCTGATCCCCAGCTCGGACCTCTAACCGCCAGCTCCGATCTCCAGCTCGCAACCCCAATCCCCAACCCGGACCCTGACTCAGAACCGCGACTCGGGCTCCAATCCCCGACTGGGACGCCCGACCTGGAGCCCCTCCTCGGAAATCCGATCCCGACTCGGCTTCTAGACGCCCCACACCGGCAGCCCCGACCTTGGACTCGGAACCACAGGGCGGACACCAGACCCCCACTCTGATCCCCGACCCCGGACTCGGAACCCGGCTGTCTCCCAGGACCCCTGACCCTCAGCTGTCCGACTCAGACCCCGAGGCGGCCCCCAGCCGCGGATTCCAACCCCTGACTCGGACCCCAGACGCAGCACCGCGAGGCGGACTCGGCTCCCCGACTCAGAATTCGGATCTTAACTCGGACGGACCCTGACTTGATCGCCGACTCAGAGCCCCGACCCGCACTGGGACCCCGGACTCGGACGCGGATCCCCAACGCAGAAGGGCGAGGCGGACTCCAGACGCGGATCCGACCCTGGACTCGGAACGCGACCCTCGGATCCTCCATCCGCAGACTCGGAAGCGCGACGCAGAGGCGGACCTCGGTCCCGACCCTGGTCCGGCTCCCACGAGGCGCAGAGGGAGCGCCAGCCAGGCCGGGCCCAGCGGCTGAGCAGCCGACCGCGGCGACCCCCACCGCCCGCCCCCGAGACGCGGGGCTCACCTCGGCTCGCCGGCGGGCGCCCGTCCCCGCTCCTCCCGGCGGACCGCGCCCAGAGCGCTGAGCGGCCGTGAGGCGAGCGCGGCCTTGAGGAACGCGGCACTGAGGCGGCTGCGGCCGTGAAGAGCGCGGCCCGAGGAGCATCTCGGTGGAAAGAGCGCGGCACTGAGGAGAACGCGGCCAGAAGAGAACGCGGCCCGAGGAGCGCTGCACTGAGGTGAGCGCGGCCGCGAGGAGAGCGCGGCACCGAGGTGACTGCGGCCGCAAGGAGAGCGCAGCGCGAGCAACCGCCGCGTGCCAGGGACAGCGACCGTCTGCCGAGTGGCCGCAGTGGCGGCCGACCCGGGTTGATGTGGCGGCCGTCCCGCCGCTGATTGGATGGCCCGCGGGGGCGGGCGTGCCACGTGCCGCAGCGTGGATTGGCCGGGCACAGAAAGCGGTGTGCCGCGCTCTGCCATTGGCCGAGACGGCTGGTGCCGATGCCACCCGGGCTCGCATTGGCCGGGCGAGCCCAGCGCCACGTGCCGCACCCCGCCCTGTCCGTCCCTGCTCAGGGGCTGTACCACCCCCACCCCCACCCCCACCCCCACCGCCACCGCCACCTCGGCGGTCCGACCGTCCACCCTCGCGATCGGCTACTGTTGCGAGTCCAGCGCTCGCTCCGCGCCTGGGTCGCCCCTCGATGCGGCACCGTGCACCCCAGGGTGACCCCGCGGAACATCTGCGGCACTCTACACGTGGCCAGCCCTCTGCACACCCTTCCCCGGGGGTCCACAGGCTCCCGCGTGGCTGGACGGGCGCACCTCCCTCAGGGGCTCTGCTGCTCCGTCTTCAGGAGACCTTGTGAGGAAGGTGCCACGACTTAACCAGGTCACCCTGTGGGAGTTGGCAGGGCTCCTGACCCAAGTGGCCTGACTTCCGCTGGACCCTGAAAACTCTGTGTGCGATCTCCTCCTCCTCCTAACCTGCCCCCCCGCCCCCCTTGCCTGGAGGCCAGGTCCTGTCTCTGCCTCTTGACTGTTCTCCCTACCAACCATCCATCCACCCACCCGCCACCTATCCACCCAGCCATCTCTTCACCTACCCATTCGCTCATCCTTCCTTCCTTCCATCCGTTACACCTATGGAGCTCCTCCCGGCTGCTAGGCGCCGCCTTAAACGGCAGTGAGGAGTCCTGTCCTCACAGAGCTCTCACTGCACTGAGATTTTACCAGCACGCCTGGACCTCCCACTCGAATTACAGAAACAGTCTGGGAACATGGAACTCTCAGGGTGTTCTCCAAGGTTGCTACCCCTGGCCCTCCACCCAGAGTTGAGCTGGCAGCCATCCCCGCACCCAGTGGGCTCAACAAGGCCATTCATCTCAACTGGTTTGCCTGAAATATATGTCTACGAAAAGACCCAGGAATCTGTCCGAGGGTGACTGAGTCCAGTTTTATCTTGTGGTTCAGCCTAGAGGACAAAGGGGAAATGGCGTCCTCTTTTCCAGTGTCAAAGGCCTGCTCTCTGACCTTCAGAAACTGCCCAGATTGGCCATCTCCCTGGCCCCCGCCCAGCCCATCAAAAGGCCAGGCAGCAAGCCTGGGTTGGAGCACTTGATTCAGGGGGCCAGCCGCCCTTGCACACCTGGCTGGGAGGGTTTTGGCATCTGCCTATCCTGGAGGCACTTGTAACCAGGACCAACCAGGTGGGGCCCTGCGCTCAGAGGGCCCCATGCTTAGGGGTTAGTGCACTTCTGTCGCCATCTTGAAATTCTTAATAATTTCATCAATATCTCTGAACTTGTGTTTTCTGAGTGAAGTCTGACGGGACAACAGAGCAGGCTCTGGGGGCTTGGAGCCTAGGCTCACAGGGGGTGCCAGCCCCTCTCTGCCCCCACAGGACAGGTTCTCAGCTGCCCTCTCTCCTGCCTCTTCTGACTGCCTAGCCTCCCTCTCCCCACTCCCACAGGGTGACCCTCTGGCCCTGGCCAAGAATGGCGGGGAGGGACTGGGGTCCTGGCCCACGGTCCGCCACGCTGAGGCCCCTACTTGAAAGACGGAGGTGATGCTGCCAGCTTTACAAAGCTGCTAAGACCGGAACGAGAGAGAGCACACGGAAAAGCAGTGCAAGCCGTGCGGAGCCGGCAGGTCCAACATGGCCTGAGGCACTACCCTGGTTCTTACTGCTTTGAGCAAGCGGGATCCGGTTCAGACCTCTGCCTCCTGTGGCCTCCCACATCTCTCTGTGGGAGGTGGGGCCCCTTCCCTGGACACCCTGGGGCATGTCCGTTCCCACTGCCCCCCGCCCCACCCCACCCCGCCCCAGGATGTCAGGGGAAGCAGGAGCCCCAGGACTTCAGAGCAGTTTCAGAGATTTCAACAGCACAAAAATCCCTGCCTGTGTGGGGTTTACATTCCAGTAGGAGAGACAGACAAGATTCTCCGAGGGTTCTGGACATTCTCCTTTGTCAGAACCGACGATCCCTAGGTTGCTTTCATTAGCTGCATCGTAGGAAGGACCACGGTTGACCCCTCTAGTCCTCATTCAGGAACGCCAGCTTTTTCCCAACCTTTTGATCTTGGTCTGGGGTTTGCTTTTGATCCAAGGATGTTGAGCATGGGATGAAAAGCCATCTGAAGCAAATCCACTTAAAATGGTGACCACCTCCGAGTAGAGAGTGACAAAGCGTGTTGATTAGAATTCCATCTTGAAAACGGATTTTTTTTAATTGAAAAAAACCTGATTTCTTTAACTGGAGTTTTTTCTTTTTACTTAATTTACAATGTTATGTTAGTTCCTGGTGTACAGCAAAGTGATTCAGATCGTGTGTGTGTGTGTATATATACTCTTCTTCAGATTCTTTTCCATTATAGGTTATTACAAGATATTGAATATAGTTCCCTGTGCTATAGAGTAGGTCCTTGTTGGTTATCTATTTTATATACAGTAGTGTGTATCTGCTAATCCCAATCTCCTAATTTATCCCTCCCCCCCTCCCCACTTTGGTAACCATAAGTTTTGAAAACTGATTTTTAAAAATCAGAGTTGACTTTGGTCTTGTAGCTAACAAAATGGGGGTTCTGACTGTGTACCCGGAAGGGGCGCATCACAAGAGTGGCCGAGTTCACGCATGCGTGGTCTCCCGTGACGGTGCTTGCTCGCTCCAGCATGCCCCCTAACCTCAGGCCCTGAGATCCCAGACCCTCACATCCTCCCCTCACAGACTCGCTCCCGGTTGGAACACTGCAGGCCCCGCGGGCACCGCATCTTGGTGTGCCTGTGTGACCGTCTCCTCGCGGCCGTGCTTTGAGCCAGGCGCCGGGGCCTGCCGCTGGCCGTTCTGACGCAGTGGTGGGAAGGGTGGTTCCGAGCCACACGCGGGCCGAGTCCTCAGCCCTCACCCCCTCACCGCGCATGGGGCGCCGTCAATCAGCCAGTACTGCCCGCCAGCCCAGCGCACCTGTCGTGCGCCCCCCAGCCCCGCCTCCTCCCTAGGCCTTTAGGGGAGACAGAGAGGAAAACAGCCCGAGACTGAGAGGGGTTTCTTGTCTCGTCGGGAGACAAGAGACACGTGGGAATTGGCTGAAGAAGCATGTGAGGCTGGGCGGACTCCAGGCCAGCCCGGGACAGACTGGGGGCTGCCAGGCGGGCAGGGGGGAGGGGAGCCTGGAGCTGGCCTTGGGCACGTGGGCAGAATTCAGGGACGGGGTGGCAGGCGCGGCCAGCTCCTCTCCGGGTTGTACTGGGCTCCCTCCCCAGCCTGGGCCAGCACAGGGGCTGGTCCTGGAGGCCCTGGGGTGTGGCCCCTAGCCCCTGTCACCTTCTGGGGCTCCGGACTGTGGGGCGGGTGTGCGGCAGAGAGCCCGGGCACCTGGCGGCCTTGACTCCGGCTCCCCGTGTGACAGAGGGCATCTGGTTTATCTCATCCGTACGCGATGGGGGCCGCTCCCTCCAGCACTGATATTCGGGGTTCAAAAGGTTTCCTCGCAGGCCCCTGCCCCCGAGTGCACGCACGCACACACGCACACACAGCTGAAGAGAATTAGGCTCAAAACGTCCACTCGGCTTGTCTCTTGATTCCGAGGTATTTAGAATGGGGGTGGGGGATTAAGGGAGGAAGTTGCTGAGCTAATTCTCCTGCCTTTGCCAGCACAGAAGTGCAGATGGGGCCCAGAGCCCCGCCGCGTCCCAGAGGAAACACCAGCCCGCCTTCACACGGGGCCGGGCGGGAGGAAAGGACAGGGTGGGAGCCCCTCGCCCAGGCGACTGGACGCGGCGGGACCCGGCCGAGGGGTCCTCCCGGCCGCAGTTCGCCCTCCGCCACTCCCCTCCCCGAGAGTCTTAAGGGTGGAACCAGCTTCAGGCTCAGCCAGGTTCCCGGAGAGCTGCTTCCCTCCAAAGCAGGGAGGCCCAGGGCCACGTGGCTGCCTCAGCCCCATCTTCCCAGGAAGGGCCCTTGCCCCGCGCTGCTCTCTGAAGTGGCCAGGAACACAGAGCGGGACGAAGAGCCCGAGGTCTCCCTGTGTGGCTGACATGATTGCCGAGAAGCCCCCTTTTCAGGTCAGCCCTGGCCGGCAGCGCCCACTGCCTCCGTGTCCCCGGCAGCCGGCGGCCTCTCCTTGGTCCCTCTCAGCGCTGCACTCACGCTGCATACGACACACACCAGCGCAGCTGTCCCTGGTGAGGGCTCCGTGACCCTCACGGCGCCACCCCCAGCTCTGTCCCCCCAGGCTCCCTGCCTTGTGTTCTCCACTTCAGGGCTTGGCACCCCTGGTGAGAGCGGGCGGGCTCAGGTCCTGAGCCTTGCAGGCCGTGGTGGGGATGAAGTGCAGTGCAGGGGCGCCCCTGGGAGGTCTGGGGGAGAGAGGGGGTGAGCATCAGATCTCCCTTCTGGAAAGATCACTCTGGCTGCCAAGTGGAGAGAGAACTGGAGGGGGCAGGGAGGCAAGGGGGCCCAGGGGGGCCGTGGGGAGCCTCGCCATTGCCCAGTGAGAGAGGCAGGAGCCTTGGCAGCCTTGGTAGTCGTGGAGGTGAAAGAAACAGCCAGGCCCGGGCCCCCACGGGAGGCAGCTTTGGGAGGACTCCTTGGCAAGGCCAAGGACGAGCTTCGGGTAACCCTAGGATGGGTTTGGAGGGAAGGTTAAGGGTCCACTGGACAATGTTAAGAAACCTGTGTACGTGTGTCAGTCCCGCCGCTCCCCAGCCGCGGAGAGATCCCACGGCCCTGGGACACTGTCACTCCACGGGTACCCAGCTGCCTGTGGTACCCGTCCGCGTCCTAGCTAGCTGAGGCCTGGGCGGGGCACAAGTGTGACTGGCGTGGGTCCTGCGCCTCCCGATTCCAGAACGTTCTTGGGCCCCCATAGCACCCCTTCTCCGAGAAGGAGACAGGGATGGAATCACGGGGGGGAGCGCCCTTAGACAATTATGCTGCGTTGGGGTCAGTCCCGGCCTTCCCTCACCAGCAGATTTGCTTTCCTGAACTGTCGTCAGCAAGCACGGGATGCCGGATGGGTGGGGGGTCTCGAGTCCAGGAGGTCCCGATGAGGGGCAGCGTGGGGTGTGGGCCACTTCCCACCAAGAGGGCAGCTGTGCTGTGTGTGTATATGTTTGGGCATTCCACGGCCAAGCCTTGATTAGCCAACCCCGATTCTCCCAGAGCCCCTGCTTCGATGCGGGTTAACTCAGCAGCTGTCCCCGAAGCACCTGCTTGAGGCCTGGTTGTATGCCAGGCCCGGGGGGTGGGAAGGCAAAGTGAGCCAGGCCCTGCCAGACCCAGCTCCTACAGAGCCTTTTTTATCGCTACCTTCCAGAGGCAGTGTCTTCCCACGGTGCCTCCGTCCCAGAGCGTGTCTGCCCCCACTTCCTGCCCCGGCCTGCCATTTCCACAGCCATCACTCAAGCCTAATCTCTGAGCCCTTCAGGTTAGGTCGGCCTGGGGCCCTTGAGGACATTGGCAGTGCCAGGGCCACCCCGGAAAGTGTTTCCAATTATCTCTCAAGTTCTGGGAAATGTGCTTTCTAACAGGAAGTCCCATCCCCATAGCTCTGGTGGTTATAGATTGTTTTTGAAACATTGCAGGGCCCTCCACTGATATTTGTGGTGACGACAGATATTTGCAGAGAGTCCACTGTATCCTCAGCTCTGTGCTGGTGAAGAGCGAGGTGGCTGCAGTGAAACCCACCAGGCCTCTGGTGAGCGGTGGGTACAAGGTGATTGGCTGTGAGGGGGCTGTGGATGGAATTTGGACAAGAAAGACAGGGATGAGAAGAAAGGGCCGTCTGACCTGGGTACCATGCGGCCGTTTGGTTTTAAGACCTATCCATGAGGTCTCTGAGACTCCTCCCTTCGAGAGGTGGAGCTTATTAACTTCCCCTTGCGTTTGGTCTGCACTTAGTGGTCTGCTTCTGACAAATAGAATTGGCGGAAGGTACAGGGTATGACTTTCAAGGCCAGTCACGCAGCTTCCTCCTCACTTTCTCTCCCTGGGATCAACGACTCTGAAGGAAACTGGCCACCACGTTGTAAGGACGCTCAAGCAGCCCTGTGGAGGGGTCCACTCAATGGGGAACTGAGGCCTCCAGCCAACAGCCTCATGAGTGCACCATCTTGGAAGTGGATCCTCCAGTCCCAGTCAAGCCATCAGAGGACTGTAGCCCCGGCCAACATCTTGACTCCAGCCTCCCAAGAGACCCTTGCCAGGTTCAGCCTGACCCTTGACAGGGGTAGCAAGGAGGGCTCAGCCTGCCTGCCAGCTTTGCCGGTGGTTGATGGGTCCAGGAATGTGGTATCTGGGCCCGGGGAGAAAGGGTGCTGTGACCAGACAGCAGTATTTGCCCCAGGCATGTGAGTCATATTTCTGCTCTCTCTTGGAATTTGACTTCTGCCTCCAGGCCAGCGGCTCTTAGTTAGCCGGGGGTGCCCGTGAGAACCACACCCTGTGCAGGTCCCACTCACAGAGGTGAGCGACCTCAACTCAGTGGGTGGTCTCCAGGCGGCAGAAAGCTGTCAGAGTCTGAGCAGGGGGGTGACTTTGTGGCACTGTGCTTGCAGTGGGGAGAAGCCAACAGCTGGAGTGTAAGCCAGCAACTGTAACCGGTGACTTTTCTCCCCCAGAGGACATCCAAGTCCAGGTCTTTAGGACGCAGGTAGGATGAAGGGCGGTGCTGGCCTCTCCTGAGGCTGGCGACCAGGGACCCTACCTCTCCAGGCAGCCTCCAGGGCACCCGGACATCAGGGGGCCAGGTCGCTATGGTGCCTTCTCACCTGAGCGGGTCTGACCCCAGCCTGCCTTGTGGGGCACAAGCCTGGGGCTGGCGGGGACCCCACGCTCTTGTGGCCATTCTCCCTTCCCTCCTCCTTTCCTGGTGCCCCGCCCGCGGGGGCCAGCCGTGGACCTGCACATCGGTCCTTTCGCTTCCCATGGGTATAGCTTCCTGTTCCTTGGTTGTGGCCTATGGGCCGGAGGACGGACCCCGAACTCTCACGGGACCAAGGCCCGGGAGAAGGCTCGACAGCCAGCTCTGTCCCAACTGTGTTTTCTGTGCCCACAGACAACGACGGCCATCTCATCGGTCAGCCACAGAGAAAGGGGAGCAGGCGAATTGGGGGATGGCGGGATGCCCTGTGTGGGTGGGCAGTGGCACCGAAGCCCCTCCCGTTTTTCCGCTCTCCCTGGGTCTTTGGGAAAGGCCCGCGCTTTCTGGCAGGATCGTTGCTGCTCTGTGATCATCCACTTGGAACAAAAGGCAGAAGTGGTTGGAATGGCCCAGATTTCGTTAGACCCCCTGGAAGCCAGGCACATGCCTGCCTAGACACAGGCCACACCTGGGGACCAAGCCTCCGCCTCAGCGGGCAGCCCCTGCCTCCGAGGCCTCACCCGCTGGCTGGTGCCGTGGGCCATCCAACTGCGTGTCCACCTGGGAGCCCCAGTGAGGCTCTCAGAGCAGCCTGAACCCAGCAGGGTGATGGATGGGTGAGGCCGGGGCCCCTCCACGTAAGAAGTTCTGTATTACCAAACCAGCAGCTTGCGGTGGTCAGTCTATTAGACCCAGTTCTAAGGGCTTTAGGACCATAGCTCATTTAATCCTATCACAGCCCACCGTGGAGACGGGGAACTGAGACACAGTGAGGCCAAGGGACTTGCCAGGTGTCACACAGGTAACAGGTGCTGGAGCCCGGCTCTGGACCCTGGCATCATGGGCTCTGTCTGTCTGTCCTTCCCTGTCCACCACTCGGCCTCAGGACACGGCCCTGCTTGCACGGCTCGGGTGGGCCGTCCACTCATGGACACAGCACTTCCTGGACAAGAGGGGGAGGCATTGCCGGGCCGCTGGAGCCAGGCTCCCCCAACAGATGACCAGGACTGGGGACCCCAGCACCCCTGCTCATTGACCGTTCCACTTGACCATGACATTCTTTTTTACGTAGCTGGGGAGGCCTCAGAGGACCCCTCCTCAGCAGGGGGAGGACCCCCAGCCCCTCGGCCCAAACTGGCTTCAGAGCAGGCACTGAGCAGACTCGCCGTGGACAGGTTCTCAGCAGAATCCTTTCCTTTCTGGGGTCTGCAGCCCAACGCCGACCACCAGGGCGGCAGAGCAGAACCAGGCCAGGTGACGCAGCGGGGTCTCATGTGGGCCATGGGTCTTTGCTGGCATTTCCGTCTAGCTCCGTGTTCCTCTTTTTCCTTTGCAACTTCCCTTCGGCGTACCCCGGATCTCCGGGGAGGGTGGGGTGGTGGAAAACGGAGTCAGCCGAGGCACAGGCAGCCTCCCCCCAAGGGGGTCGGTGCAGGGGCCTCTGAGGGGCACCAGGTCTGAAGGCAGGCGGTGAAGGCTCACGCAGCCTCAGCTCTGAGGAAGCAGAGGACCCAGTCTGAGATGGGGGCTCCATCTCCTTCACCCCCGTTCCCCGCCACCAGGCCCACGGCCAGGGCCAAAGCCCTTCTCGAGACATGTCAGTGGCAGCAGATGTGACATGCTCGGAGCCTGGCAACAGGGGCAGCCCAGCTGCTGGAGAACATGGTTGGATTTACGTCCACGGCGAAAAGCACCCGGTCACCTTTCTCTGCTTGGAGTGTAATCTTTTTTTGGAAGCCTTGCTGGAAAATCTGAATCTTGTGAGCCATCAGCTGTTTATAATCAGAGAAGCATATGTTTAAAAGAGCTGAGGGGCCTTATAAACTCCGTGTGCAAATTACCTTTGGGGCTGCCTGCTCCCCCGCCCCTCCCCACGGCTGCCATCGCTGGCGAGGGGCTCAGCGCGCTGCACAGAATTACTGTAACCCCGTTGTGGCGTGGAGTCTGTTTAGCTTCAGTCACGTCAGCTTGGCCCTGGGGCGTGGGAGCCTCTGTCTCTGCTGCACGGCTTCCAGGCCCCCCCCCACCCCAGCTGCTGAGGACTTCTGGCTCCCTGTTCTTGGGCCCTTACCATGAGAAATATCCAACCTGGGAGCCGTGCAGCATGACGGGGTCGGAGGGCTTCCTGGGCCCCGCCACGCTCAGGGGCAGCCTGGAGTTGGGGTGCCGCTCTCGGGGCCTGCTCGGGCGCCAGCATCCTGCAGCGTTATTTGTTTGGTGTTTTCTTGGTTGTGATTTTTGTTTTTCTAATAGCTGTATTGAGATAGAATTCACATGTCGGACAATTCACACATTTAAAATGTACGACTCAACGGTTTTTAGTAGGTTCCGAGTTGTGCGACCATCGCCACCAGTTCCAGGACATGTTCAGCACCCCGAAAAGACACCCTGCCTCCTCTGGCCGCCACTCCCTATTCCCCTCCCACTCCCCAAGCCCGGGCAGCCACGCGTCTACTTTGCGTCTGTAGGGATTTGCCTGTTCTGGGTGTTTTATTTGAAGGGAATCCTACTATATTTGGTTTTTTGTGACTGGCTTCTTTCACTGAGCATTATGTATTCAAGATTCATCCATGTTGTAGCCTGTGTCAGTGCCTTAATTCCTTTTTATGGGCAAATAATATTCCATTTTATGGCTGGACCACACTTTATTTATTCATCCACTGATGGACATTTGAGCTCTTTCCACTTTCCAGCTATTACGAATAATGTTGTCGTGGACATTCGGGTACAGGCTTTTTTACGGACATGTATTTTCATGTATCTCAGGTATCCATGGAGGAGTGGAATTGCTGGGTCATAAGGTCGCCCGATGTTTAACCTTGTGAGACTGTTTTCCAGAGTGACTGCGCCATCCTACGTTCCCGGTAGCGTCGCACGAGGGCTCTGATTTCTCCGCGTGCTGCTCGACACTTCTCACTGACTCTCGTTTTCATCTTAGCCATCCTAGAGGGTATGAAGGGATGCCTCGTTGTGGTTTTGATTTGCCTTTCCCTGTTGGCTGATGATATCGAGCATGTTTGCACGTGTTCATTGGCCATTTGTATATCTTCTTTTACGAAATGCCTAGTTAGATCTTTTGCCCATTTTTTTGGTTGGGTTATTTCTCTTTTTATTATGGAGTAATTCGAGTTCTTGAAGTAGTCTAGATACAGGTCCCTTGTCAGATACATTTTCTCTCATCTTTGGGTTGTCTTTTCACTTTCTCAATGGTGTCTTTTGGCTCTCAAAACTTTACAGTTTTGATGAAGTCCAATTTACCTACTTTTTTCTTTTGTTGCTTGTGTTTTTAGTCTTATATCTAGGTAACAGTATGCAAATCCAAGGTCACAAAGATTTACCCCTGTGTTTTCATCTAAGAGTTTGATAGTTTTTGCTCTTACATATAGGTTTGGGATCCAACTGAGTTAATTTTTGTATATGGTGTGAGGTAGGAGTCTAGCTTCATTCCTTGGCATGTAGATGTCTAGTTATCTCAGCACCGTTTGTTAAAAAGACTATTCTTTCCCCATCGAGTGGTCTTGGGCACCCTTAACAAAAATCAATTGACCATCAGCGTGTGGGTTTATTTCTGCACTCTCTGTTCTGTTCCATCGATCTGTATGTCTGTTTTTACGCCAGTACCACAGTGCCTTGATCACCATAACTTTGGAGTAAGTTTTGAAATCGAGAAGTGTGAGTCCTCCAACTTTGTTCTTCTTTTTCAGGATTATTTAGCTATTCTGGGTCCCTTGAATTGCCACGTGAATTTTAGGATTGGCCTGTCAATTTTTGCAAATAAGCCAGCTGGGATTCTGAGAGCGGTTGCACTGAAGCTGTAGGTCAGTTTGGGGAGTGCTGGTATCTCCACAGCGCTAAGTCTTCCAGTCCATGATCCAGAGATGTCTTTCCGTTTATTTAGATCTTCTCTCATTTCTTTCAAGAATGTCTCATAGTTTTCAGGGTGTAACTTTTACACTTCTTCGGTTGATCCTGCGGGATTTTGTGCGACCGTGACCGGCAGCCACGCTTCCTTCCCACCCACTGGTTCTGCCTAGCTTCCAGGCCCACCCTCCCTGGAGCCTCCCCACTGCTCCAGGCCTCGAGGCCCCTGTCTCTGGGCTCCAGCGATGTTTCTTCATGGTGTCATCTTGTGGCAGTGCCCAAAGTGTTGCCCTGGTGCAAGTCTGCACACCCTGCACTCCTGCCTGGGGCATGCGCTCTCCTCCCCTCTCTGAGAGCTTCCTCATGTCCTGGCCGGTTCCCTGAGTCACCCCTCGTGCTCCCATGGCCCTCGCAGGGCACCTTTCCATGCCTCAGTCATCCTCGGCCAAGTGTGAATGCCACCCCCAGACCGTGGCTCCCTGAGGCCCGAGTGGCTCCACCATCTTCCCCGCAGTGCGCCCCAAGACTGGGCACAGGGTGTGGAAACCCCAGGAAGGTCTGCAGGGATCACTGAACTGTTTCCCAGGCAAGTCGTTTTATCGCAAGTCCCCACGACCGATAAACAGCCCTAAATACCAAGTGAGGCATCCTGGGGCCTCACCGCCAGGGAAGCAGGACTCTGGCAGCTTATAAAAGGAATTTAATTTTTCATATTTCCTTTCAACTCAAGGGTCTCAAATCCAGGCTGCAGCCCTGGAGGGGAGGGTCCTGGCACTGCTTCTGAGGAGGGTGCCTTTGAGGGGAGGTCCAGAGTCCGCTCATGGCGAGTTCTCCTGGAGCCGGTGGTAGGGAGCTGGGCCTGCTCACCTGCTCACCTGTGTCTGTCCCCTTGGATGGGGCTGGGCCAAGCTGTGTGGACCAAACTGGATTATTGCCAGCTGTATGCCCGGCCTCACTGGGTCTCTCTCTCCATCTGTAAAAGGGGGGGGGGGGGGGGGGGGGGGGGAAACACTCCCTGGATTCCCTGACCGCCAGAAAGTAAGGAAGGGGACCACGTCCGAGGAAGTGATGGTTCGTGATTCCTTTGGGAACTGGGGAGGGGCTTTGTGCCCGTGCCTTATTTAGGCCGTGAATATCACTCACTGCCCTCATTTTTCTGTTCATTCTGCACTTATTGAGCGCCTTCTGTGTACCGTGCCCTCTGCTAAGCCTGGGGACCGCAGTGTGGAGTGGACGGACACCACTGCTCCCTGCCTGCTCCTAGCTGGGCTGCCCGGCCTCAAGGAGGTCATTACAGGATGGCAGGGGCCGGGCCCAGAGTGGGATACTGTGCTCACCAGCAGCCCCCCAAGGCTGTGGGGAGGCTCAGAGCAGGGCTCCCCCTAATCACAGCGAAGGATTGAGGGGCAGAGAGCGCCCAGGGCACCAGGCCAGACAAAAGCGTGTGGACTGGAGTCCCGAGGCCCGCATGCCAGACTCGGAGCCTCACCCGCACCTCGTGAGACAGGGGTGGGTGGAGGAGCTCTGGGGGCTTCCGTTCAAATGTGCAGATGGGGTCGAGGGGGGGCCTCCCCGTGACCACCCCCGCCTCAGGCCTGCCCTGCTCGTCCGCAGCCACACCCCGTGGCGGGGGAGCGGAGCCGCGGGGCTCCCGAGCCTTTCCCACATGTGACTTTCTCGCAGGCTCCTGGCAGGGGGCTTGCACATTGGCTCCTTGAGAGTCTTGGGCGGGACACGGGAAGGAGGCTACGGGGAGAACGGAGGGACTCCCACCCCTGCCTCCCTGCGAGGCCATTGTCAGAGCAAGGGCAGCTCCCCAGACGACCCCCAGCTGTGGGGAGGGTGGGGAGGACGGTCCTGCTGTGGATTGGGACTCAGAGGCCTCGCCGTGCGGGCCCACCGCTTGGCACTGGGCACCCAGGAGGCGGCCGGCGCAAGACTCCCTGTGATGTGAACCGCCGCACGAAGCATTTGGTGTTTGGGAATTTTTCGTTCGGGAGGGATTAATGAGCCTCTGAACGAGATCCCAGAGAGCAGCCAGGACCCTGCCTGAGATTCGGCTTCCGTGGACTGAGTGTGGGGAGCCCCCGCTCCTCCTGGCGCCCCGGGCCAGCCGGACCTGCATTCCGCTCCGCCTCCCGCCTGCTGGAGACCTTCCCTGAATCACATTGTTCGCGCTCTCCATCGGCCCTTCTGGGCTCTTCCCTGCCGCTCGCCATAAAAACGCTCCAGTCATCTTTTCCGCTGTGGTTTTTATTGTTTTATTTTATTATTCCAGCTCGATTCAGTTGGGAAGAGCTAGAGAAATGATTTCTTCTCCCCCAGACTCCAGAACAAGTCGTAGCCACTGTAGATTTTAATCAATCACCACTCCCCCACTTCTGTTTTACTTTCTTCAACTTTTCTTTCCTCCCTGTAAACGGGGTTTCAAGGACAGGAACCCACGTTGCTCCCGGAGCGGGTCTCCGTTTCCCCCCCACCCGCCGCTCCCACCCGATGGGAGAAAAAAGTGAGCTCAGATGGTGGGTCAGCTCTGTTTCTGGAGGCCATGGCCACAGGCGCTGCTGGCCCCTGGCTGGGCCGGGCTGTGGTGGGGCCAAGTGCAGGGTGAAGGCCCAGGGAGGAATCCGGGCTCTTTTGGCTGCCGGTAAGATTATCCATTAAATCCATATTCCTCACTGTAGAGTTCACGTATTCAGAGAATATCCCGTACTCTGGCCGTCTTACATTACTGCAATATTGCTTCCAGATGGGCAAACACCCACTCAGAGCCCGGCCCTGCAGACGCGACGGCCCAGCGCGCTGCTCGCCACCGCGCCTTTGTTCTCTGGGTCCCACTCGGTCCCCACTCGCTTGGGGAGCTCTCGGGGGTGTATTGGGGGCGCCCCCGGCCCCACAGGAGTCTCTGCAGAGCGAGAGCGGCCTGGATGCCGGAGCGTCTCTGGGCCGGAGCTGCGGGCAGAGGCCTCCTTCCTGAGCTTTCCCCGTGGTCGGGGCCGTGACAGGCATGGTCCCACTGGTGCCCTGGCTGGAGAGGTCCTGCTTCACCACCGGGGATAAGGCAGATGGAATATTCTAGCATTCTGCCCCTGACCGGGTCAGGCCCACTCCCCTCATGCAGCCGGGGCACCGAGGTCAGGCCCTGCCTGGCCCCTGCCCGCCCTCCCCGGCTCCTGAGAGGCAAGGCATGTGTCCTGAGCTCCTGCCTGCCGGGGCTGTGGTCTCGAGCCTTCCTCACATGGCTCCACTGCTGGGTCTGAGCGTTCTGGTGGAGTCGGGGCCGTGGGACGGCCATTCTGTCATCGGTGGGGAGGAAGCCTGCTCTCTGCCCCTCCCCGTCTCTGTGTCCCTGGGCTCTGACGTCGTGCAGGCTCTGTGTGGACGGAGGAGCTTGTGGGAGCTGCAAGTGTTGGGCGGACAGGTTGGGGGAGGAGGGCCACTCCAGGCTTCACAGAGATGGTTTCTTTTCTGAAGGAGGAGACGGCACAGCGCAGGCCAAGGCATGGCAGGTGAAGGGGCCGACCCAGCCGGTGTGCTCGAGGCCGGGGCAGCGCCAGGTGGGAGAGGGTCTCGAAGCCCAGCTGAGGAGTCCCGCCATCAGCTTTCAAGCGGTGGCGTTCCTTCCTCGGGCAAGGCAGCGATGTGGACAGACGTGCCTATCCCGAAGAGTCCCAGTCCTGGGACCTGAGGCCTGGTCCCCTCACGACACGTGTTCTCTGGCTTGTCAGCATGTGGACGCTCTGAGTGGGGGCCCCAGGGCTGGGTCCCTGAGGAGGGGGCGGCGGGCGGGGCAGGCGCTGCACACACAGGGCCCTGGGTGCAGGTCGGAGCAGCGCGACGGGCGGGCCAGCACTGAGTGACACGTGGGCCTGCCGGGCCCTCGCATCCCAGCAAGCTCTCGGCACCAGCCTGGACCTACGGACCAGGACCCCCAGCACAGAGATGTTTGCCCACCCACCCCAAGCCCCGCAGCTGAAGAGTGGCCAGTGGGGTTCAGTCCCGTGCCTCTCCCAGGGGTCAGGGCTCTCTGGAGAGCTCAGGGGAGCCCACGCCTTACAGGCCTTATCCTGGGCGAGCGGGGAGGTGGGGCAGGGCCAGCTTTGCAGGTTAGCAGACCCCTCCGGTGGCCAGTGGGGGGCTGGAGGGGAGACCAGGGAGGACCCTCCCGCAGCCGCCCAGGCAGACAGTGCTGCAGCCAGGCCTAGGCAGGGCTTACAGGGGGGAAAGCGGGGAGGGTGAGGCAGGAGGGAAAGCGGGGAGGGTGAGGCAGGCGCTCGGGGACCTACCAGCACCTGCTGTGCGTGAGGCCCAGCCGGGGGCCGTGGTTCCAGCTGTGGGTGTGGGATGGGGGCCACCGCACCCCGAGAAAGACCCAGACCCAAGCCTGCCTCCTCTGTCCCACCCCTCCTGGGGTCTCGTGCCGGAGACTCCCATCCCTCCCTGGACCCTGCCAGCCTTCGGATCTCATGACCACGCCAGCAGTCAGATCCAGAAAGACCTCTCCTGTGGGGAGTGGGTGCTGGCTCGGGTGCCAGGGAGCCCTCCCGGGGCACCCCCATAGCACACTCTGTCCCTCTGGCCACATTCCGGACAGACCTACCCGTGGGGGTTGACCGGCTAGGGTGGCCCCACGCTTTCCTGAAGCCTCATGTCCACCTGGAAGCCACCAGCCTCCTGGGCTGGGGGAGTCGCCGCGGAGGCCCAAGCTCCAGTGATTGAGTGGGCAGGGGGCAGCCGGGTCAGAAACCAGGCTGACGCGAAGCATTAAACAGTCCCAGAGTCGCCTGGAAATCCCTCTGGCTGTACCGGATGCTGGGGGAGAGGTTGCCCTTCTACCCAAGGGACAAATTTGGGGCTTCATTACCTGAGATAAAACAGGGCTTCCCTGACAACCTCAGGCCTGCAGCTTCGGGATTAATTCCCTCCCGTAAAAGCAAATTTCAGAGGGTTTAAGCCACCCGGGGGCCGCGCCCTGCCTTTGACCTCCCTTATGCTGGGAGTGACAGGACCAGCTCTGTCGTCAAGGGCTGACCCTGCCCGTGGAGGTCAGACCCCCTATTTCTCACCCACCTCGTTTGTCTTGGTTGCTAGGCCCACATTAATTGCTATTTGTATCCCTTACAATTTTTCACATTTGGGGTGGTCATAAATAACCCCAAAGCGATCTGTGCCCCCTCTCGGGGCCAGGCTCGGGCGGCTCTCCTGCTGGGGAAGAAGCAGGAGATAGGTGTGAAGCTGAGGGCCCCCTCGGCTTCCTCAGACGCATCATAGCTCATCTGCCCCCCCGGGGGGGGATGGTTTTGGGTGGTGGAGCTGCGTGGCTGGCCCACTGAATGAGCCACCGTGGTCGGCAGTGCCACGTGCGTGGTGGCCATCCAGGAACCTCTGAGTGTCCCTTCTCCACAGACAGCCTTGTCTTTGGTCCCAGGGCCAAGTAGCGTCAGCGCCAACAGCCTCAGTTCCGCAGGGCCTGCTGGCTTTCCGCTCCCTGCCCTCTCAGAGCATCTTAGCTAGGGCTTCCCAGCGACCACCAGGCCCCGACTGGCCCAAGACGTGGGGCTCTCGCTAAGTGGGGGGGCTGTGGATGGCACAGGTGGTGTGGCCCTTCTCCTGGAACCGGGCAGCCCACGGTGAATGGAGCAGGCACTGGTGTTCTGGCTCCAGGGCGATATTTCTATTCCCACGTTCAGAGGGAGGCACAGGCAGCCCAGAGCCGAGGTAGCGAAGTCCTGGATAGCAAGCAACTTCCAGGGATCGCACCCGGCCTAAGGCCAGACGCACCGTAGGAGCTCAACATACAGCTACCGAATGAGTTCCCGGGTCTTGACATCAGATGCAGGACGGGCGACGGGCCCTGGAGTAGCCAGGACGGGCAGCACGGGCTCCATTCCCTTTTGTGCTGCTTGTTTAACGCAGAGCGGCTGGGGGGCCTGCCCTGGAGGCCAGGCTGCTCTCACAAGCAGCCCCGGTCACTGTGCCAACAGTAAAGACAGCCTGGGGGGGGCGGGTGAGGCATTTGGGGTCCCTCCCCCCAACGAGGGAGGAGACCATCGGAGTTTGGGGATCAGGAAGCCACACACGTGGGTTTCTGCTTTAACGGCCCCTTGTTGGGACCTAGGCTGGCTTTCTGGAAGGGCTCCGGCCTTGCCCCTCAAGGTGGAGGCGCGGAGCCCCATTCATGCAGCGCACTGTGCAGGGCCCGAGTTCACGTCCTCTGCTCCACCGCCTACGAGGCACGTGTTCTCAGGCTTGACATTTACTTTCTCTAAGGGTCAACCCGGGGAGCACAAGCCCTCCCTTGCAGGGCCATGTATGAGCTTAAATGAGTTTCGTGCCCATGAGGTGCGAACACAGTTCCCAGCACGGAGCAGGCAATCACCGGGGGGCTGTACCATTATTGACAGGCCAAGCCGGCTGGGCCTTCTGTGGGGCCTCCCACACCCTGCAGGCCTGCAGACTCCAGCACCGTGTCCTGGAAGAGTTAATGATCAGCCAGAGCCCCTGCCCCCAGCCGCAGAAAGGGTCTTGCTAGCTGGCGACCGCGGCCCCCTGGAAACCACGCTGCCCTGAGGTCTAGGAGAAAGGGACCGGGGGTGGGAGGAGAGAGGGGCGCCTGAGCAGAACACCCCCTCTTCCTTCTCACTCCCAGTAGGGCAGACAGACACAGCAGCCCCTGCAGGGGCTCTTCCCAGCACTGTGTCCCTCGGGCTGCTGCCGGGCTCTGGGTCACCTCGGTGATAGTCAAGGCTGTCTGGGGGGGAGGGTGTTGGAAGTCAGCTCATGGCGCACCCTAAAATGAGAGCAGTAACAGCTGGCCCAGCAGGCACCTCTGACTGCAGCCTGGCCTTCCATTTGCAGGTTACTCAATTCCTCCAAAATGCTCAGTCTCAGAAAGTCAGCAGAAAGGAGACCGAGGTGGCCACGGTAGAGTTCCTCGCTCCCTCCCCTGCTCCCTCCCTCCTGACTTTCCACCCTTCTCCCTGTCCTTCTCCCAGAGCATTACCTGCCCCCACCCCCCAGGCCCCCCCAGGCCCCGGGCTAGGAGGAGCCCTGGTGTTGGGGGAGGGGTGTTCCCGGAAGTCACAGTCCCCCTCCCCCACCTCCCGTATTCAGGAAAGTTCCTCAGGCCCTACTGGCTGGCTTCTTATTTTGTTCTGAACACAGGCCCTCAGAGGAGCAGAGTGTGGGGCTGTAGGGGCCTCCCTCGGGAGGCCCTGTGGGTGTTGGAGGGAGACAGGAAACCTGCTCTGAGGGTGAGGGAACGTGAGGGGCAGCCTGTCGGTGGTCTGGGGCCAGAGGACCCCTCCCCACGCCTGCTGCCCCAGGACCTCGAGGTCAGAGCACCCCGGGGAGTAACTCAGCATCAGGGTACGTCGGGGGTCCTGGAGAAAGGACGAAACTTTGCTCTCTGGCTGGGAAGGGCATGTCTGCCGTACAAGCACTTCCTCTGGCTTTGCTTTGCTGAAAGGGTGTAGCCTTGGGGCCCCGGCAGCGCCTTGTCTGTGGGGTTGATCCCTCCTCAGGATGAGCCCGGGTGGACAGGCCATCCTGCCCAGCCTGGCTTAGAACCCTCGAGGACTCCGCAGCACACAGGGTGGGGCTCAGAGCAGTGCTTCACCCCAGCCCCTCCTGACCCCCGCCTTCCTCTCCCTGCTGTCACCTGCCGTCACCCCCACCCACTCTCCTCCCACTGGGCACCGACACCAGAGCCCCCGAGGGGTCCCAGGCCGGCCTGCCTCCGTGCTGCCTGGCTAAGCGCCCTCCTCATCTGTCTCCACACCATCCTTTTGACTCATGGAGGCCTCCCCGACCCGTGACCTCCCCCTGTGAGCCTTATGGGGAGCAGCCCCCGGGACATGCGTGGCCAGACGGAGGAAGGGCAGGGATCGGCCAGCTCCGGGAGTTGGCTTCCAATGACTGTTCCCCGTTGAGGAAAGCGGGACCGTCTGGAGCCATGGCTCCGGGAGCACATGCGCGGCCTGGGCCGTCTGGGACCCTCCGAGCGGCTTTGTGTAGGCATGTGACCCGGCCAGTGCCACGTGCGTGTCAGGGGAAGGGAAGCTGCTGTTAGGACACCCTGAGTGTTGGTGTCCACCTGGTGCTGACCGAGCTCCAGCCCCCCTGGAGGTGTGACTGTGCCGTCGGCCCGCCTTGAGTGCGTGCGGGGGCGGGAGGCCCCGTGGCGCCCAGCCCCGCCAGCCACCTCGGAGCTGTGGGCCGAGGAGACAGGGCTGACCTCCCCCATCTGGACTTGCGCGTCTCCTCATCGGGGTTGCTAGCAGGCCTGTGCCTCTTGACCGTGGACGTGAAGTGACAAATGCATGAGTCTAGCCGTCGCAAGAGGTGCTGGTGGTTAATGCCATTGTCACTCCTGGCACATGCGTCCCCAGAAGCTGGGGAACACAAACCGACATAAGTCAGGAAAATTGTCTCTGTCTGAGAACCCTCATGGTTTTGCCCCCCCCCCCCCATCAGGATACCGCCTGGTGGGTGGCAGCCTTGTCTGGCGGCCACAGTGCCCGAAGCCGGGTGGTAGCGACCAAAGCTGGGGCTGTCAGGCACAGAGCCTCGGGCCGTAGGCTGTGTGGTTTCAGAGAAACAAACAGCCCCCGCTTGGCTGTGACCTCCGGAGGCATCCTAATTGTCCGTAATCTTCAGTTACGGAAAGGCGGAAATGAGCTCAGATCCAGCTCTCATCGCAGATCCGTGACCAGGCCGTGCGTATCGTGTCCCAGCCCCATCGTGTGCTCCTTGCGGGGTACACCGAGCCTCAGCCTCCCACAGCTGGCTCCCGACGACCCGTCTCCCTGCAGGCTGGAGCCACGAAAAGAGTGGGGTTCGGTCCCCGAACTCGCTGAGGCCTGCAAGGAGACACCCCCGCTGCGGGAGATGGCGTGGGAGCTGACCTTCCGAGTCGATGGGACACGCGAGATTTAGACCCTCGAGACAGAACGTCTCCGTCGTTTATTATCTGTAGAGAGCATCGGCGGGCTCGCGAAGGCTTGCGTGTCGGCAGCTCTCCCGTCCGGCAGCTTTGCACACGCAGGCATGTGCTCCCTGGCTCGGCTGCCTTCCGGGGCCAGGCTGGGGTCAGGCCTCCTTCGGGCCAAGCCCACGCTGGCCTTGGGAGGGGACAGCTGAAGGCCAGGAGGAGGCCACTGGCCTTGGGAGAGCCTCCCAAAGCAGAGGCAGCCCCCTCGAAGGTCACCTGGCTGCTCTCTGTGAGGGGAGTGGGACCCAGGGCTGGCCCACACCAGCAGTGTGTCATTAACCCCTGCCTGCCCGGGGCTCTGAGCTCCCGCCGGGGCCTTCCCTGAGCGTCCTTCACTGGGGCGCCCTCCCTGGGCCCCAGGGACCTAAGAGTGACCACTGAAAATGGGAGCTGAAGCGTCAGCGGCCTCTGCCGACCCCTACCCCCTGGCAGGCCTGGCTTCCAGAGCCCAAGGCCCCCACGCCTTCCGGAGAATTCGCAGCACCGCTCTTGCGGCCTGTAGGAGGTTATGCCCCTGCAGCATTTGGGGCGATCGTCCCGCCTTTGTCTCATGAAATTGGGTTAGTGTGGGGAGCAGGCCTTGCTGGGAGTCGGAGACTGGCATAGACCCCAAGGCCACTGGGGCTTGGCACTGAGGGGTTTGAGGTTGTTTCCCCGGGTCTCCCCATCCCGGAGGTCAAGCCAGCACCCCACCCGCCCCAGCCCACCTCCACAGCTTCCCAGGGACGAGGGCAGTGTGGGCAGCCACAGCTTCCAGCTCAGAACCCCGGCACCTGCAGAGGCCAGGCTCAGATGCAAGAAAGGGGATTTGTCTCTTGAAGGCTGTAAAGAGTTAAAAAGGCGGGGAGGGGCCCGGCGGGGGCCTGCTTCAGGTTATCCATTCTGAGTGTCAAGGGGACAAGCTGCCAGGGCCAGACCAGCTCCGGGGAGACGACACGACAAGTTACAAAACAGCCAGCAGCGTCCACAACTAATTTCTTCCCCTGTTTGTCCTGCCGAGGAGGCCAAGTTAAAAGGCAGCGCTTTGGGGGTTGAAAGGCCCCCCGCGGGGTCTCCGCGCAAGGGGACCCCGAGCCTTTGCGGCCTTTGTTGAAGGCCGTTAATAAGCCAGCTCCCGCTGGGCGCTTTGAGG
This sequence comes from Aethalodelphis obliquidens, assembly GCF_003676395.1. Classification (NCBI taxonomy): domain Eukaryota; kingdom Metazoa; phylum Chordata; class Mammalia; order Artiodactyla; family Delphinidae; genus Aethalodelphis; species Aethalodelphis obliquidens. The sequence goes on along the minus strand of NW_020838013.1, from coordinate 8,071,945 downwards.
GCCGAGGCCGCAACTCCAGCCGCAGTGCAGCACGGCAACCCTCTGTCTCCTGCGCCTGCCGCCCGAGGGTGTGCCCGGCGCTTCCCAGCCGAGGTGGGAGTGGAATTAGCAGATTGTATCAAGAAATATTTCTAGGGATTTACATTCCGGTGGTCAAGAGTCTTCTCGAGGCTTTTCTCCTGCGTGTCGGGGTGGGAGCCGCCCTGCAGAGTGGGCCAGGGGGCGGGGCAGGCCTTGGGGGTCACGTCCCCATCCCCACAGGGCCTTTAAGAGGCCCCTCGCCACTCTGCTACTTGAGGTGTGACAAACAGTGCAGGGCGATGGCTCTCCGGGGCTGGCTGTCGTCCCCACAGCTGCCAGACCGGCCTCCCCAGCCTGGCCAGAAGCTGGCCGAACCTCCAAGGCGCCGAGCTCCCCCAGACTCAACTGTCCGTCTCTCCGTCTGTCCCCCAGTCCCTTCTGAGGCCCCTCCTCCAGCCAAGGGAGGACCCGGGGTGGGCTTGTCTCAGGTGGCCCCGCACAGGCCCAGCCCTCTGGGGACACCCTCACTCTCAGCCCCAGAGGCCGGGCTCCATCCACGTCACCCGGGAGACATGCACCGAGGGCTTCCTGTCCCCCTTTCCGCAGCTACCTCGGCACCCCCCCGGGGTCTCGCGGCCCGGCCTCTTGCGTGAGCGGTCCCCACACGCAGGGAGCACACACAGCCTCCCGGGGTCCTGCCGGCACCGAGTGTGGGAAGCCCCACGCCCCCTGAGAGCAGGGCTGGGTCCTGAGGCCCCGATCCGGCGAGTCTGGGCACGGGGCGGGGAGAAGCACAAAGCTGACATGCCTGTACCTTGGAGCTCACAGGCGACGTGACACCCCGTCAGGTTGACGGGTGACAAAAAGCAGATGGGGTGAAGGCAAGAAAGGAGAGCAGGCAGCTGGGGTGGGGCTGGGCGTGACTCCTCAGCCCGTGGGGACAGCCTCTGCACGGAGGTGACACAGTTGGGCGGCACCGGGGGGGTGGCGTGAGAGTGTGGACCGTAGGAGCCCTGGCGAGGCTCTGTCACCCCAGGGCCCTGAGAGACGGCTGGAACAGGCTGGGTGGCTGAGTCTGTGTCCTGTGGGTGACGGGGACCTTGGAGGGCTCTGAGCAAGGGGGTGACCACAGGCAGAGCAGCTCCGAGCGCCCTCTCCTCCTGTCCTGCCGGCACGGGTGCGGCCGCTGACCGAGCTTGCGTCCCTCTGTGGAGCTCCACGTGCCTGGCCTCCCCGCTGCCCCAGGGTGGTGGTGCTGACAGCGCCGTCCCCGTTTACTGTTGGGACAAATGAGGGGTCACGAAGTCTCGGGAGCCTCCTAAGGGACACTGGGCATGAGGGCCTCTTGGGGGGATGCAAGAGGGCTGTGAACTTACCCAGACCAGGCCCGATCCCAGCTGCAGCCCTCGAGACCCCCAGCAAGTCCCTCCTTCTCTGAGTCTCGGTGTCCCATCTGTCCTGTGCAATACGCTGCCACCCTCCTTGCTGCATTGGGGGTGGGGGGGTGGCAGAGGTGAGAGCAGGTGGCACTGTTTATGTGCCTGCCACATGTGGAAGCCCCGTGAAGACAGCCCCAGGCCTGGGCCAGCTCACGCTCCTGTCCCTGGTGTGCCGGTGGTGCCTGGAAGCAGCGACAGTGTAGTTAAAAGATGATGCTGAGTTTCAGAGACACAATGTATCAGTTAGCTTTGCTGCCAAACAAACCGTCCCCAGGTCGCACGGCCAAGCCCAATTCCAGAGAGTAAAGAGACACTTCCTCCCCTGGATGAGAATGGCGCAGTCACATGGTAGAGGGGAGTTGACAGGCGTGAGAGGGGTGGTGGCAGCCTTCACGACCTGCCGCAGGTGTGAAGGAATTCGCTCTTTTCAGTGGGTAGAGCAGAAATTTAAACCCTGCTCTCTCTGTCTGACACCGAGCCCTGCCCTCCATCCATGCCACCCCCCTCCCGCCCCATCACCACCTCCACAGGCAATCCCTGGGCCCCGCCCAGGGGCCCCATCCTTCTGATAGAAAACCACATCTGGACCCGGACGATCCAATAAAGTCATTGGGGAGCCGCGGACAAGGAGTCCAGGAAGCAAAGACAGAAAGAAAAACACGCACACATGCAGGCTCAGAAAATATACAGCCCTCTCTGCAGGCTCGGTATCGCTTTACGGTGTCACCTTTCGGCATGGAGCCACTTATTCTGTCAGGGCGGAGAGCCCTCCAGCTCCGCCAGGTGACGGTCCTAAATCCTTGGGAGCGACAGCCGTCCTCCCGCCTGTATTGGGTTTCTGCAAGAGGGAACGGGGCTGGAAGCCAGGGCCCCCATCGCGCCCGTGCAGGGCTGCGTCTGAGCTGCCGGGCGTGTGCGTGGAAGGCCGAGGACAAGGGCTGCATGGTTCCCTGGGAAGCTGGTACTGCCCACGGAGTGGGGAAGGCGGAGCTTTGTCCCCCAGGCAGGCCCTCAGCACTGCACCCCCTTTGCGGTCCCTTCAGGAAGGGCGGGAGGAGCCTGGGGGCCCCGTGCCCACGTTTCTCCCCGCTCGTCACCCCCCACCCCAGGAGGCGATGCTGTGATTATCCTGGGCTCACAGATGAGGACGTGGGGACTTGCCTGAGGAGAGAAAGGAGTCAGAATGGGGGTGGGGGTCACCAGCCCCCCGCACGTGGCAGCGTCTCTAGGATCAAGATTTCGGCCTCAGCACAGAGCTGGCTTCGTGCTGCCCTGCCGCATGGCAGCTGTGGGACCTTGAACGAGATACTTAAAGGCCCAGGTCTCAGTGTTCTCAGCTATGAAGTGGGGATGCAGTGGTCTCTGTTACAGGGAGCAGACAACTGACCCAGTGACCGGTCCCAGCTTCTGAGGGCAGCGCCTGGTACAGCCAGGGCTCAGAAACGGGGTGGGGGTGGGGGGTCTGTCGGAGCCATCACGCTGGAGTCCGTTGTGTCACCAGGACACCCAGTCCGTTTAGGGACAGTCAGCGAGCCCGACGGTCACGCGTGGAGTTTGCTGAAAACCACAGATGCGTCTGCTAAACGCAGGTCTTGAACCGGGGCTCGACCTGTCCCTGCCCCGTTTCAGTCCCGAGAGAGTGGGCCCCACAGGGACTAATCTGTGACAGGGAGACGGGAGCGCCATGCACTTGGCGGGGACCCTCCACGGCAGGGACAGTGGCGGCTGCGGGGAGCTCCGCGGCCACCTCCTCCCCCAGACCCATGGCCACGGCCGACTCGCGGAAGGTCGGCAGCCGGGGCACAGCGGCAGGGCCGGCGCTGGGAGGGGGTCCCGGCGTCCGCAAGCTGCTTTGGCTCCTTGGCGGCGTGACTGGTGGCACGCGCGCTGCCACCCAGCTCTCAGGACCGGGAGAGGCCGTTCCACCTCCTTTTGCCTCGAAAGAACGGCTTTCATAGCAGGGACGCCCTGCCGTTCGTCTCTTTGGGGCCCTGAGCTTCTGAGTCTCTGAACTAGAGGCCCATGTTTAGCTGTGGTTGAGGGGGCACCTTAGCGAGAGGGTCCCTGGGTTCAAGGGCCTTGCCCCCAGAACCCGAGGCTAGCTTGCCTTTGCCCTTTCCCAGACAACCCCCCACAAGGCCAGGGGCCCCTCCCCCCCCGGCTGCGGGCTCCACGGCTGGATTCCCACGTCCAGCTGAGGGGGATCTGGGGAAGGCGGGGGCTGCTGGCCTCTCTGAAACCGGTCAGCTTGCGCAAACGCTGTCTCCCCTGCCCCGAGTGCCGGTCACCTGCCCAGTTAATCATCCCAGGGCCCTGCGGGTCAAGGAGAGGCGGGAGGCCAACTCCCTGCTTCTCAGATTCTGCTGAACCAACTGAAACCCTAACCTTCGGGCTTCCCCACTAATTTGCGATAAGGCCTCGCCAAGAAAAACAGCAGGCGAAAGACCCCTGATTTCTCCACGAATTCCAGAGCGCTTGGTTCATTCCAGCAGGGAAGGGGCCCCGAGGCGGCCGTGCGTGCAGAGCCGTCGCTGTGTGGGTGCGCGGCTGGGGACGGCCTCTCGGGAGCGGCTAAGGAGGACCACCTGCCGGTTCCGAGGAGATTGCTTCCAGCTGGCGGGGCAGGAGGCCGAGGACGTGTCCCGCGGTGGCTCCGACCGGGCTGCACTTGCTCACGTGATGTGTGTGCAGATGTGGCCCGCGCGGGCCAGGGTGTGCGTGGAGGTTCGTCCACCCAGGCCCCCGACCTGCGGACCCCAGGGTCCCCGTATGGGTTGGGGGGAGCTGCCAATGCCCTGAGAATGGGAGCCAGTGGCGCATCTGGGTGAGGGAGAGAGTCCTCTTGGAGGCCGCAGCGGGCCCAGACACCCCACAAGAGGCGGCCACTGCTCCCTCAGAGCTGGGGAAACTGAGCCCCAGGGCGGAGAAGTGATCGGCTCCCGGTCAGCACTCCCCAGCCCCGCCCCGCCGTGGCCCACGTGGCAGGGCAGTGGCCAGGAGCCCAGAGGGGCTCTGGGTGGGACTGCAGTGACGAGCCAGTGGACTGGGGCCAGAGAGATGGGCAAGGCCCACTCCCAGCAGGGAGGAACATTATTTGATATTTCTTCCCCAAATCACATTGTTTCTGTGTTGGCCTGAGTAGGAGCTGACTTCAACCCGGAGACGTGGGGATGTCAGGGCACCGGCCTGTCTGCCTTCCCCTGGAATGTGCCCCTCCCTCCATGCAGCGGGCAGCCGCCCCTTGCTGGGCAGCGGGGCGCCCCTTCCTTCCCCCTGCCCCAGCCCCAGGGCCAGGTCTGCCCTTCCAGAGGCCCGGGAAGAGCACCCAGGCTCCTGCCCAGCAGCTCCCAGCAGACATCCACACTCCTTAAAGAGGGACACATCACGTGCACCCTGGGCACCGGGCTCCCCTAGATCTGCCCCCCTGGGCGGAGGGCTGGCCCTGGGCGTGGAGGTCAGCAGGGGCAGAGGACATCTGAGCCACTTGGTTGGGGGCTCAGGCTCTGCAGTCCTAGCTCCCTGTCCCCAGGGGGGTCCTAACAAACCCTGTGTTGTCTTTAATGCCTCCTGGCGGGAAAGCCTGTGCCTGCCTTCCGCTCTGTCGGTTTTGTTTCAAATTCTGAAGTCCTGTAACCCTTCCACCCAAGTCAGAGCAAGGCAGCATCACACACCAGACTCCGGAAGGATACCGCCCCCCCCCCCCCCGGACAGTGGGGTTCTGGAGCAGTGGAGGCCTCAACATCTCAGCGTCTGCAGATGTTAGGGAGCGCGAAGGCAGTTTGGGGGACGCGAGGGGCTCTGGGACAGACACCCTGGATTCAGATCCCAGCTGGCCAAGACCTGGGGCGGCTCACAGCCTCTCTGAGGTTCCGTTTCCTTATCTGTGAAATGGAGATAATAAAGGGTAACTATGTGTGGGGCAGGACCCCATGGAGAGCAGACACACTTTGGGATTATCCTGTGTGGGCGGGGTGCTGGGAAGCGTGGGGCCTCCTGCAGGAATCCGGGGCTAATGTCCTTGCGGCAGAGGGTGGGGGGAAGGGGGAGGGTACCAGAGCCCTAGAGAGCAAAGGTCAAGTGAACAGTTTACCTTGAGGAGAGGAGCAGGGACCAAAGATGGGGGCGTGGGGCGGGGGTGGCGGTCACAGCCAGCAGGGAGATCCAGACCCGAACTGGAAGGCCCCGGAAGGGAGCCTGGGATGTACACGCAGAGATCAGCCTCCAGGACAGAGTGAGCCGGTGGGGAGGGCTGCGTGGTCTGGAAGGGTGAACAGACAGCATCCAGGATGCAAGGACACGTCAATGGGAAACACACATGGCTGAGCCCGGCCTGTGCTTTGTCGCTCCGTGATGGGGTGGAGATGCAGGCGGGCGTGCTTTCCTGGGTGGAGCTGTGGGGCGTCGAAGTGGATGCAGAGGGGCACCCCGTGTCCCCCTAGACCCTGCCCTCCTCGTGCCCTGTCCCCAGGCTCGTGTACTCTGGCATCCTTCTTGTCCCTCTGTCCCTTCCAGCTTGTTCCTGCCTCTGCACGTGTCCGCCCCCCTCCCCCCAGAACTTATGCTGATCCTGCCCTTCCCCCCATGCAGGTATCTCCTCTCCTGTCCCCTCCTCTCCTCACAGCCCTCCCTTGTGCCCCCCAGGGTCCGTTGTCTCCTCTGCCCCAAACAGAAGCGCTCTGAGGCCAGGGGGGAATCTCTTGTTCCTGCCCATCAGGGTTCAGGCCACTTCCTTCTGGAGATTCTCAAACCCCCCTGCGTGAACCCGTTGGCAGAGCTGGGCCTTGGGGAGGACAAGGGCGGGGGACACAGGTCCAGGCAGAGCCCACTGCGTCCTCGCAGAGGCTGGCTCTGGGGGAGACCTAGATGACCGATCATGTCCCCGAGGGCTCGGTCCGGGGGACGGGTGTCCCAGGAGGGCCCCACCAGGGCAAATGGTAGGCTGGCTCTGGGGCTCAGGGCCTTGGCAGCCCCCCGCCCCCCTGCACTTCCCCAGCCCCTCGCCGCACTCCCCCCCCTCAGAGGACCAGGATGCTGTTGAACCACCAGAAACCTAATCTATTATTACACAGAAACTTCTGTGAAGTCAGGGGTTTGAACTCCCCAGAAGTGTTTGCCTGATTTGGGGCCGATAGCGGGTGATAAATGCTGGCGATAAGGTGTTGATTGGTTCTGGGAGCTGCTGTAGACACAGGGGCCGTTGTGCACGCCAGGCTGGCAACTGTGCTCGCCAGGACAATAGCCCGTTTATCCACCGCTCCGCTTGCCGCCCGCCCACCCACCCCGGACGGGCACAAAGGACGCTCGGGCCGGGGACCCCTGAGCCCAGCTCTCCCCGGGGGCAGACCTCAGGGGCAGGCACTGTCCCGGCCGGGAATCTGCACCTTGCGCTTCTCCCTGGAGCATCCCGGCAGGGGGGAGCCACACTGGGGGTGGCCAAGTTCTCTGGCCTCAGTAGCCACACCTGTAAACTGGAATCATGAAGTCCCAGCACTGTAGAGCTGCCGGCAATCAGATCGAGTACGCAAGTCCTTAAGCAGAGACATGCGGGTGTGTACTTGACAAACATGGACACCTGCTCCAGGCAGGAAATTGACACAGATTGATGATACAGCATGGACACAAAATTGACACAAGTCAACATGAATGGATGCAAATTTGGTACAAATTGACACATACTAGAGGAGTCGATATTCCAGAGGGCACCGTGGACAATCACACGATAACAGACGGAAATGTGTTTAGCTCTTCATTATTTATCGTTAAGCGCTTGGGAGGAAAAGGGAAGGTAGGCGGGGCTGGTGTGTGGAAGGGGCCTGTCCCAAACTGAGTCAGGGGGCATCTCATGGAGAGGGTGACTAGTCCAAAGCCCAGGGAAGGTGAGTTTTGTGGCGTCAGGGTGGAGCTTGCTTTGGAGGGGGTCCCACAGAAGGAGGCCGATGGGGCCGGGGCTCTGGAAGTCGCGTGAAGACACTGGCGTTCGCTCTGAATGGGGCCCAGCCCAGCCCAGGTGGTACAGGGTCACCAGCCGCAGAGCCGAGGATGGACTGTGGAGGGGCAGGGGCAGAGCTGGGAGACCAGGGTGGAAGCCATCACACAGTGCAGGGGAGCCAGCTGGACCAGGCGGGCAGGAGGGAAGTGGCAGGTTCTGAGGGTTTGGGGAAGGGAACTGTTTCAGTCTCCCGTGGCAGCTATATCAAATTCTCATAAACTTAGTGGCTTTAAACGACACAGATTAATTATCTCACAGTTCTAGGGTCAGAAGTCCAAAATGGGTCTCACAGTGCTGACATCAAGGTGCCGGCAGGGCTGTCTGCTTCTTCTGGAGGCTCTAGGGGAGAAGCTACTCCTGGCTTTTTCCAACCCCTGGAGGCTGCCTGAATTCCTGGGCTTGTGGCCCCTTCCTTACAGCACTCTGACCTGCGCTTCCATTGTTTACTCCTCTCTCTTCCCTTCTAAGGAGCATGGGCGGGGGGCACTGTAGGAGCTGGCAGGGGAGCAGTGTGGCTGGCGGGGGCGGTGGGGACAGACCACGCGGGGTCTGGGAGGCCCCAGGAGGGAGGTTGACTCTGTCCCCAAGCAGCAAATGCTGGCGTCAGGCTGGTATGGCCACAGTTGCTCCCATCCTGCCCCGTCGCAGTGGAGGGAGATTTGGGGGGGGGGCGGTGCAGCCACGGTGGCTTGAACAGGGAGAGGGAAAGGGGGAAAGGGGGCTGGGGCCAGGCCTAGGAGGCTGCGGACTGGAGCTGGGCCGGATGGGCCAGAGGTTGCCCTGGCAGGATGGGCCACAGGGACCAGAGCCCCGGCCTGGGTGCTCTGCGGCTCTGGGAGCTCAGCTTTGTTCAAGGAAAAGGAAAGAGGCCTTATTGCCATATGTTGCAAGCAAACACCTGCTTCTGGCCGCCAGCTGAACGCAGCCCCTGCAGGCCCTGGGCCTGGCGGGGAGGGGGCAAGGCCGGCAGAGTGTCCTCGCTGTTCCCTGCAGGGCAGCCGCCCCACTGCCACCCAGGGACAGCTCGCAGCTCCCCGCGGCCTGAGCGGGTTCTGCGGGGCGGCCCCACCCATGCTCTCCGTTGTCGCATGGAGAGAACAGAACCGGAATGCCGCCGTCCCACGGTCGGAATGCTGAGCCCCTGGGGAATTCAGGCCCTGGTGAGTCCGGCACATTCCAGCTGTGTGTCAGTGGGAGAGTCCCGGGAGAGGGAGCCAGGGCCGCAGGCCGCCCACCCAGCACGGGGCGCGGGGCAAGGGCGCCGGTGAGGCTTGCCCGGTGGATGTGTGGCTCCCAGCGGGTGGACTTCCTTCCACGTCCGGCGTCCTCTTCTCCGCTCCAGGCAAGCCCCTCTGGTGTCACCCTGTGTTCTCAAATAGGGCCCCGCTGTAGCCACATGCAGCCTGTCTTCCTGGGGGACACTGAAGCCCCGGGGCTCGGGGCCCTAGAATCCCCACAGTGCACAGAGGAGGGACAGAGACCGGCCCAGGCAAGGAGCAGGTTAGGGCGGGGCCGAGGCCCGACCCTCTCCCAACCAAGCGCCCGGATGCTCCGCTGTCCAGGAGGCCCCCGGTGGCACCGAAGCTTCAGAAGCTGCTGGAAGCTCTTCCCTCAGGCCGCCGTTGTCCGTCTCTCAGCCTCGGGTCTTATGGCTGAAAGGTGGTTTTCAGGGGGACTCATTCAACCAAAGGAGGTCCCTGGGCCGCTGCAGCAGCTTCTCACAGGTGTTCTCCTTAGGACAGCAAGTCCGCTGGACCGCCGGGCGCCGGAGCTGGGAGGTCAGCCACCAGCCCCATCCTCGGCCACCCTGGTAGCCCTGGGTGTGTGCGTGGGTGTGTATGTGTGTGACGTGTGCTGGGTGTGGAGGTGAGCAGGTCCCCTCTTTCTCTCCGCCCGCGCTAGTGCCTGAGGCGCTGTCCCCAGTACAGCCCGTCTCTAGAGCTTTCTCCTTTCCGCCAAGAGGAGGCCAGGGTCGGGGTGTCTGCGGACCCCACCCCTGAGGCTGGTACACACGGGGATCCGGCCCTTGAGGGTTCTGAAATCAGGGAGAGCCAGGAGCGCCTGAGACAAGGCCCCGTCGGATGTGCTCACTGCACAGAGGTTTGGCGAGCGCCTGCAGCGTGCCAGGAGCCGTTCTAGAAGCCGGGCTGCAGCCGTGAGTGGGCAGCCCGGGCAGGGCCCTTGGCCCTCTCTGCTCCTGGGAGAGGGTGGCCGGCCAACGCGCTGGCTGCACTGGCGGGTCTCTGCGCAGCTCTCACCCTGGCGTCCAAACTCCACGGTCAGCACTGCTCCATTCGACTGGTGGGCACACCGCGCCCCCGTGAAGCTCCTCGCGCCCAGAGGCACTGCCCGCGACCCTGGCTCCCTCCTTCCCAGGTGCTGGGGCCACAGGGCCTGACCTCCCAATGGCTGCCCTGGCCGGGCAGAAGACTCGGGCTTCTCTTCCCCCTTTGCCTTTGCCGGACCACCATTCAGACCTTTCCTGGCACCTTCCCGCCCCGTGCCAAGGCCCAGAGGGGCTGCGGGCGACGCACACGCTACAGCTGGGAGCGAGCAAAGGGGCCCGAGGCACCGGTTGCTTCCGACGGGGCCCGAGGGGCGTCTGACCTTTCCGGCCACGGGGCAACAGTTGCGTGAGCAGAGACAATCAGCCCAGTGTGCAAGGCACAAGCGGCCTTTTCTTCCTCCCCAGGCCAGCGCACACGGCTCCCAGCCTGGCTTCCCTTGAACAAACATATTTATTGTGGCCGCCACCAAGGGCCTCGCCTCACAGCCGGAGCCTGGGGGCCTCTGTCCCACCCACCAGGGCCCAGGGAGGGGACCCCTGCCCTGACAGTCTCCCCCCAGACCCCCTCGCCCTGCAGGCCCCAGCCCCGCCGTGCCCGAGGCAGGGTGGCTCCGGTCCCCGCCTAGGGATGGCTGCGGGCGCTCCCGCTGGGGCCCGTGACCACCCACAGGCGGCAAGCCAGCCCTGAGCCCCAGGCACGTGGACAGGGGGCCACACCTGAGCCCGCCGTCCCCTCCCAGGCCTCAGTTGCCTCTTCAGTGAGACAGGTAGCATCACCCGGCCTTGCCTGTTTCTAGAAACACCCAGCACAGCCCTGCCCAGCAGTCAGGGGCTGGAGAGCGCCCCCCTACCCCAGCTCACTGCATTAGCCGAAGTCCTTCTCCCTGGCCAAGCCCTGTATAGTCCTCAGGCCTCAGGTGCCACTCCCCCTGAGAATCCTCCGTGGACCGCCCACGTTCTGAATCAGGACCCCCTCGTGGTTCTCCTCCCAAGCTTCTGGTCTCTGATCGCACGTGTCAGGGAGCTTATCTCCTCTTGAGAGCGGGGAGAGTGGGTCCCTGGCAGGGGAGGCCACCGCTCTGGCCCCGGGGACTACAGATGCGTGCCTGAGAGGCCGCGTGAGAAATGTTAGAAGAACGAATGAAAGAACAAACCAGTACATGAAAAACTGCGCGGGTGGCGGCAAGAGAGAGCCGCTGAGTCTCCTTGGTCAGGCCGGAGCCCGGGCTGCACCGTGGGGCAGGGCAGCCAAAAGGGCCCGGCAGTCCCGTCTGGCCATGTGGACTTTGCTCCAAGCAGTGGGCGGCATGGAGGGCGGGGGGCGATGGGTCGAACGCGTGAGCTCTCCCAGCCCCGCCAGCCACTGCAAACTCGGAAGAGGGCAGGCCTGGCGTCCAAGGCTGCTTAGCTGAGGCGAGGGGAGAAGGGGCTGCGGGGGTGGGGGGTGGGGGGGGATGAGGGAGGGAGGGGGTCGGAGGCAGGCTTGGTGGTGAGAGCTTCGGGAGAGGGGGGCTATCGAGGCCAACGTTAGGCCGCTTGCTCAGCGGGGACAGCAGTGACACCCCAATCCAGGAACCCCGAGAAAAGAGCAGGCCTCAGGGTGGGGGGCTGCCTGAGGAGTCCAGCCAGGTCCCAGGTCTGCTCAGTAAAGTGGAGGAAGCTGGCAATCCTGGGCGTTACTGTCTGGACGGGGTGAGAATAGCACACGGGATCCCGAGCTCCGTTTCCCTGCACCAACTGTGCGTTGTTGGACAAGCCACCGGCCTCCGTTTCCCCTCCTGTGAAACAGACGCTGTGCCCCCTGCTGGGGCCTGCCCACGTGACCCCGTGTGAATGGAGCTGTGCTCCCAGCTCCGGGAAGGGCCGTGGGCAGAGCTGTGGCTTCCCCGGCCCTGCGCTGGGGCCACCGGAAAGTGAAGTCCCCGTGGCCACCTCTGGGGTGGCAGTGCGTGCCAGTGTGTGGCCCTGGCCGGGGGCGTCTGGCTTGCACAGGACTCCCCAGTAAAGGCGTTCGATCTGACAGCTGTGTTGACAAGGACACAGGAGGCCCTGCGGGTGGAAACGGGAAGAGGGTGCGAAATTGACTTCCTCAAGGTGGTAACTTCCGGAGAAGCCACTGGGAGACGGCCTGGCCCTCGGGGAGCAGAGGACACCGTGAGCTAAGGGTGGGGACAGGCTGACACAGGTGGGAGGGGTCGAGGCAGCCACCCCTCCTTCACTCCTCACCCACCCCTGACCCTCAGCCCCGTGGGCCGGGGACAGTCAACACCACACCTCCCTGGGCTCGTCCTCCTCCTAAAGGCCATGCGCCTTCACACCCACCCCTCCAAGTCCTACCAAGGCCTGGCCCGCCCTCCCCTCCCTCCTTGGGATTTTCCGTCAAGCACATATGTGTGTGTGTGTCCGGCACCTCCTAGAGCCGACTATGATTGGCTGGAGCGGCCCTAACAAAGGCCCACAGCCCGGGCTGCTGAAACAGCAGACGTTTATTGTCTCCAGTCCTGGAGGCTGGAATCCGAGACCCAGGTGTGGGCAGAGCTGGGTCCTCCTGAGGCCTCTCTCCTCGGCGTGTAGACGGCCGTCTTCTCCCTGCGTCCTCACGGGCTCATCCCTCTGTGTGTGTCTGTGTCCTGACCTCCTTTTCTTATAAGGACCCCAATCCTGTGGGGTTCGGGCCCCACCCTAGTGACCTCATTTTACCTTCCTCACCTCTTGAAAGGCCCCATCTCCAATCACAGCCACATCTGAGGCTGGATCTGGTAGACAGGATGAGCTCACTCATTTCTTCAGTGTCTGGAAGGGGGACAGAGGCAAGGAGGTGGGCCCTTGAGTTTCGACATCCCTGGGCATCTGGGGCCTGGAGAGCCCAGATCCAGGGCCTGTGCGTTGGAAGGAGAGCTGCCATACTTGGAGAGCAGGGGCGTGGTGGGATCCGGGCTGGGGGACACTGGGCGCCAGTTGTCCAGGAGGGAAGCCACTGGCTTGAGGTCTTCACCATGGCGGACTTGCTCAGGCTCACCCCCGGTCCCCCAGCTGCACAGCCTGCGAATCGCACCCCAGCCCCTTCCAGGTGACCTTTTGTCGTCTCCTGCGGGGACAAACCCAGCTGGGCAGGGGCTGCGACACACACGGGTGTGGACAGAGCAGAGGGCAGCCTCCTGCTGCCCATGTCTCTGCCACCTGTATGTGGCCGCCCTGGTGGGCTCCAGGGGCCAGTACCGGGTGCTGTGTGCAGGCGCCAGGCTGGGCAGGGCTGCAGGATGGGAACTGGGTCAACGCAAGATGCTCGAGGCTCACGGACCCACCCCCCCCGCAGTCCGGGTCGGGAGCCGGGCTCGAGCCAGCTCGGCCTCAGGTCACTTCTGTGTGGTGCTGGCCGAGGGTGGGGTGGAAACACCATCCTTCCTGCCCTTCCTAGGGGGTGTTGAGTGCCCCAGGCCAGATCGCCACACCCCGGGACCCCCGACACCCAAGGAGGAGGAGCTGGGGGTCCCACATCCCATCAGTGGGGTCCAGAAAGGCTCCTGGCAGGAGGGTGTTTGGGCCACAGGGCTTTTGAATGAGGCAGGATGCCCTGGGGGCCGGGGGGCCAGGAAGGGCAAGTGCAGAGCGGGAAGCAGGGGAGCAAAGGATGGATCTGGCCTCTCGGGTTCCCCGGGCGGGGGCGGAGGGCTGTGAGTGCAGTGAGGCATGAAGGGGGTGGTTGGTCACCTCTGCTGGTCCCTGTGCAGCCGGAGGTGGGAAAGAGGCCGGCAGTCCCTGCTCTCCTGGGCGTGTCGACCTCTCAGTGGGGGCGGCAGGGAGGCCCCCAGGGGGCCTGCTGGATGCCTGAGCCTGGAAGGAGTTAACTCCCGGCCTCGTGGGCTGGCAAACTCTGACTCACAGGGCTGTAAAGTCTTGTGTTTTAAAAAATCCGTATATTGGCTTAATTTTATAGATTTCAGAAGTGCTGCTTGAGAATAAAAATCTCCTAATTATGTTTACGATCCCCGCGCGAATCCATTTGCCTCCGATCGTGGCGAAGAACCTTTGTGTAAAGTGTCGGGAAGTGAGCCCCGTCCTGACTCGGCCCTCACGGCCGTAAAGCGCAGCTGGAGGGTCCGAGGCGGGTGGGAAGGGGCTCCGGGGTGGGGGAGGCCGGGCCTCAGGGAGCCCGGGGGTGTCGGCGGCGGTGGTGCGTCTGAGCCCCGTCGCAGGGCTCTCGAGGGGGTCCCGTTGTCGCCGCTGCGGCACTTGGGAGCCAGTCGGGGAGCTGCACGGAGGGCGGGCAAAGGGGTTGGCAAACCCCCGGCCCAGGGGAGGGAGCTTCTGGGGCACAGAATGGATGCTGTACCCTCTTGGGGGTCAGGGGAAGACTACACCACCCTCCAATGGCAGGGTAGAGTGTCCCAGCCTGACCTGGACTCGTAGACTGGGAAACTACCTGGAAATGGAGGTGAGCGAGGAAAGCTTCCAACAGCGGGGAAGGAAGAGAGACCCACAGGACGGGGGACAGGAGTGAGAGCAAAGGCTGGGGCCTGGGGGCTGGGATGCGGGCCCTCCCGGCAGGCTCCCTGGCCAGGGGGGTGGGCAGCCGCCTTGTCGTGAGGAGGCCACAGTGACCTGAGGTGATGTTTGTACTGAGCGTGACGGAGAGGCCCCGAGTTCTCCCCTTCCAGGCTAGGGAGCAGAGTGAGAAAACAAAGGCAGCAGGACCACCAACACCCAGAGGGTCTGCGCAGGTGTTCCCTGGGCCTCTGCTCCCCCCCAGCCCCCAGGGGGCAGAGACCCCTGCCAGAGCTGTGCGACGGGCCTGAAGCCCAGTGTCCTTGGAGGCCAGAGGAGGCTGACCTCTGCCCGCCCCGTCCCGGCGGGGACCCTGGGTCACTGGGAGGACACGGGGCTTGGCCTGGAAAGGGCTTGTGTGGCCTCCAGGTGTGGGGATCGTCTGAATTTCCCTGGGGCCCCCAACCGGGCCAGGCTGTCCTCTCAGCAGACCACGTGCTGGGCGCCAACCGCACGGACTCTGGGGGGATGGCCCTCCCCCGGCCCCGGCCTCTGCACGCGGCCTTCCTTCCGCAGGAATCCGGAGCAGGCTGCCTAGTGGGCTGTAACTGGATGCCGGGCCGGGCTGCCCCTGTTGTTGCAGGTGCAGTGTGGGTGCCCGCGGCCGGGGAGGGCCAGGGGGGCACTGGCTGTCACTCAACAGCCGGGGCGGGCGGGGTCCCCCGGTAGGAGCAGCGGTGGGGGCCACGGAAGACGGTGCGAGCCCGGCTGCCCGAGTGCGACCTTCAGCAAGGACTCCCCTGTGGTCTCCATCTCCCTGGGATGACACTGGCCCAGTCTCCTGGGATGCGTGTGAGGAGAGGTGACAGGCTGGCACCCCACACATGCCCAGTGTGCAGGGACAGGCCCTAGGTGGGCAGGCCCCCACCCCACCAGGCTGGATGGGCTGACCCAGTGCCCGTGGTGTGAGGCGCCGCGAGCCCATCCCACGGCCGTACCAGCCGAGGCTCCGGAAGGTGGGTGGCAAGTCCAAGGTCACCCAGGGTTGCATGGTGACACAAGGGTTTCAACCCAGGAGTTCTGGCTCCCCGACGGGGGCAACTTCCACCCTCTCTCTGGTCCTCGGCTATCTGGATTTCAAGGCTGCATGAAATACCCGTTATCCACCCCACAGCCCCCAGAAGAAAGGGGGTGACCTAAAATGGCTAACTTTTTCATTGTGTGGGAAAAGGACATTTTAAAACACAACTCTGCGTATAGATACCACCGTTGGATTCTAGAAAGTCTGAGGACATCATCTCCGGCCAGAGAAAGGAGTCCTGTGCTTTCTGGCAGGATTCTGGTCCCCGAGGCCATCGGCCAGCCCAGCCCCCTGTGCCCCTAGAAAGCAGCGAGTCCCAGGAAGGTTCAGGGAGCGTAGGCGCTGAGAACCTCCATCAGCACCGCTTCCTCGCTTGGTTACTATGGGCCCAGCTGACCGTGTCCAGGGGGATGGGAGTGGGAGGACAGGGCTGTCGGGGGCCCTCCTGAGGAATGTGACTTGGAGGAGGGTCCTGACGGAGGTCAGCCTCTGTGGGCCAGGACCAGAGGCCTCCCTGAGGTGGGACCTGGCCGCTGAGCCTAACGGGCAGGCCGTGCAAAGCCACTCGGGCGTCCAGGGCCCACCGCCCTGTGCCCACCTCCGCCTCGGCCCTAAGGAGCTGGGAGGGAGGCCGGGAGCGGTGCCCCGCGGGGCTGGCGCAGCTCTGGTTTGCTTTCAAACCGTGAGAAGCCCCAGGACTTGTTTCTCTCTCTTTCTGTGAGATGGCCCCCTCTCGGGGTGGGGGGCACCTGGGAGAGCCCCCAACGATGGCCAGAGCAAGGTGGGAGCACCGGAGGGTGCGCGCCGCTGCACGGCAATCTGGACGGGGACGGGGGAGCTTGAACAGATCCAGTGCAGTTGCCTTTTCATCGTGTGTGTTTTGACAGCTACCATCTACCTAGAGTCACTTATTCTGGTTTCAGATCCACTTGCATAAGGAAACAGTCTATTTAAAGGAGGAATATTAGGTAAACAATGGTGCAGGTGTTCAAAGATACAGCATGAGGGACAGATGTGGTGAGGGACCCCAGTGTGTCCCCACCCAGGGGACAGCACACACTGGCGTTGAAGGCCTCCCCAGCAGGCCCGGAACCTGGGTGGGCGGCCCCTGGGGGCTGGACGCCACACGGTGGACGCCACGTTGGTCTCCTATGTCTGCTGTGATGAATGTCCAAAATGTGGTGGCTTGAAACCACGTGAATTTGTCATCTTCTAGCCCTGGAGAGCTGAAGACCCTCACTGGACAAGGCGTGGGCAGGCTGGGTTCCTTTCTGGAGGCGCTGGGAGAATCTACTCCCGGCCTTTTCCGGTTTCCAGAGACACCCGCATTCCTGGGCCCCTGGCCCCATCCTCCATCTCCACAGGCAGCCGGGCCATCGGGGTCCTCCTTGTGTCCCATCTCTCTGACATTCTGCACAGCGTCACATTTCCTCCTCTGCCTCTGCCTCTCTGGCCTCTTTCCCTATAAGGACGCCTGTGATCGTATTTCCACTGGGATAATCCCGGATGTTGCACGTCAAGGTCACCTGCTTAGCAATCTTCATTCCATCTGCAGCTTTTGTTCCCCTTTGCTGGGTTACCAAATACATTCCTGGATTCCAGGGACCAGGGCGTGGTCACCTTTGGGGGCCATTATCCTCCCCACGGTGTCCTGGGTGGAGCACGGTCCCTTGTGTCCCCCTGCACCCCTCACGAGCCAGCTCCGGCTGCACTGCCTTAGATGGGAGTTGAAGGGGTCCCTCAGGCGGCAGCAGACCAGGGCATGGGAGGGTGGGTCTCAGAGGCAGGGTAGGTCCCTGTGAGCTTGGGGGAGATGCCGGTGGCCCTCCCCCTGCCAGGTCCTGGCCTTCCCAGCTCGCCCTCCTCCAGACCCAGACGTGACCTCCCTCGGGGTCTCTGTCCTCCTCCCTTTAGCCCCCTGTTTCTGCTGGAGCGTTCCAGAATGTTCCCCCACCACTAGCCTGTCACTGTGAATGGAGACAGCAGGCTGTAGACTGTGCTAGTCTTGTCTGAGGCGCTGTGGGCACATGGAGAGCTGGGGCCGGGGGCCTCTTCCGGGACCCTCGACCTTCCCAAGAGGGCCCATCCCTTCTCCCAGCTGAGCCCCTCTCTGGCTCCTCAGGCGGGCCAGGGCGGTTGCTGCCCGCAGGAGCCCCCAGCGGCCCCCAGGAGCCCCCGTCCTACCCCAGCCCAAGGCCGCTGCTCCTGGCCATTGTATAACCTTCCAGAACTCGGGGCTCTAGAGTTTGTCAGTCAGCGTTGACTCTGCTGCAGGACCCCTCTGCTGGGCACTATGAGATCGTTAGATTTTTCCACATGAAAAGGTAAAAAAAGAAGAGAAATACGTTCTGAAAACAAAACGGGTTTTTCCCCCCGTGGCCTGCTCTCGAGGCCGGCAGAGGTTCTGCACGGAATGGCCGTCCTCTCTTGCGCACCCAGCGGTGGGTGGCTCGGACCCCAGGCCGTGCTGGCAGGAACCAGCCCCCACAAGCTGGGCAGAAGGGTCCAGGGTAGGGGCTGCCTGGTGCCCGGAGCTCAGACGCCGCGGGAGGTGGCCGCTGGCCTTGGGCTCTGACAGGCGCAGCGGAGGAGCTGGGCCCGCGGCGCACGGCCACTGCACCGCCGTGCTGCGGCGGGGCGCTCTCTCCCGCGGGCCCTGTGCCTGCCCAGCCGCGCCGCCTGACGTGAAGAAGTTGTCTGAATGCTGGTCCAGGGCGCCCCGACCCCCTGCTACCCGCTTTGGGGGCAGTTCACACTTCGCAGCTGAATCAATCAGAGGCTGAAATGCCATGGCGGGGGGTGTTTACTGATTTGGCTCTTCTGGAGTTGAGGATGCTCCGTGTTTGTCCAGGCTCTGTCCTGCCTGGTTCTCCAGGAGCTTTGCAAACAAGGGCCCCGGGAGGGAAGGAGGCCTCCCCTCCCCCGCGCGCGCCGCATTCCGAGGGGGGCCGGCCACGGTGCCAAGGGGCCGGCAGGGGCCTCCTGCCCTGGCTGCTGAGGAAATGCAGGCCGAGCCAAGCAATAAGCGACGGCCGGGGGCCCCGAGGGAGCAGGCACGGGAAGCCCAGTGCCCCGGGGCCTCCGGGTTTGGGCGCAGAGACACGGAAGCGGCCGCCGAAGGCCCACGAGCGCGGGCGGTGGCGGGGTTTCGGGAGCGGTGGGTTCTCAGATCCAGGAGGGTGCCCTCTGCCCGCACCGGAGGTGGGGTTCTCAGGTTTTCAGTGAGCTCCTTATTGAGGCCGCGGACCACACAGGCTTCAATACGCATTGGCAGGAGTCATGCCCCCATCCGTAGTGGGGAGACCCAGGCTCTGACGTTCTTAACGGTCACTCGGGGACAACTGGTGTGACCAGGACGCCCCCGCCAAAGGGATGAGAGGCACCCTAGCGATCGTCTCTGCTTCCACTAGAGCTGCGTCCTCCTGGGCCTCCCTCCCCACCTGGGGACTGATTGTGGTCTTGGGGGCGGGGGGTGTCTCCTAGCCCCGGGACTCCGTACTACTCAAGTGAGGGAGGCCTGGGTTTCCACGGGGCATCTTTCTTCACTCCTTTGGGGGCGTTATTCAGGCCCGTTCCCCTCCAGGACCTGGCACAGGCTGCAGAGAAGGGCCTCCCCCTCTCTGGACAGCTGACTTCAGGGTTAGAAATAACCCAGGTCCTTGCTGAGCACTCGGGGCGTGAGATGTCGGAGGCCCAGGCTTGCTGCCGCTCTGCCCCGACCTCCCCCCAACTCCCCGATTTTGACTCCCAAAGGAAGTCATGAGTAGGGAATGTCCCCTGGAGGAGAGCAGCCCTGTCTGGCCCCCTTTTGCCCGACTCCTCAAGTCGGCACCGCTGGGCCACAGGGCTCTGCCGACGATGCCCAAGGGGGTAGAGTGGGAACGCTTCTAACCCACATCCCGCTGCCCGCCGTGCCCACCCAAAGGCCCTTCCCCTGATGCCCGCTGGCAATGCCTGGCGCACTCAGGCCACAACCCAGACGCAAGGCTCATCTTCCTGGTGGCCTAGATGCACACACACGCGCATGTACACACACATACACACGTGTGTGTGCTCACACACAATGTTCTGTGGCAGTCTCAGTTCTAATTGATTCTATTCTGTTTTAAATAGTTGTATTATTGTTTTATTGATCATCATTTTATATTAAATAATTGAGTCATTTTTATAATAATTTATAGCAAGTATGTAAAAGATATCATGAATAAAGTACATGATGTAATGTTTATTATTATTTTAACTACTTCTAAAAATTATGATGACCTGCGGTTCAGACACCCTGCTCTGGCCCACCTGTCCCCTGTCAGCACTCCCGCTCCCTGATGGTTCAGCCAGGTGGGAACATGGTCGTGAATGGTGCGTGGAAGTTCATGTACCAGGTGGGCGCACACAGACGTGGATTTCAGATTTCCATGACAACTTCATTGGCAGCTTCGGGAAGGTTTAGTTGAGGCGTGTTGGAGTCAAACAGCTAGTGAGACCAGGAGGAGGGATCCACACGACCTGTTCTCAGATGGCCCCGTGAGTGCCTGGAGCTCTCTGTCTATCTAAAAAGAAAAGCCCAGAAGTTCTAGGCACGCTCAGGGCGTGGAGGTGCACCTGGCCTGCGTGGCAGGGGGACCCAGTGGACGCACAGAGGTGCTTTTTAGGTGAAACAGCATGTCTGGGTGCCCGAGATCAAACGCGACACTTCTGCTTCGTGGCCAGCCCTCCGGATGACCGGCCCGCTGCCGCCCAAGTGCACAGCTCCGCAGGCCACTTGCCCCAGTGATGGGTCGGTGCCTGTTCAGTCCACAAACTGCCTCAGGAAAGGAATGTCACACACGGCCGGTCCTTCCGGTGGGGCAGGATGTTTCAGGGGAAATTACACAGGCGTCCTCCCAGGACATCAGCTGCAGGCCTGCCCTGGTGGGCCTGGGGGGCAGGGGTGCAGCCTGAGGGCTGCCTCCTACATGTTCTCCCCTGACCCCAGGCCTGAGCTCTGAGCCCCGGGCGCCCCCGCCCCGTGTGGCCCGGGACACCAGCCGCCCCGCTCCTGGCACCCGCGTACCTTCGCCTCCTCCTGGCCTTGTCGGAAGTCAGCTGTTTACTCCCTCCCTGGACGTACTCCCGCTGCCCCGACCGTGAGCCCCGGGGCCTGGGCCCAGCAGGGGCTCAAGAAGTGTTTCGTTGGCACCACCTTCCCCGGCCCTCCCCCGACCCACAGGGGAGCCCGCGGCTGTTGAGTGCGACCACCTGCCCTCCGCTCACCCCGCTTGCTGAAAGGCTTCTCTTTGGGGCTGCGGGAGGGGAGAGTAGGGATGGGAAGCTGAGGGACCCAAGATCCAGGTTCTTTGCTCAAAGAGTTGTAGGGGAGAGGCCCGTCCCGCGTCCGTTCCCACGCTGCTTCACACAGCCCGTCCAGGCTGCCTCCAGGGGCTCAGCCCGGAGCTGCGGCCTGCACCCTGCCTGCTTAGGGTGCCCTGCGTCCACTCTGGGGCCTCCTCCAGAACAGGAGGTGACACCCATTGCGGACATGAACGTGAGGCTCAGAGGAGAGAGTTCTGGGCGGGACTGGCACCAGGTGGGCTAGGCAGCTGGGGAGTTTCTTGGGGCGTCCGAGTTCCCTGAGATGTTTCTGGGCCTTAGTGAGTGGAGGGATGAGTTTCCTGCCCGCTCCAGTCCCGGCGAGCATCTGACGCCTGCGGGGGTACGAGGTGCACCCGTCTGGGAGCCCTCACCCGAGGCCGGGCAGAGCTGAGGCTTGTCTGGGGTCACTCCCGGTTGCAGATGCGCACGTGTGCATTTATTCCTTCCTTCATTGCTTCGTTCATTCGCCACGGATCCCTGAGGCCTCTACGTGCCAGGCACCGTCCTGGGACCCAAAAACACAAAAGTCAACGAAAGAGACAAAATCCCCTTCCATAGAGCTTAGGACTGGGCAGGGAAGAAGGAATTTCTGCAAAGAGAAATGAGGTTCCTGCTGGACAGTCAGATGGTGGGTGAGGGCAAGGCCTCGGAGAGGAAAGGAATGGCCCAGCCAGTCGTAACGTTCTGCCTTGAACGGAAATCCTGAATCGTGACGTACCAAATGCATCCACCTGGGGCCTTATCGTGTGTGCTCTTAGGAGGTATTTTCGTGCATTTTCTCCCATCAGCGTTATAATTCACCTATTGTCTTGTAGGCCTTTAATCACTTCCAGGTATACCTCTGTGTGCTAGGTGAGAATCCAGCTTCATCTTCCTCCATGGAGTGACTCCATTTTCCCACCCGACCTCCCAACCTCTCCAGGCTGTCCCGGTGGCTGGCGCTGTCATCTTAGCGGTGGGCTACATTCCCAAGTATACAAGGGGTGGGATCCCACACCACCGTTCTGCTGTCCAGAGGACACGCCAGCATCACACAGATAGGTTGTAATGCCAGCAGAAGACCTACCCTCCTCCCCACATTATCCCCTTTTAAAGTTTGAGTTACGTATTCAGAGCCTTTGTTCCTCCATGCCAACTTTAGAGTACATTTATGGAGTTTCTTCATTTCAATGGCAAGTTTGCTCGGGATTGCATCAACTTTATAGATTGAATTTGGGGAAACTTG
Source organism: Aethalodelphis obliquidens (assembly GCF_003676395.1). Classification (NCBI taxonomy): domain Eukaryota; kingdom Metazoa; phylum Chordata; class Mammalia; order Artiodactyla; family Delphinidae; genus Aethalodelphis; species Aethalodelphis obliquidens. Next base: position 8,050,069 of record NW_020838013.1, on the reverse strand, counting down.
AAATCTCTATCATATCATACCATCTCATCCAAGAGCAAGGAACCTCTCTGCATTGACTCAGGACATCTTCTCACTCCTCCACTGGAGTCTGAAAGTGTTTTTGGAGGGAACCTCTGGTGGAGGTTTGCTTTTGTTTTTCCCAGATAGCACATCCTCTCTAGTGCTAAGTGGGGACTTATTTTTCCCAGGACTTTATTGCCGGAGTGAAGAAATGCCATGATTTGAGCAGGTTCATCTTCTATCTGGCAACCGCGCTGGACATTTTTCTCCGTTCTAATCACTCATCTGTTGATTATGCTGATTTTCTAAGGAGGTGACCTAATCAGCTACAAATAGCACCAGTTTTATCTTTTCTCTCTCAATCCTCACAACTGTTTCTTTCTTTTCTTTTGCATTCACAGCGTGGAGTCACCACCTTAAATAGCGTGGAGTCAGGGACATCCTTGTTCCAGGTCTTGGTGGAGGTGCCTTTAAAGTTTCTCCATTAACTGGGTGGTTTGTTCTAGGCTTTGATCTATAAACTGCCAAGTTAAGGAAGTTCCTTTCTATTTTTATTCTTCAGAGGTTTAATTTTTTACTGTGGTTTTAATGCTTTCTGTACTAACAGGGGTGATCACGTACTTTTTCCCTTGAGGTGAGAAGCACATTGATAGAGTTCAGGTGTTGAACCATCCTTGCCTTCCTGACACAAAGCCGAATTTGTATTTCTTTTTTAATACAATGTCATGTTTGGTTATCTAATATTTTGTTTAGGATTTTTGCCTCTATGTTCATAAGTGAAATGGACCTATAATTCTATTTTCTTATATTTTCCTTTCATGGATTCAGAATCCAGTTCACCAGCCTGTTAGAATGAACTAAAACATGTTATTATTTTTGCACTTCCTGGAACAGTTTGTAGAAGGTAGGAATTTCTGTGTTAGGTGTTTTATAAAACTTTGACAGAGGTCACCTACAAAGCCACCCAGGCATGAGTTTTGGGGGGAGGTCTTTGGTTACATCTTAATTTCTTAGCTACATGTTTATTCACATCCTCTATTTCTTCCAGCGCCAACTTTGACTTTTTATCTAGTTCTAGGAATTTATCCATTTCATCTGGGTTGTCAAGTTTATTGACTCGTAGATGTCCCTAATACTCTCTTTTAAAGTTACTTTTGCAGTTTCCATTACATCTTTTTTTTTTTTTTTTTTTTTTTTTTTTTTTGTGGTACGCGGGCCTCTCACTGTTGTGGCCTCTCCCGTTGCAGAGCACAGGGTCCGGACGCGCAGGCTCAGCGGCCATGGCTCACGGGCCCAGCCGCTCCGCGGCATGTGGGATCTTCCCGGACTGGGGCACGAACCCGTGTCCCCTGCATCGGCAGGTGGACTCTCAACCACTGCGCCACCAGGGAAGCCCTCCATTACATCTTTTATCACTTTTCCAACATGTACATTGGCATCCTTGGTCAATCTCTACACCTCCGTCAGAGGTGTTCTGTGTTGCCCCTTTTTTTGAAAAAGCAGTATTGCAGAAGTCTATCTGCCTTAGTAATCTTTGCCAGGTATGACCCACCACCTATTTTTGTATGGCCCATGAGCTAAGAACGGTCTTTACATTTTAAAATGGTTGAAAAAACTCCAAAGAAGCATAAAATCGTTCTGATGCACGAAACTTACATGAAATCCAAATTTTAATGTCCAGAAGGTAAGTTCTGTCGGCACACTTCTACACTCAGCTGTTTCCTCACTGTCTACAGCTGCTTTCAAACTACAGCAGCAGGGTGGAATGAATGCACACTCTCGTTCAAGTTCCTCGTCCCGGCGTCCAAGGGCCAGTCTGCTGTAGCCTCCTCACCAGCACCTCTTGCCCCGCCGAACACACCCACATCTGTCACCTCCCAATCCTCCCCGCCTCAGGTGTGCCCTGTACACCCAGTGGGCTTGGCCAAGGTCCCGGCCTTGCTTGCCTTTGAAACCCATGCTCCCCGAGCTCTCACTTGGCGCTTGGTAACTCGAGTTGGTTTGGCGGCTCTCGCCCTCCCTCCAGGCACTTACTCTGCCCAGCCTTGCCTGGTCATGGTGCCGCCTGGTTCATGATGGTCCTGGGGTAGGAGCTGGGCCTGGGTGATGGTGCCTGGTGGGGGGGTGGGGAGGCCAGGGGAGATTTTAAAGCAGTTTTGGAATCACAGAGTCATTCCAAAGGTCACACAGGGAGCTCCCACCTCACCCCTCACCCAGTCTCCCCTGTGGGTAACATCTTACATTAGGAGGCTGATTTGTCACAGCTCACAAGCCAGCAGGGGTGCGTTATGAGTAACTGGAGTCCACACTGCCCGCGGATTTCCGGGTTTCACCCAGTGTCCCAGGACCCCCATGACATTTAGCCGCCACCTCTCCTCGGGCTCGCTTGGTTGTGACCGTTGCTCAGACATCCCTGGCTTTCGATGACCTTGAGAGTTTTTAGGAGGACTGTCAGGGGTTTGGGGGGATGCTGCTCTCTCTCTCGTGGGCGGACTAGGGTCGAGTGCTTTGGGGAGGAAGCCCCCGTAGGTGGAGTACCCTCCTCCCGTCGTGAGGGCGTGCTTATCACGGTGCTGGCCGAGTCAGCACGCAGCAGGTTTCTCCGCTATCCACTTGTCCTTCTTCCCCCTTCCCGTACTGTCTCCTTGGACCTGCCAGCGTTTGTCTCTGCGGTGGACCCCTGAGAGCCCCAGGGTGGGCAGATTCAGGAAGGGACCCTCTGGAGAATGAGGTCTGGCCTCCGCCGGATCAGAGCCGTGACCCTAGCTGCGGGGGCGGGGAAGCTGGGCAGGCAGACAGAGTGTCAGGCCAGACGTGGGAATCCACACATGGCCCCTTCTCAAAGGCGGGTGCTGTCCCTGGGGCCCTGGCGGGGTCCTTGGGCCTCTTTCATTGGGTACATGCGAGCCTAGCCTGGCCCATGGTGGAAATGCAAATCTAATTAGTCTGGCATTGAGCCCGTCTTAAAAGTATTAACAGAGCCTTAAACTGTGCTGTTGGATGGGGATGAAGAAACGCCTTAGAAAGAAATTACCGGATGGTGACAAAGCCCCAATTTATTAGTCCTCTCCAACGGGGGCTGTGCAAAGGACGTTAATTACTTTAATGGGACTTATTTTGCTTCGTTGCCCAAAGTAATTGGTTTATTAACCTCTCCTTTCCTTTGGGGGGAGGGGAAGGCAGAGGGCCGGGTGGTGGCCCTGGGCGCGCCTTGCCCAGCGCTCTGCCCCTCAGCCCAGCATGCCCGCCCCCCGGCAGCCCAGTGCCCTGTCCCTGTCGGCCTGGCCTGGAGCGGCCCAGCGCCCGTCCATTGGTCCTCGTTTGCCGGGCACTCGCTATGGGTCCAGCACTGGGAAAGCGGCCGTGAGAGCCGGGGCCGTCCAGAAATGTGCTGCAGCCCCATCCGTGTGCCCCAGAGCAAAGGAACACGGCTTCAGGGAGGCGTGGGTGCACCGGGCAGAAGTTCCACAGAAGGGCCCGAGGCTGGAGAGGGCAGGACGGGCAGAGGACTCCTGGAGGAGGGGGAGTAGAGAGCAGCCGGGGAAGGATGTCCAGGCCAGGGCGGTGGGGGTCAGGGTGTGCAGGCAGCCCAGCCTGGGGAGCCGGCTTCCTCAGACATCAGGAGATAGGAGTGATAACGTTTGCATTTCAAAACATCCCTCCAGCTGGAGCGAGCCGTCCCAGAAACAGACCAGGAGCCAGCGGCTCCCTCACCACCCACAGGGGGATTCTCCAGAAGACCGCTCAGGCCTGGGGCCCTGAAAACGGTATCTGATCTGCAGAAGTCAGTTCACCCCCCTACTCGGCCCTCAGGGCTGGGTGAGAGGCCAGCTCTGCCCTCGTGCACACCCAGCACTGCCCTCGGCCTGGCCCAAGAGCAGCCCGGACCCAACAGGAAAGACCCCCCCCTCACCAACCCCCAGCTCCCTGAGTAAGGCGGGGATGGGGCAGAGTCTCCTGTGTCCCTGGACCGTGGGTCCAGGAGAAGAAATCGCCCCTCGGGAGCGCTGGCCAAGCCAGAATGCCCATGGCTCGCCCTGGCGGCACCCACATGCCCCGTTCTCCGCGTGGACCCAGGGGGCTGCACCTGCCCTGCTTGTCCAGGGAGAGGGGTTGTGTGTGCGGGGGGGACATGGTAGGAGGGGGCTGGAGCTGGGGGCGGTCATGGGACTGCATGGCTTTGGGCCGCCCAGGCGCCTCCCCACCCCACCACAGACTGGTGCTGTGCCCTGTGCGACACTCCCTCCAGTTGAGTTGGGTTCCAGGCGGGGGGTCTGGGCCCAGTGCTGACCCAGAGGCGCGGGAGTCCCCAGGCAGCCTGGAACGTGGGGTCTCTGATGCCCTCTGTACTTACGGGTGGGTATACTGAGGCCCAGGGTGTGCAAATGAGGCCCCAGAGGCCACCCGACGCCACTGCAGGGGGGCCCCCACTGTCACACCAGGCCTGGCGTTCACAGTGCGCAGGGCCCGGCTGCTTCCTGCTGCTTCCCGCTGCTTCCTGGCTCCCCAGGGGCCCCAGGCCATCCCTCCCTCTCGGGGCCTCAGGTCATCTGTCATGTGAGAGAGACACGCTGGGCCTTTCGCCTCTGCTGTGAGCTTTGTGGTTCTGGTCAGGTGAGCAGCGCCCCGGTGATGGCTGGGTGCGTGGGCGCCCCAGCCGCGAGGAGCACCCGCCTCCCCGCTCTGCAGCTGTCACCTCATCCCTGGGTTTAACCGTCTCTCGCCCTCTGTGCTGGTCAGACATGAGCTGCTGGGATGGGAGGGGGAGGGTCGAGGCCCCAGAGCAAGGGGAGGGGGTGCGTGCTGACCCCAGCAAGTCCCTGCGGTCGTTCCTGGCGTCCAAAGCTGCCTGGTGGCCCCTCGGTTAGTGTGAAAGGGGCTTTGGGAGGAAGGAGGCTCAGTGCCAGGATCCCCAGCTCAGCTGCTTCACCCCTGATCCGGAGGCCTGTCCCCCCAGCACCCCTCCAGGAAGGATCGGTGGATGCCATGATTTCCAAGGGGTGCAGGCTCTGCAAGGGCAAAATGACCCCAAAACTCAACCAGAAGCCCAGGAGATTGGGGTCCAAGGTGGGAGGGACCTGGGGGGGGGTGAGGCCTCAGCTGGGGACAGGCGAGGACATGTGCCCCCAAGTCCGCTCAGCCCTGCAAGTCTGGGAGGGGATGGGGGTCTGAAGGCAGGGCTCTGCCTCTCCCGAGCTGTGCGCGGTGGGCAGTCGGCTCTGCCCCCTTGGCCTGCAGCGTCCTCATCCGTACCGTGGGGGTAGCGAACAGGCAGAGCGTGGTTTACAAGCACAGGGCGGGGCTCACAGTAGGTGCTTGTCGGTGGGTGAGAACAGGGTGGGAGAAGCCCGGCCAGACCCCCAGCCGAGCTCTGCAGGGGCCCCGAGTCCAGGTCTGTGCTGAGAACAGCCAGAGGCGGGGCCTCTGGGGAGGTTGAGACTCGCCTTGTGTTCTGGGAAAGGCGGGGTCCTCAGCCCAGGGGCCGTGGTCACCAGATTGGGGTGCAGACTTGTGGGTGGCCTGGCAGGTTACGGAATCTGCTGCGGGGCAAGGGGGAAGACAGCGGGACACTTAACGCGGGCTTTGCCCCCAGACACTGGTGCGGGGATCCCACCATCAGCGCCCCCGGGCAAAACCCGCATCAGCTTCCCGTCCCGGGGGAAGGGGCTAGAAAGAGCATCGCGTTTTGTAACAACCTCAGGGGGTGACTCGCCCGTTCCTCGTGCCTGAGAGCAGGAAAGCAGGGCCCCCAGGGGCAGGGCGGGGCCGCACACAGCACCTCCTTCCCCACCGCAGGCCTGCTCAGCCCCTCCTAAGACGCCCCGGGAGCCTGGCAGGACCTTCTGGGTCCTGACCCCCAGGCTCACCCATCTGGAGAACCCCTATTCCTCGCGTCTACGTGGAATAGCCCCGGTTGTAACTCTGAGTCTTTCCCTTTCCTGCCCGGAACCCGAGTTGCTGTAGACGCTCTGTCCTGACCGGGTTGGTGCGTAATTCACGAGGCTTCCGGAAGGAAACGCTCCCAAGTCACTTTCCTATTAGACGAAAATCAGTAAGAAGCCCGTGTAATTCTTCCTCGACGTGAGGGGTTTTCTCTCCGTCGCTTTAATCAGCGAGTTCCCAATAAGTCGTTTCAGCGAGGCCATTACGGATGGCTCATAATCTCCCGGGGGCTGCGAGCGAAATGGGACCCCCGGCTCTTTTCCTGAAAACACTTTTCTTGTTTTCTTTCTCTGGCGTGCTGGAAGCAGGCCAACTCGCCAGTTCCATTAACTTAATGAGGGCTGACAGCCTGCAACAAACGTCCTCATAATCTCCCCAGGATTTAAATGGGGTTCTCCCCAGCCGCCTGCTCACACCCAGGCTCTCTCCCTCCGTCTGCTCGCCCGCCCCCCTCCGGGGACAAAGCCGGGACGAAGATGCGTTTCTTCACTGGCTCCTTCCCAGCAGCTCTGCCCGGGCAGCCTCAGACTTTCAGGCTGCCCACCCAATTTAGGGCACCCCCCTGGGGCCCGGGGACCCCTCTCCCCACAGCCCAGGAAGGTCCAGGGCCTGGTCCTAGTGATTTCTCAATACCTCCTAATCTCCAGGGCGCAGAGCTGCTCGGCTGTGACGGCTTTCCCGGGCTCCACTTCACTCCGAGGCCGCGTCCTTGTTATGGTGAAACCTCAGTCCTGGTCTGCACTGTCCTTTGTGGTCCCTCCAGCTCCTAAGGCCTCCAAAGCTCAAGGAATTTGCTGGAACCAGCTGAAGCCCAGCATGGGGATCTGTGTGGGACTCTCACACCCCCCCCCAGCCACTCGCACCCTTTCCAAAGACAGCTTTGGGCTCTGAGGAGGAAACGGATGCTGACATTTGCAAGAGGACCCGACTCATGGGGCAGGGGTCTCCAGCAGCCAGGTGCAGGCGGGGACTGAGCCAGGTGTCCCGAGTGGGAGGCAGTGGCACGTCCCACCCCCAAGAAACCTTTTCCCTGATGTGAGAACCCGAGTCTCGCCCGTTGTCTTGGGGAGCCGTGGTGGAGGTCCCAGACCTGGTCGCCCAGGGTCACAGCCAAGTCAGCCCCTCCCGGCCATGTTCATGTTCTCCGTGGGCCCCCAGTTCTGGCTCTTCCACACCTCCCAGGCCATCCCAGGCAGCCCTCGGCCAGGGTCAGCGGCAGCGTTTACGTGCAAGCCGTCCACCTCTGGGTGCCGTGCCCCTGCCCAGGTGACAGCACCAGCGGTGAGCGCTAGGATGGATCTGTGCGAGGCAGGGGCGACAGTGCGTCAGGAAAGGTCACCACGGCAAGGGGCTGAACCCTGCAGAGGCTGCCATTTCTCCCCACAAAACGAGGCCCCTGAATGCTGCGCATCGGGCTAGCGTGGGGATGGAGTGACCCTCGGGAGACGTGCCGCTCAGTACCGCCCAGTCGCTGCTAGCTGCAGCCGCTGTGGTCAGCACTTCTGTCCTCACTATTGGAGTTCGATGGTGCCCTTTTCCACTGGGCACTAAGCACAGCGCTGCCCCTTCTCCCGGCCTCCCCCGTGCCCCTCCTACTGCCCTCACTTGGGCCACCAGCCACGTGGACCTTTCTGTCGCTCCCTCCCGTCCCCGGCCCTCGCTCGGCCGTCCTCCCTGCTGACTGCTATCTCCCGCCCCCTTCCTGTGTCTCCTGCTGCCCTGGATGCTCTCAGGCTCCTCAGACGGGCACTATCCCCACACTCTGTAATCCGCAGTGTTCCCCAAAAGTGTCACCTCGCTGGCCAGACCACCAGCCCGTCCACCACTCTCTTCTCTGACCCCGCCCAGGGTTAGTGATGGGGGTGGTGCTTTCTGGAACCTGGGCCACTCCTGACTGTCTTGAGGTCTCTGTATTTTGGCTTTTCCATCCTCACGGCTCGTCTGGCCCAGGATGTCCCCAGCGGTGGTCACTCTCCTGCCCGGCTGGTTTCAACTCCCTGGGAAGTTGACTTGGGTTGACTTGGTCTGCACTGAGCTGAATGGAGTCGAGTTGCCTGAGTTGGGCTTTCAGCCTCACTGAGGTCACCTGACCCAAGCCGAGTGAGTTAACTGGAGGTGACGTACACCAAACTGAACTGAGTTGAACTGAGCTGCTGGGTGGTCCGATCTGTGCTGGGTGGTCTCTGGGGGTCCAGTCGGATGTCCTGATCTTAAAGAAACAGAGAATGTACTTCTTTCCCTTGGTTCTGGGGTGTGTTGAAATAAGTTAAACCATTTCAAAGCCATTGCCAAATCCATTTCAGTCACCTGTCCTGAGGTCCTCGAAGAATTTCACTGCCACCTGGTTGGGGGGAGGGGGTAGCATCTGCTCCGCAGGCCCGGGCTTGGGGGCCAGCGATATGAAAACAATCTTCCAAAGACTTGAGAACCCAACGTGTTTAGTGTTTCGCGTGTGAAACGATTTAGGGGAGAGAGAGAAGGTGCATAACCTCGGAACCTGCCCGGAGCGCCGAACGTCTTGTTCTGTTCGGGCCTGGTTGTGAAGGACCCCGCAGGTCACCCTCGGAGTTTGCACACCCTTGGCAGGCGGTTGGGGCTGGGGCGGGGAGGTGTAACAAGGTCTGTGATGTGCGCCTTGGATTAAAACGGGCCCTTCGGCAGCCACGTGGTGGGGGATGGACTGGAAGTGGGGCGGCGGAGCCAGAACGGGGAGTTAGGGGCCTCCGCGGCATCCCGGGAGGGAGGGGGGGCCAAGCCCAGTGGCACCCCTGAGGCAGCCAAGCCGTGTCCGTGAAGCACGCGGAGGTAAGGTCCCTCCCCAAAGACGCTTGTGCCCTGGCCAGAGCCAGGGTGGCTGGGGGCGTCCCAAAGGCTCCCAACCCTTCCCCATCCCCTTGTCCCCAGGGACACCAGCACCTTCCCTCCCAGCACCTGCTGTCAAGAGTGATCTCGGAAGATCAGCCACACCTTTGAAAGCCGGTTTTAGCGTATTCACAGAGTTGCACAACCGTCACCACTGCCTAATTTTAGAACACGTTCATCACCCCAAAAAGCTACCCTGCACCCGTCAGCCGTCACTCCCCACCCCCGCTCCCCAGCCCCAGGCAAACACTCATCTCCTTTCCATCTCCGTGGCTTTGCCCATTCAGAACATTTCACGTACATGGGCTCCTATAACATGCGGTCTTTTGTGCGCGGCGTTTTCACTCAGCACGCTGTTTTCAAGTTTCACCCATGTCGTAGCAAGTGTCGGTGCCTCATTCCTTTTTACGGCTGAATAAGATTCTATTGAATGGATGTGCCACATTTTGTTTATCCGTTCATCAGTTGACGGACACTTGGGTTATTGCCACCTCTAGACTGTTAGGAACAAAGCCACTGCGAACGTTCACGTACAAGGTCTTGTGTGAACACGGGTTTCCATTTCTCCCGGGCATTTCACGGCAAGTGGAAGGAATTGCTGGGTCACATGATAATTCCAGCCTCACATTTTTGAAGGAAGCTCCAGGCTGTTTTCCACAGTGGCTTCCCCATCTTTCACTCCCACCAGCCATGCATTCTTGACAATATTTGTTCTCGTCTTTTCATGGTAGCTGTCCCGGCGGGTGTGAAGTGGCTTTGACTTGGGTGTCCTTCGTGGCGATGACACTGGGCGTCTCTTTACCTGTTATTTGCCATCCGTGTCTTTTCTTTGGAGAAATGCCTATTCGAGTCCTCTGCCCGTTTTTTGAAATAATTTCTATTCGGTGTAGTTGATTTACGATGTTGTGTTGGTTTCAGGTGTACAGCAGAGTGAATCAGTTATACATACACATATATCCACTCTTTTTTAGATTCTTTTCCCATATAGGCCATTACAGAGTACTGAGTAGAGTTCCCTGTGCTATAGAGTAGGTCCTTACTAGTTATCTATTTTATATATAGTGGTGTGTATGTGTCAATCCCAATCTCCCAAATTATCCCTCCCCTCCCCGCCTTACTACCCCCACCCCCGTAACCATAAGTTTATTTGCTACATCTGTGACTCTATTTCCGTTTTGTAGATAAGTTTATTTGTCGCCTTCTTTTAGATTCCCCAAGATTTAGCACCTGTATGATTTGCAAAAACAACCAACAAACGAACGAAAGCAATGCCAGCAGACACCTCGCTTCCTCGTGCTGTAATAGAGAGAGGCTCTGACAGAGGGGCACAGAAGTTTCTTGAATGTGTGCCCCCGGCCAAAGGAACAAACCAATGGGTGAAAGAGGGAGTGAAGTTAAGAGAAACGAGGCCCCAAGGGATTTCCCACCGCAGTGAGCTGTCCCCACCATGAGATGTGCGCTTTGTCCCAAGGTGTGTGCTGACCCCGGTTCCCAGCTCAGCTGCATTATTTCCACAGTCACCTTGCGTGTGTGGGGGGCAGGTCCTAACCATCTTCAGCCCCCACTCCTGATATGACTTGAGTTTTGAAGGGATACACGCCCATCTCAGGCCGGAGCCCTGCATCTTCACAGATGAGCAGAGTCTTCTAGACTTTCCTCCCCAGAACATGGGGGCCTGGGGGCCCGGGGGCTCTGGGGCTCCCAGGCCAGGGCTGATCACCTGCTCCTGCCTCCAAGCTCCGAGCTGGACGTGGGGAATATCTGGGCCACATGCCTCAGCCCCAGCGGCGACCATGAATTACACGGTGATCATTTGATTACAGTCAGTGTTTGGGGCTCCCGGGTGCCGTGACAGCAGGGGAGTGTGGCCACCCGACACCTCCCTGGGGAAGGGGTGTGGCTGGACGTGAATGAGGGTGGGCTGTGACCAGGAAGGAGGTGAGGGAGGGCCGCAGCCTGCCCGGGGGCGGGGGGGGGGCCCTCCAAGTGGGCGTGAGCACGGCCCTGGATGTGGCAGGGATTGGTGGACGTGGGAGGCATGGTGGGAGGGTGGGCGGCAGAGGAAGCTGCAGACTCAGCCCCCATCGTGCCTGGGCTGGCCTTGACCCCTGTCAGACCCCTGTGGAGCCACCTTACATTCGTCTCAGGGTCAGCAGAAGAGAGGCACGGTGGCCCCTTGGTCCGCCCGTCCTTCCATTGCTTCTCAGACCCAGGCGGGGCCAGGCCGGGGCACTTCACAGCCTATCCTGAGCTGTTTTTGTCAGAAGCCAGTGGGCTGTGCACGCTGGGCGGGCTGGTTTGAAGTCTCAGGATTGCAAAACCCTCACCCCGCAGGGTGCTATCTCTAAAGAAGTCGCCTGACTCAACCACAGACTCCCCCCCGGCCCTCGGGCAGGCATCCAGAGCTGGAAGGCAGAGCTGCCCCAGTGGGATGGGTCAAGGGCGGGACGGGAAGACAGCAGGGCAGCGAGCCCCCAGCCAGCCCGGGTGGGCAAGACTCGGACACAGAGTCCAGACTGAGCTGGGTTGGGGGCGAGGGGGCCTGGGCTTCCCCTCGCCCCTCCCCCCAACAGAAACCAGAGCCGGGGCAGGAGGGTGACTGGGCTGTCACGGGGACAGAGCTCACACTGCAGTCTTGCCCTCAGCACTGCCGCCAGCAGGGCGGCTGAGCCACGAGTCACGAGGCTCTGCTTCCCCGGGCCTGAGACGGGGACACCCTGCCTTCCTATCAGAGCCGGCACTGGGCAACAAACACATACCAGGCCTCAAAGGGAAAGGTGACAGCAGCCTGCTGTCTCTGCACACCCTCCCCAAACCCCTTCCTTTGGAAAGACCTGAAAGGGAGAGTCCCCACAGTCAGCCACTTCCAGGGGCAAAAGAGCAAGTGTTCTGGGAGACCAGAAGGCGGTTCATGGAGATGTTCCTGGGTGCGGACCTTCAGGGATGAAGTCAGCAAGGGGCTCGTCCTCTATGGCTTCAGCTGGGCCTCAGGCTGCGCTGAGCACAGCAGCCCACACCTCTGACAAGGGCAACACCCTCCTCCCTTGTTCAATCATTTCTGCTTATATTGCTATCATTTCCACCCTTCTGCTTACTTTGGGTTTCATTTGCTCTTCTTTTTCTAGTTTCTTAAGGTCGAAACTTAGATCATTGATTTAAGACTTTTCTTTTCTTTTACTATGTCATTGAATGCTATAAATTTCCCTCTGAGACCTGCTTTAGCTGCATCCCTCAAATTTTGACATGTTTTCATTTTTCATTCAGTTTAAGATGTTTGTATAAAATTGTGATGATCTGTTCCTTGAAAGTTTAGTACAATTTGGGATAAAGCCATCTGGCCCTGGCTTTTCCTTGTGGGAAGATATTTTAACCACCACTTTAATACCTTTAGTAGTTGTAGGCTTATTCAAATGTTTTATTCCATCCTGAGTCCGTTCTATTGAGTTAGATATTTTCCTGAGAATATAGCCGTTCCTGTCTAGGTTTTCCAAAGTTTCTGGCATATAGTTGTTGAGAATATTCTTTTATTAGCTTTCAAATCCCTATTTGTAATGTTTCCTTATTTTCTTTTATAATATTTTTATTTCTATCTTCTCTCAGTCTCACCAGAGCTTTATCTATTTTGTTAGTTTTTTTTTAAAGAACAAAATTTTTGCTTTATTTAGAGATTTCAAAAACTTACATAAAGGGAAAGATATACCATATTCATAAATAAGAGACAGTGTTATAAAGATGTCAATTCATTTCTTCCTCCTTCATCTATAAATTCAGTATAATTCCAATAAAAACCCCAATAGGTTTTTTTTTTTCCATGAAACATAATCTGATGATTCAAAAATTTCTGTGGAAGAATAAGGAGCCACAAATACCAAGACCTTTTTCAGAAGCTCAGGGAAAGACCATTTCTTCCAGGTACCAGGACATATGGTGTAACACATAGTGATTCAGATGCTGCAGTGTGGGTGCAGGAACCGATCATTAGCCCAGTGGAACAGAGAGCCCAGAAAAGACCTGCACAAATGGGAGGTTTCTGAGTGTGATCAAAATGGCATTGCCAGTCGCTGGAATAGGTGATTATTCATAATGAGAAAGTGAGGTTGGGCCCCGACCTCACACCATATTCAAAAATTCACTCCAGATGGGCCTAAGAATGAAATGTCAAATACAAAGCTTATAACCATTAGAAAGTATGTTAGTTTGTATCTTTCAAAACTTAGCATAAAGGAATATTTCTCACATGAGACACAAAAGCATTGACTATGAAAGAAAAATACTAATAAATTTGTTTCTGTAAAGTAAGCACTTCTGTTCATTGAAAGACACCTTAAAAACGTGAAAAGATAATTTTCAAAGTGGGATTTGTACTAGTTTTCTATTGTTGCTGTAAGAAATTCCCTCAAACCTAGTGGCTTCAAACAGCATGCATTTATCCTCTTTTGGTTCTTCTGTAGGTCAGAAGTCCCACACAGCCTGAGGGTCTGAAAGGTATCACAGGGCTGGTTCCTTCTGGAGGCCCCAGGAGAGAATCCATGCCTGACCTTTTTCAGCTTCTAAAGGGTCCTTGGCCCTTTCCTCTACCTTCAAAGCCGTCACATTGCTGCTCTCTGGCCTCTTTCCCACAGTCACGGCTTCTTTCAACCACAGCTGGGAAAGGCCCCACTTTTAAGGACTCAAATGTCTAATCGGGCCCACCTGGGTAATCTAGAATACTCTACCCATCTCAGGGTGCAGCACCTGAACTGCATCCATAAAGTCCCTTGTACCACGTAAGGTGACATATTCATAGGTTCTGGGGATTAGAACATCTTTGGGAAGCCTTTTACTGCCTAATACAGGAATATGTATTCCCAATACATGAATTGACAAAGAATTGGTTGGTTGGTAGGTAGAGAGATAGGAAGGGAGGGAAGGAGGGAGAGAGAGAGAGAGAGAGAGAGAGAGAGAAGGGAGGGAGGGAGGGAGAAAGAAAGAAGGAAGGGAGGGAGGGAGGGAGGGAGAAAGACAGACAATTTACATCAAACTAATCAATAGGTGCACAAATAACTGAACAGAAAAATGGCCCAGGGCTGTGCCTTTCACAGTGGAGGACACGTGGCCAGTCAGTGTGTGAGAGCATCGCTGGCACTGGTTTCATCTGGTGTAAACCCGAAGCCTGATCACTAGGGCAGCAGATGGGGATGTGGGGCAACGTGGGACCCCGGGTCTCTCCGGAACCTCTAGTGGGACGCGTAGCAGAGCCACCACTTTGAAGGACAGCGCGGCATCACCTGTAAGGTGCAATTTCACATACCGATGACCCGGCTGTGGCATGCCTGGGTACTCACCCTTGGGAAACTCCAGTCCGTGCCCAGCCGGAGAAGGTAACCAGGAGTGCGTGTCGTCCTGCCCTCACCGAGCCACGTGCCCATCCAGGAGGGAGAGTGAATGTACTCGGAGTGCCCACACAGAGGTGTCCTTTCCACCAGTCAAAACGAACGGACCAGGGGGACTCACAGCCGTGGGGGCGGGTCTTGGCAACATAAGCCCAGGGAAAAGCATAATACGTTTCTATAAAGTTTAAATCACTCAAATCAAAACTATATGCCCTGTTTTGGATATGTATAAGTGTGATAAAGTTATATAATCAGGAAAGCAAGGAGTGAAGGACATGGATTCAGGTCGATGGCTCCCCAGGGTGGCAGAGGCAGGGGGATGGTTGAATTGGGGGCTGTCGGGGTCTAGCTTTTATTCTGAGCAGTGGGTTCCCGGGGGTTTTCTACGTTATTGAGAGAGAACAACCAACTCTATAACGATGGATAAAAAAATGAAACCCCGCAACCAAGTGAGATTTATTCCAGATAAACCCGGCCGGTTTAATATTCAGAGTTCCGGTAACATACCCCACCACACCAACAGGCCGCAGAGAAAACTCTCAGGATCCTATCAAGTGATGTGGGAAAAGCATTGATGAAAATCTAGTATCCATCCGGGTCCTTCTCCCTGTCGAAGGCGTGGCGGAGGGTGCCTCCTTCCTCAGACAGAGGGAAGGGGACGCGCGCTCTCCTGCGGGGCTCAGTGTGCCCAAGGTGAGTCCTACCGCCCGTCCCACCTGCCTGGTGTTGGAGCCACCAGAAAAGGGCACTCACGCCCTCCCCGGGCCAAGCCCAGCCTGGAGAGGGGAGAAGGCCCTCAGAGAGAGGGGCCGGCCAGGCCCTTCCCCAGAGACCGCAGAGTCTTTGTGTCCAGCAGAGAGGCTGGCCATGGGGCTGTCACCAGAGCAGGGGCCAGGCCGCAGCAGGCCTGAGCGGAGCTGGCCGGGCCCCAGTGTTCCCAGCCCTGGCTTCCCGTCGGCCTGGGGGGCTGCTTGGTTGCAAAGGCCATGGCTTTGTTCCGTGGACCTGGCAGAGGCGAGGGTGGCGGCAGCCTCTGGAGGCCACTGGGGCAGTCACTGGGTGTGGTCCTTTGTTCAGGTGAAGTGGGATCTGAGAACCTCAGGCCTCGTCCAGGCCTCGGCGGGCACGGCCAGTGGGGCCCTTCCCAGTGGGGCACCTGTGGAGGGCCCGGCCACCGCCTGCTCACACACCACCTGGGAGGACTGCAAGAGGTGGGAACCTGAGGCCAGGGGACGTCCCCTCCCGGGGCTCAGGCCGGGGGTGAGGGGCTCATGGGGCCAGTGGCCCAAGCCCCAGAGGAGGAATCTCAGGGCCTCCTGTAGCCTGCTTTGGCTCCCCCTCCAAGCCCGTGTGCGTGTGTGTGTGTGCGTGCGCGCACGCGTGTGTCCTGAAGTATGTAAGTTGCCGCCCCCTCCCATGTAGGTGCACGAGTGTCACCAGGCCTGGGTGCTGCATGCAGGGGGCCCCTGTGAATGCATGTGCTCAGGTGAGCCCCGGTTGGAGGAGATGCGGGGACACAGACCTGAGTGCCTTCTGCACATGGGCCTGGCCCGCCGTCCAGTAACGTCCAGTAACATGGGGGGCCTTTGTCTCACTGGAGAGCATCTCATATGCTCTGCGCTCAAAAGTGGCCAACTCTGGGCTAAGTAGAAACCACCTGTCCCTGAGAACTTTAAAAGCTGCTTATCTTGAAAGGCTTTTAAAAAAACTATGGTATGATTTATTTATTGTAAAGTGCGCGAATCCTGCAGGAACAGATCAGCTTAGTTTTACGTATATATACCCTACATAAAAACCCACGAGGTCAGGACATAGAACACTTCCGTCCCACCAGCAGTTTCCTTCCTGCCGCCCCAGGGAAGCCTCCCCCGACGTCCCCCACCCCTGCCGCCACAGGTAACCCCTATCCTGGCTCCTCTCACCGTAGAACAGTCTTGCCTGTCCTTGAGCCTGCGCGGAACCGTATTTGCATACAGCTTTGTCACTGGCTGGCCTTCCTATGAGGGAAGCCGCTATAAAGATTCTGATAGATATATTTGGTGGACGTGAACACTCATTTCTCTGGATTAAGTATCTGGAGAATACGAAATGCCAGGTCCCAAGGCTACAGCCAAACAGCTTTCCAAAGTGAACTAACGCACGTTCCCACCAGCAGCGCATGGGCGTCTGTCACTCCACAGCGTCTGTGACGCTGGATGTTGTCAGCCTTTTTAAGTTTGGCCATTTTAGCGAGCGTATATGGGTACCCCTTTCGGGTTTTCATCTGCATTTCCCTAATAGGTCATGATGTTGAGCGCCTTCTCATGGGCTTACTGACATTTGGGCATCCTATGTGAAAAGCACCTGTTCAAATCATCTTTTTAAATCGTGTGGTCTTTTCCTTACTGATCTGTAGGCATATTCTCAATATATCCTGGCTACAAGTCCTTTACCAGAAAATATCCTTTCCTGGCCTGTAGAGCATCTGTTCATTCCTTTAATGACGTCTTTTGATGTCTAGAAGGTCTTAATTTTAAGGAAGGGCGATTTGTCGAATTTTGTTGTTGTCAGTGTTGCTTGTGTTTGGGGAAATCTTCCGAGGTCATAAAGATATTCTCTTGCTCTCTTCTGGAGGTCTGATGGTCTCTGCCTGCACGCTTTGATCTAAAATCTAACGTGAATTAATTTTGTGACTGCTGTGTGGCGGGGATCATGCTTCATATCTTTTGCATACAGCTATCCAAATTGTCTCAGTACCATTGACTGAAGAGAACATTCTTTCCCCCACTGGATTGCAATAGTGCCTCGGTTATAAACACAGTGGCCACATATGCATGTTTGTGCTTCTGAATGTTTTATTCTGTCCAGCTGATCTATCCTCTACCTAACACGGCTGTGTTAAAAGCGTATTCTAATACCACATCTCTCTAATACACTCTACTCATCGCTGTAGCTTTACGGTACCTTTTGAACTGGCAGTGTGAGTCCTCAACTTTGGTGTTCTTCAAAATTGTCTTGTCTACCTTAGCCCTTTGCTTTTTCACCAATATTTTAGAATCAGCTTGAAAATTGTGCCCCCCGGAACTGAATAAATAAAAGCACTCTGCTATGGATTGGAAGTACGTTTGACCCATACCTCAAAATTCACCTCTTAACAAATATTGAGTCTTCCAATTTATAAACGTATTATGTAACCCTCAACTGATTTAGGGCCTCTTTAATTTCTCTCACTAATGTCTAGTATGTTTCTGTGTAGAGGTCTTGTTCACCTCCAGCAGATTTATTCTTAGGTATTTTCTGGGTTTTGATGCCGTTACAATTGGTATCTTTTTATTTCATTTTCTAGTTGCTTGTTACTAACATAGAGAAATACAATTGCTTTTTGTATATCATCTTTAAAACTGGTGTTCTTTCTAAATTCATTTAGCCATAGAATAATGTATCTGAAGATTCTGAAGGGGTTTTTAACGTATATGATTATGTCATTTGCAAATAATGGCAAAAGTTTTATTTTGTCCTGTCCAATTATTGTATCTTTCATTTCCTTCCCCGCTCCCGTCACCCAATGCACTGGCTGAGACTTTGGGGATAATATTAAGTAGAAACGGTAATGGCGGACATCCTTGTCTTACTCCCCATCTCAGGAGGAATATTTCACCATTAAGCATGACGTTTGCTTAGATTTCGTTTGCTTTCGTGTTTGTTTTTTACGTAATGGAGTTTCCTCCTATTCCTAGTTCTCTAAGGGTTGTGTTTTTAATTATGAACGGACCTTGAGTCTTATCACATGTTTTTCTGCACCTTTTGAGTGGCTTATATGTTGTTTTCTTACTTGTTCTGTTGACGTGGTGAATAATGTTGCTTGGTTTTCGGCTGCTAAACCAACCTTGCGTCACTGGATTGAACTACACTCCATCATTGATCTTTACATGTGGCATTGGGTTCAATTTGTTGGTATTGCCGGTAGGGTATTTGCATCCACGTTTACGAGAGAGACTGGCCTGTGACTTTTCTTTCTTGAAACATCCTTGTCGGGTTTTGATATCAAGGTTATACTGACTCATAAAAATCCTCTAAAAAGATTTGTATAAAATTGGTATTATTTCTTCCCGTTTAAGGAAGAATCTACTGGTGAAGTCATCTAGACCTAAGGCTTTTTTGTGTGTAAATTCCAAATCTAATTTATTTAATTAAAATTGGGCAATTTGGATTTTTAAGTTTCTTCTTACGTCTGCTTTTATATATTGTGGTGTTTTTAGGAATTAATCTATTTTACCTAAACTATCAAGATTATTTTTGTGCGTAATATCCTCTAAATAGGTTCTTAAAATATCTCTAGTTAGTCTTTTCAGAAAATCAAATTTTGGCTTCGTTGATTTTCCTTAACGAAATGTTCGTTTTTTATTTCATTGAATTGTGCTCTTATCTTCATTATCTCTTTCCATCTACCTGCTTGGGATTTAATTTACTATCGTTTAAACTTCTTGAGACAGACGTTGGCCTCTCCTCTTCTCTTAATATATGATTTAAGATCATAAAGTTTCCTCTAAGCACTATTTCATGGTACCTCAAGCACTTATTTTAGCTGTAAGTTGTGACACGGAACACTTTTATTGTGATTCAATTAAAAGTATTTTTCAATTCTTACCAGATTTCCTCTTCGATCCTTGAGATATTTAATTTCCAAAACACTTAAGGATTTTCCAGTTATCTTTTTCTCATTCATTTCTAGCGTAATCTCTCTGTGGTCAGAGAACATACACATGTGACTTACTTTCTTTGAAATTTGTTGGGACTTGCTCTTCAAGCCCTGCACACGGTCCCTTCTGGTAGACGTTCCCTGTGTGCTTGGGACGCTTCGATGCCCGTTGGGCACTGAGCACGGTGATCACATCAAGTTCCTCCTCCGTTCGTTCAGACGTGTCTCTGTTTAGATGTTTCCACAGCTCCTCTATCTGTTACCCACCGAGGTGCATTCAAATCTCCCACCATGATTGTGGATTTTCTCTTTCACCTTTAGTTCTTCCAGCTTTTGCTTTTATATATTTGAAGCTTATGTTGTTACGTACATACAGATTTAGAATTGATCTCTTCCCGCCAAATTCTGACCACTTTTTTTTTTTTTTGCCACGTGACATGCAGGATCTTAGTTCCCCAACCAGGGATGGAACCCCTGCCCCCTACAGTGGAAGCATGGTGTCCTAACCACTAGACTGCCAGGGAATTCCCTTGACCGCTTTTTAAATGATGAAATATCCCCTCTTCATCTCTGGCAATACTTAAAGTCTTCTTTGTCTTATATTAGTTTACCTGCACTAGCTTTCACTGGGCAACGCCAATGTATGTCTTTTTCTATCCTTTCACTGTCAACATCTCTATGCCTATCTATTTCAGTATATTTATAGGCAACATCAAATTGTTTTTTTAAATCTCATCTGACGATCTTGGTTTTTTAATTGGAATATTTAGTCCCTCTGCAATGCATGCAATCTGCTATCTCACTTTTCTTTTTCCCATTTGTCCCATCACTTCCGTTTGACTTCCTTTCCTGCTTCTTTGGGTTAATCAAAACTTGTTATTAATTAATTTTTATCCCCTATTAGCTTGTTAATTCTACAGTCCTTTATTATTCCATCAGTGGTTGCCCAGAGATTATCACACACATCCTTGACTCACTGGAGTCGACCTCAGATGAGCACTTTTACCGTTTCCCTGACAACACGTGGTGCTCACCACTGTTTATCTCCACTGATGCCTCCTCCCTTTTATGCTATTTTTATCATGTATCTTTAGCTATAGCTATGCCTTAAACCTCAGGAGACACTATCACGATTATTTCAGCCACTTTAATTTACTAACTTGAACTTTCTCACATATCTGTCCTTTTCTACATTCTTAATTCCTTCCTGTATTTCTGGGCACCCTTCTGGGACCATTGCTCTCTACCTGGGGAGACCCCTACGTCGTTCTTTCAGTGCAGGTCTCCCAGCAGTGAATTCTCCCGGTCTAGTTTTCACCTTCTTTTTTTTTTTTAATTAATTTATTAATTAATTTATTTATTATTTTTGGCTGTGTTGGGTCTTCGTTTCTGTGCGAGGGCTTTCTCTAGTTGTGGCGAGCGGGGGCCACTCTTCATCGCGGTGCGCGGGCCTCTCACGGTCGCGGCCTCTCTTGTTGCGGAGCACAAGCTCCAGGCGCGCAGACTCAGTAGTTGTGGCTCATGGGCCTAGTTGCTCCGCGGCATGTGGGATCCTCCCAGACCAGGGCTCGAACCCGTGTCTCCTGCATTGGCAGGCTGATTCTCAACCACTGCGCCACCAGGGAAGCCCTCACCTTCTTTTTTTATAATTATTGTAGCAAATATGCATAACATAAAATGTACCATTTTAACCATGTTTAACTGTATCATTCAGGGGCATTAAGCACATTCACGTTGTTGTGTAACCATCACCATCATCTCCAGAACTGTTTCATCTTCCCAAACTGACACCCTGTCCCCATTGAATGCTCACTCCCCATCCCCCTCCCCTCAGGCCCAGCCCCACCATCGTACTTTCTGTCTCTGTAGACTTGATGACTCTAGGTCCTCATACAAGTGGAACTATACAGAGTTTATCCTTTTGTGACTGGATTATTTCACTTGAACCTTCATTTTTAAGAACGTATTTGATGGGGTATAGCATGCTAAGTTGGTAGGAATTTTCCTTGAGCACTTTAAGGATGTCATTCTGGCTTTCATCCTTTCCATTGACAAGTCAACCATCAGGATAATGTGTCATCATTCTCACCCCCACCCCCCTGACTTTAGAGCTTCTGCAATGTTCCCTGTGGTCTTCAGCAGGGTTACTCCGATGGGCCTGGGTCTGTTGTACCTTGTCTCTCTCTCCAGCTGGATCCAAAGAGCCGTTTGAATCTGTGGCTTGATGTCTTCCATCATTTGGGGGAAATTCTGTGCCACTGAGGCTTCAAAATGATTTGTTCTCCATTTCGCCTCCTCTCCTTCTAAGGTGTTACACGTATTAGAACTTCTAACCTCATCTTACATGCCTTGCACTTTTTCCTAGATGTTTAATTCTACTTTCCCTCCATACTCTAACCTGGCTATTTTCTCCAATTCACAAATATTCTCTTCTCCTCTGCCAGCACATTCATCTACTGCATTTCTTAATTTCCATGAGTGTCCTTTTTGTTCTGGAATTTCCTTTCTTTCTTTTTCATATAGATTTTACTTCTCTGGTGAAATTCTCCATCTTGTCATCTATTTTCTTGAACCTACTTATCAAGGTTATTTTCAAGTCCTTATCTAAAAACTCTGAAGCAAACTGATGCAACTGTTTGCTCCTGAGTCTGTGGGTCGGCGTATTGGGCTCCTCACCTGGCTGGTCTCACCTGGCTCGTCCAAGCGGCAGCTGGGTGGTGACTGGGTGGTCTCAGCTAGCCTCCAGAGTCTGGAGCTGTTGGGCTGTCAGCCAGGGTGCCTCAGCTCTCCTCCACGTGGCTTTTCTAGCAGCCCAGCTCAGACACGTCCACATGGCAGCAGCATTCCATGATGATGGAAATAGTTGGGGGGAACTCTGATTGGGGGGAACTGCAAAGGATTTACACCCATCTCTAACCTCCCCCCGCCCACCCTCTGGCCATAAATTTTTACATTCCCCCCAAAGTAAAATTCACTCACCCCTCCAAGAGACACCAAAGTCTCCTGCGATTAGAGATGGCACCCTGTCCAAAGTCCAGCATCTTACGATAGGCCTTTTTTTTTTTTTCAGCCTCTGCCCAATGCCTGGTCCCCAAACCAGCACTATGCGTTTCAGGATTTTGATATGATGTACCCCACTTTGGGGTCCTAATTTCTTTTCATCTATTGCAGCATGGCAAACCACACCTAAAGTTAGTGGCTTCACACTGCAGCTCTTTCCTTATTCATGAGTCTGTGGGTCAGCCATCTGGGCTCGGCTCAGCTGGGAGGTTGTCCTGCTGGCTCTGCATGGGGTGACTCTCACAGCTGCAGTCCCCTTGGAGGCTTATCAGGGCCGGGTGGTCGAAGATGGCCTCAATTCACATGCCTATTGCTTGGTGCTGG
The DNA here is from genome assembly GCF_003676395.1 of Aethalodelphis obliquidens. Lineage (NCBI taxonomy): Eukaryota > Metazoa > Chordata > Mammalia > Artiodactyla > Delphinidae > Aethalodelphis > Aethalodelphis obliquidens. The sequence goes on along the minus strand of NW_020838013.1, from coordinate 8,027,830 downwards.
CTCTTGGCCAGAGCACCATGATTCTCCACGCGGCCTCTCCAGCCAGCCAGCTCAGGTGGTTCAAGCGACCACATTCCAAGAGCACACAAGTTAGACACGGTGGGACTTCCCCAGCATGCTTTTCATCACAATAAGGGTCAAGGTCAGCCCAAATTCAAGCAGTGAGAAAACCAACTCTATCTCTTGATGCAAGAGCTACAAGTCTTTAAGGCATTCAATCTACCACATCTTTAGATCTGTTTCCGTGGTCTGTTTTGTCCATTTGTTTTCAGTCTGTTGAGTATTAAAAACAGAACAGAGGCTCCGTGATCTTATCCCTACAGATAATTCAGCTTTCTCTGGCGTGCAAAAGGTGCGGGACAGCGCACCTTGCTCCAGGTGGGGATTGAGGTGATTTGAGGCTATGGCAGGGTTGGGGGCTCTCATCTGAAAGCTTGGGGTGTTTGCCAGGACCCCGTCTCCTTGGTGACTCTGAATCGCAGTTCTCTCCTCCCCGGTGACGTGAGTCTGTGGAGGCCTCTGCTTAGCCTTTTATCCTTCTAGCAGCTGCTTCTTGCTCCGTTTCTCAGAATCTCACCCCATGCTGTGCGGCTTAGTTCACAAATGCTTCAAGGGGAAATTGCGTGAAAGGGGGCTTCCTTCCCTGTGGCCCCCCATTCACCAGGATCTTGGCCCATCAAGTCCTGGATGTCTTTGCAGCCCTGGACTCCTGCCGGCCCAGGGAGCCCCCTGCCTCCCATTCGGCTAGCGTGCCCCACACAACAAACGCAGAAACGCACACGTGGGCTCTCCCAGTTCGTTTCTCTTCTGGGATCTCAGCCCTTGGAGTCTTCCTTGCTCTCAAAGCCATCACACAGCTGTGGTGGTGTTCTCAGCAGAAGGTTTGGTCAGACGCAAGCCTCAGAGGCAGAAGGAAAATCCCCACTGGTTCCATGTGGATGTATTTCCTTCCGGTCTTTTTCCTATGAACATATATATATCAACGATTGTGTTTCCCTTTTTAATGATGTTTCTAGAAGGAACTTCAGAGGGGATACCGCACGGTCTCCTTAGCAGGGTGGCTCAGGTGGTAGCTATCCCTGGCTCATTTGTCCGGCAGCCCTGTATTTTCCAAGTGGGTACCGGTGGGCGGGCTATAAAACCTTCCAGCTGAAAGGACCTTAGCTGTCATCTGTTTGTACCCCTCCCCACGCTCCTAGTGAGCAGCCAGAAGGCCCAAGGGTAGAAAGGAGCTTCTGCGGCTCTACTGTGAGTGAGGGGCAGAGCCATTGCCAACTCGGGACCCTGACTCCTCCCCCACTTCTGAGCGACAAGCAAGGCGAGGGTCCCTCTAGGGTCATCCCCCTAATTTAAAGCCTCTTGGCCTCAGCCCCTCCTCCTGCCACCAGGATGTGAGCTTGCAGATCCCCATCGGAGGGGGTCGATCACGCTCCTCGTTTCTGGAAAGGCCCAGCCCTTTGCCGGGGATGGGGGGCACATTTGGGAAGCCTCCGAGCCCTCTGAGAGTGGTGGGCGCGGGATGACCATCTGGTCCGCACTCACGCCCTCCTCCCCATTCTCCACTGCAGGCTGCGGGAGCACCACCGGGCCACCATCAAGGTCATTAGGCGCATGCAGTATTTTGTGGCCAAGAAGAAATTCCAGGTGAGTCCTGTACTCAGCCCTCCTGCCCTGGTCCACCCACCCACAGCGCAGGCTGCGGGGTCCCCATGCCCTGCCGTACCTGAGACCTGACCCTTCACCCGTCAAACACCCTGCCATGACTTCAGGATCCGTCCCCAAGACAGCAGACCCTGGAGGGACACTTCCCTGATCGGCCTGGACCCTGAGGCCGGCGCAGAGCCCAGAGGCACGCAGAGCCCGAGGGCTCACTGGCCCCTCCCACCCCCAACCCGACAGGAGTGGGAGTGACTCGGGGAGGGTGCGGAGCCCGCCCTGCGTCACCTGGGCAGGAAGTGTTCTGTCCCAGGCCGGCTCAGGGCTCTTGTGCCCCTCGCCCACCCTGTGGGAGTCGGAACAGAGGGGAGACCCAGCCCTGCTCTGTGCCCCGGGGTGGCCCACCTTTGCAGGGAGAGGTAGGGTCTCTCTGGCTGGGCGGGGCTGGAGACTGTGGGCTTCCCCATCGGCACTCCTGCCAGGGGTGGGTCTCCTGCAGCCCCTGGGAGCCCGCAGAGGAAGCCAGCTGGAGGCAGGCTTGGTGCCCTCCTTCCTACGTGGGGACCGTCCTCCGTCTGAGGAGCGGGGCCCAGCTTAGCCCTGACTCTGAGAACATGGAACCTTAGGAAGCAGGGACCCTTGGGGGAGGCCATTCTCTTTCCAGAAGGCTTGGCCACTGGTGCCTTTCAAAAGTGAGTCCTTGGTGGAGCCAGGACTGGGGGTCGCCCAGAGCCAACCAACACCCACATCCCCTGGGCCTGCTTCGCCAAGCAGGGGAGGTTGGCGGGGGGGCTTGTTCACAGCCCCTGGGAGGTCACAGCGAGGCTGGGACAAGAGCCAGCCCCCTCCGGGCCGCACCTCCCACCCCAGGCTGAAGGCTTGACGCTGGCTCGTCCCAGCCCCCTCAGCAGAGCCCTCACCGCCCAGGCCACAGAGCCAGACTCAGTGCGGGGTTCTGGAAAGACCCCACCCCCCGGCAGCCCTGGGGAAGAACCCTTCCCCCGCTGGTAGTGGGAGCAGGAGCCCAAGGGGCTGGCCCAGGACGGCGTCCACGGGTGCCCAGCCCTCACACAGGCTCTGCCATGACACGACCGCCACTGATCCCGGCCCCAAGGACAGCCCTGGTGAGGCCCTGCCCCGGCCGCCCCGTTCCCGGCAGCACCGCGGCCCCCTCGGCTGGGTGGTTTGCACAGAGTCCCCGGTGGCATCCTGCTGCCTGCCCGTCTGTCCGCCTGCAGCCCTGGAGGGGGGCCGTTCCCCACCAAACTGGGCCAAGTTGTGCTAAGACTCCCGCCAGGGCCTGGGACTCCTCATTGTTGGAACAAAAGAGTCGTGGTGAATGCTATTGTCGCCCGGCGCCAGGAGGTCTGCCCAGCAGTGTTCTGGGCGAGATCCGACGGTCCCGGACAGAGGGCGTCTGGGTTCTGTGGCTGTTCCTCCCCCGAGGGCCCGCTGCCCTGGCGGTACCAGCAGAGGGGTGGCTTGGTGGAGCAGGGAGCTCAGGGGGCGCTGGGTGAGGGCGGGCTGGCCTCCTGGGGAGGGAGGAGGAGGAATGGCAGGACCCCCCTCGGGGGTCAGGTCTGGGCAGGACTGCTCCCAAGAGCAGAAGAGGCCCCCGGAAGGGCCACGATGTGTCGCCCTCGCTCGAGGGCCGTTGGTGCTGACGTCTAAAACCACAGACGTCAACCTGGGGAGCAGAGGGGTCAGCGGGGACTCTTCCAGGATGGGGATGGTCCCCAGCCTGAGCAGCTGGGCCACGAGCGTTCCAGAGCAGGCCCCGGCAGGGCAGAGGCCATAACCTCTGCCTGGGGCACTGTTGGGCCACGCAGGGCCATGCCAGGGTGGACAGCAGGCTTCCTGGGGGCTGCTTCCAGGGTCTGGGGCACCCAGCAGGGCAGGCGGAACCTTGGGGCTCATGGCAGGCCCAGCTCTGGGGGTGATGTGAGCAGCTTCCAGCTCAGAACCACAGCCCGCCCTGGGCAGATGGGCGCCACAGTGGCTGGAGCAGCTGTGGACGCTGGTGAGCGCCCGTCACAGACATGCAGGCAAGACCTCCCTTCCAGGCCGAGGGTCTCCTTTTCTGCCTCAGGACACAGGCCAGGGTCCTGCGAATGGCCTGGAGGCTTCCGGAAGGAGGCTGGGCAGCCTCACCTCCCCTGCTTCCTGCCCCTCCCCTCGGCGCAGGACCCCCGGGGGGCCTTCAATAAATTGGGCAGGGCCCTTTGAGCGGAGGCGCTCCCGGGAGCTTCCTGGTTTGAGCAAGGCCAGAAGCTGGGGCAGCAGGAGGCCTCCAGGAAGGAGGGACCCGTGCACGGACGTAGAAGCGGTGGACGAGTCCCTGGCAGTGAGGGGCTCTGTGGGGCTCCAGGGGCGGCGCCCCACCCAGGCCCAGCTGTCAGGGATGCCGTCCCTTCCCCCGCAGCAGCCCGTCTGTCTGTCTGCTGCACGCCCACCCCCATCTGGCCTCAGGGGCTGCAGAAGTGGCGGGTGGCCCCCCTGCCCGCCTCGCCTGCCGATAAGTACCCAGCTGGCCGCCCCTGCGTCTGGCCGGAGGAGCCAGAGCCTCTCAGCCCTTCACGTTTGCCTTGAACTCGCATGTCCACCGGCGGTCAGTCTGGACAGCCCGGCATTATCTCGACTCATCTCAGGCTCCTGCTGCTGCCAAGGAAATGAGCTCTAGAGAGAAAGCTGAGATGATGTCTCCAGCCGGGCCCCAGGCCACCACTCGACAAAGGCCTCCAGGAGCTCTGAGCAGACCCTGGTTGGGAGGCGGGAGGTGAACTTCTCAGCTCCGAGACGAGTCTCAGGGGGCCTGGGACCCCACCGTGCCACGGGTCCTGGGTGTCAGTCGGGCCTCGGTTACCCTGTTGTGGTCCACACCCTAGACAAGGCGAGGCTGGGGGTGGGCGGCCTGCTCACGAGCCCCACCCCACCCGCACCCCCGCTTCTGCAGACATGCACACGCATGCCCGGGCACACACACACCTGTCACCTGTACTCTTATGCCTTCCCACGGGGACATCCGTATTCACTTGTGTACACAGAGGCTCTTAACACGCTCAGGTGCCCAGATTCCCCTGCACGCTGTGGGCCGTGACCTCCCAGGGCGTCTGGGGGACCAGGGCAAGGACCCGCTCCATCCCAGGCCAGGCCTGCCCCACTTTGACCTCTAAACCCAGACTTCCCCTCTTCTGATCCCACCCCAGACGGCTCCAGCAGGCCTGGAGGTGCCCAGTATAGCTCACAGGAGGCCAAGATCACAACTCAGTGGCGTGTGCGCTGAACAGCAGTGCAGACCCTGGGCTCAGCCGCAGACACTGTCACGGCCACCTCGGGCTCTCCTGGCAAGAGCCAGTTCAGGACCCACTGGCCTTTCTCACCTACCATCTTACTTCATCCCCACTCCCTCCCTGCCAGCCAGAGGGCTCCGCATCCCCAACTCACAGAAGGACAAACTGAGCCCTGGGGTATTACCACTAGCCTGTAGCTAAGGGCCACTGTTACCCTTGTCATGAAACTGAGTGCATGGCAAGTCAGAGAGCCTGCCAGAGTCCCGCCCCCTCCTGACCCTGAGACCCCACCACGGGCCTCGGCATGTAGGCCACAAAGGGACACAGGGTGGTCCCGGGGCCCAAAGCGGGGCTGGGTGTTACTGTGAGGGCCCCGCCTGGCGGATCTTGAGGGAGCAGGAACCCCCTGGAATTCTTGTGCCCAGAGTCCCTGACAGGGAGGAGGATTCTGCGCTGCCCCAGGGTTCCTGGGGTCCAGGACGATGTGGGGAGCTGCGAGAACATAGTTAAGCCGCCAGCATTGATGGCAGGGCCCCTGGACATGTCTGAAGGGTGCCCAGAGATCGAGGCAGGACCCTGCCCTCAGGGGACCCCATCTTTCTGGAAGGCAGAGGTGGCCCTACCCTTAGCCTGGGGTAGCCCCAGTCTCTGGGGTGGCACCCCAAGGAGAAGGAGGCCTCAGGTGGGCAGGGAGGACAGGTGCCCTGGGGCTCCCGGGGTTGAGACCTGGCCCTGACCCTCAACGGGCCTCTGTGCCTTATTACTTCTCTCCCTCTGACCCGCCGGCCCCGCCCTGGCCTGCCAGCTGTCTGGCGTGTCTCTCAGGCCCCCTACACTCCCCAGCAAGAGGCAGGAACCTCCCAGCCCATCACTAGTGTGGGCCCTTCAGGGTTAATGAGACCACCTGGGGCCCCCAGCCCCGTCTCCCCGCGGTTCTCCCAACAGAAGTAGCCTATATCCCCACGCAGCTCTGGCTCGCTTGTGTGGGCGAAGGGCCTCCTGGGCCATCAGACCCCGACACGGCCAGCCCGATGCTCCCTGGGCGTTTTGCTGACGTCGTGAGAAGCCCCGTTCTCTCTGTTGTGGTCTTACCTGAGCCCCGGAGGCATTTATGGGCTCAGGGCTGGCGCCGAGCCTGGAGCTCTGGGGTTACCTTCCCTGCCCCCATGGCCGCAGGCCTGCCGTGGGACCAACCTCCCTTCCCAGGCAGCCTGGGAGCCCCAGCAGGAGGCCTGTCCCCCGGGGCCACCCCTGCTCAGCTCAGGGGACTGCCTAGGAAGGGGGTGGGGTGGGCCACCTCCCCGTCCCAAGAGCAGTGGGTGCGCCGGCCGACAAGCGTGCGGAGGGTGAGCTTGGGGCCCAGGCAGGCGGTGGCCGCACGGAGCTGTGCCCTCCACGCAGTGACTGGCGGCCATGCTGGCCCCCCGCCCCCAGGCCCTCGGCTGGGCCAGCTCTTCCAAGGCAGCTTGAAAACAGGGACCGGCGGCCTGGAAAGGGAGAGTGGGCAGGTCCCTGCGGGTGAGCGGGCAGGAAGCTGAGGCCCAGAGAGGCTGAGGTACCGGCCCAGGGTCACCCGGCTCCCGGGGAGGATGAGCCCGGCCACTGCATGTGCGCTGATCCAGGCCCGCCCCGTGGTGCCACGCGGGCAGCTCCTTAAATCCTGGAAGACCACGGAAGGCGGGCGCAGTCACTGCGCTAACGCTGCGCCCGCAGCGTGACTCTCTCTCTCCCACCGCAGCAAGCACGGAAGCCCTACGACGTGCGGGATGTCATCGAGCAGTACTCCCAGGGCCACCTCAACCTCATGGTGCGCATCAAGGAGCTGCAGAGGAGGTGGGCGCGCGGGGCCCAGGGGGCGGGGCCCGGGGGACAGGGGGATCTGAGCGGGCGGGGTAGGGGCGGGGGCTCACTCCACACATGGCCACGCCTCAGAGACGCTGGACACTTCACAGCCCAGCACACACCCTGTGAGCAGGGGCCAGGTCCAGCCCCAGGAGACAGCCCCTCCAGGAGAGGCCCTACCAGTTGGGAGCTGAGCACCTCAACCCCTGGTAGCCGACGTCCTCTGGCTTCTGACTTGGGGCCCACAGAGCTCATCCTCATGGAAGCAGCGTGGTCCTTGGGGGCCTGCGTGGGCTCAGACCAGCTGCATCTCCACGGTGGGCTGGCCTGGGAACCGAGCTCTGTGCGACGCAGGGTGTGGCTGGGAGACGTGCCTGTCCTGACCACAGGCCAGGCCAGGGGCTCAGGCTGCCCCCGCCCCTGTCGCTGACCTACTACAGGGGCGTGAAGCCCACCCAGCCCAGTGACCTGGCCTTGCCCCGGAAGGGCCCATTTGCAGGCCTGCCTCTCTGGGAACATTCAGGACACTGGGCTATCCTGGCACCCTGCTGTGCCCAGGGAGGGTGACAAAGGAGCAGCCCAACCACTGCCCTTCACCTCTGAGCGCCGCCCCCCAAAGCCCCCTTGGGAGCATGGGCCTCTGGAACCTGGGAGGCACCTGGCTGGTTTTTGGGTGGCAGTGAGGGGCGGCCCCCAGAAGGGGCGGGCAGCTTGTCTTGCTGGGCACATCAGCCCATCCACCCACTGACAGGCCAGATGTCCGTGCGGTGCCCTGGCCAAGCGTGAGCCGGTCTCCGTCTCCCTCCCTCCCCCCCAGGCTGGACCAGTCCATCGGGAAGCCCTCCCTCTTCATCTCCGTCTCAGGTGGGTTTCTGCATCGAGGCACCCTGGGCGTGGCAGCCCAGGCCGCACCCTCCTACCATCCCTCCACCCACGCCTGCCTCTTCCACCATCAGAAAGCGCATGTCTGGCAAGGAAATCCAGAGTGGGGGCAGGTAGACCCTAAGCAAATTGGCTTCAAACACGATTTACAGGGGATTTTCAGTTAGTGCAAGAACCGGCGTGCGTCCTTACAAATGGCGGGCTTTTCTAGGCCATTGATGTGAGTGTGGAAATGTGACCAGGACCCTGGGAAGGCGGGGGCCTGGGAGTGGGGTTGGGGGGTGAGCAGCCAGCTAGAGCGTTGGGGAGCAAGGTGGGTGCTGCTCTCCAGCTCTGAGGCTTGGCCTCATGTCCTCCGGGGGGGGCTGGGGGTCACACCAGGGAGGGCAGGGCCGGGCCAGGTCCTCGGGGTTGCCCTAGCCCAAGTTCAAGTGAGGGGTGCAGCTCACTCAGGGACAGGGCGGCAGGGCCGCAGGGGCGACAGGCCTCCCCGGCCAGAGCAAGTTCCCCCTTGGGGCGGAATGTCACCTTTGTACGGCGGGCACCATCTCAGGCAGCCCCCGGGCAGGGTGGGTGCCTGTCCTCTGAGGCTCTCGGAGGTCACAGAACCGGAAAGAGTGGAGTGGGGACAAGCAAGCCAGCGCCCGGCCCACCCACTGCCGCCCCTGAGGTTCTCAGCACAGAAGAGCTTCTAAGAGACATTCCCATAAGTTCGGGCCTTTGACCCTCACTCCCTCACCCCCATCGCCCTTCTCCCCGAGCCCAGTTGGGGTCACCTGCCCACCCCTCCCCATATGCCAGCCCAGGCGTCCCTGACTTGGGTGCTTTAACCCCACAGAGAAGAGTAAGGACCGAGGCAGCAACACGATCGGTGCCCGCCTGAACCGCGTGGAGGACAAGGTAGGCGCCCGAGCCCACGCCAGCTCTCGCGGGCCACGCGGCGTCGCTGCTGGCGGGCGGCGGGCAGCGGCCTTGGGGCCCAGACGGTGCCGTCCACAGCGGCGTTTCACTCTCCAGCTCTGTCCTGAGCGTGCAGGGCTTGGATGGTGCCCTAGGTGTCTGGGGTCTCCCTCCCTCCCTCCCTCTTTCCTTCCTTCCTTCCACCTGTGCTCGGTGTGGGCTCCCTGACGTAGGGCTTCAGCTCCTCTCTCATGTGCACTGGGCGTCGGTCCCCGCGGGAGGAGGACGCTGAAGGCCAGGCTGGTCTTAGACCTCTGACAAGTGGCATCATTATTGGCAAGTGGCACCGAGTGCCCACAGTTCCTCCCTGGCATAGCTGAGGACCGCCCGGTGCACGCTGAGGTGGGCAGTGTTGTCCACGCTGCCTGCGGCTCCCTCAGCCCCCAGCCCGCTTGCACTCAGGGACTCAGAGGTGCCGACAGGGACACGGGGGTGTGTCAAGTGGGGAGGGGGGGGTGTGGCTCCAGGACCCCCCTCCGCAGGGTCCTGACAGCAAGGGAGGTGGGGAGTGACGGCCGAGGCCCTGCTGGCTGTCCGGTGGGACGTGGACGCCGTGCCCCCTCCGCTCCAGGGCACCGGCAGCCTCGGTGGCCGGGACACCCCCGTGCCCGCCGGGCTCTGTGCCCGCGGCCCCGCCTCTCAGCTCCGGAACCCCTTCCCAGGGCATCCTGGGAGCCTCGGAGGATCTGTGGAATGGGAGGGGGCGGCCTGCGCCCTTTGAAGTCTCCGTGGTTTGGAGCAGGCTGTTATCTTGCCGAACAGCTCGTTCATCTACATGGACTTTATCTGAAAGCAGCCGGGGGGCTAAAAATAGAGGAATTTCGGTTGAGCAGGGATGCGTCCGACTCTCGGTTTCCTGGGCAACGCCTGGCTCTGGCCCGTGTCCATCTCTGCTGCAGCTGGGCAGGCGGGCAGGGGCACAGCTCCGGGTTCCTGCCCCACCCACCCTGGCCTGGGCCTGCAGGACGACCCTCTACCCACCAGCAGTCTTCCCTGGCCTGGGCGGGTATGGGCCACGATCCTGTACGTGGGGGAGGGCCACTGTCCAGGTGCCCACGGGGGCTCTCACTTCGGGCCTGGCCCTCTAGGGCTGTGTGACGCCAACACCCTGACCCCGCCGGAGGGCTGGCCCGTCTCGGTCAGCGCAGGCCTCGGCGGGCCTGGTGGCTCTCGTGTGCCCAGGCAGGTGGTCCAGTGGCAGATGCCCTGTCTGGCAGGATGGGTACTGAAGCTAGGAACGGCCAGCTCCACAGGCTGAGTGGCATCAGAGGCTCTGGGGCCTGGACTCCGCCTCTCTGGTGACCCGTCCTTGGCTTTCACTCGTCTCCTCGTGTGGGACCCGGGACACGGGGCTGGCAGATTCTGGGAGAAGCAGCAGGTGGCCACGCCCAGTACAGCAGACCAGGCACCCGGCTGGGGGGACCGGTGGGGCGGGGCTTCCAGACATCAACGGATGCAGAGGTAGAGCCGGGGAAAGGACCCAGGGCCCCCCACCCCCACCCCCGCCTCCTAGCCCAGCTCTGGCCAAGGCAGCCTTCACTGACTGGCCCCCGCCGCTGGCAGGGGTCGTGGTGGCCCATGGGCGCGTGAGCCGGCCCCCACCCAGCAGCCCTGGGAGCGCCCCACTGCCCTGTCATCCAAATGCGCTCACCCCTCCTCAAGTCCCTGCCCTGGTCTGGTTCTGTCCCCTGTCCCACTGTCCTGGGCCTCTCTTACGGCTCTGCCCACTGTTCCTCTGGACAGGCCACCCCTTGAAACCTAAACCAGAGCCTGGTGTCCTCTGGGGGTGATGAAGGGTAGGAGACAGGGTTCCCTGGAGCCATCTGGCCGCCGGTGGGGGTCTGAGAGCCAGGGCTCAGCCCTTGTGCAGCTAGGGTCGGTGTGGCGGGCTGAGGTGCGGCCCACGTTGGCCTTGGGGATACAGAATTATGGGCCCACATTTCTTCAGATCTGAACAACAAAGGGAAGGGTTTTCTGGAGTCCCTGATCCCTGGGGGCAAGGTTGGGAGCAAGGCCCCTGGTGGCCTCCACCGTCAGGCTCTGCGCCCGGGACAGGGGCCGTTTCTGGGCAGCAAGTATTCCGGATGTTCCGCACACGCTCAGGGAGATGGGCTCTGTGTCGCCTTCGTCCCCGTCCTGCCTCCCAGGAGCTGGTTCCGCCCAAGAGGCACAGTCATGCCCCCAGGTCTCAAGGCAGGGAGCAGGCCGTGCTCCACGCTGAATCTCTGCCCCGTGGACACGTGCTGGACTCGGGCAGAGGCTGCCGTGGGCCGGCGTCCAGCTCAGCCTGCCCAGCCCCGCCCCCGCTAGCCGATGCCCCCCTCGAGGACAGACCCTGGGAAAGGGCCCCGCCGGGCCCAGAGGGCACAGTGGCGTGTCCCAGGCCCCACGTTATCACCGCAGCCATCGGGACCATAAACAACCCCCCTCGCAATCCTGCTGACTGAGGGAAGTTGGGGGCAGGAAATCCAGCAGCCGTCCAGCCCTGGGAAGCCCAGCAGGCCTGCAGTGGTGGCAGTGCCAGCCGGCCCGCCAGCCCCAGCTGGAGCCCCGGACCTCCCCCAACCCCACCGGGCTGGCCTCAGGCCGGAAGGGAGCCTGGCCCCCAACTGCTTCCTCATCTCAGCTCAGGCCCTCCGCGGTGACGGCGGTCCCGGCCCGGCGGCTCACTCAGCCACAGGACGAGGGGCTTGGAGAGGAGGGGGAGGGGACTTCGGGGGGCACAGCGGCTGCCCCCATCCCCGTCCTGGGCGCAGGTCATTCTGAGGGTCAGTGGCCGGGCTGTCCACTTGCAGGGAGTCACCGGGGGTGGGGGAGGCCAGCTCAGCTTGTGCAGGGGGGCCTCTGTTTCCCGGCGAGGAGTCTCCTTCCCATGTCCAGTCCAGGGGCCACATGGGCTGGAGGGCCCCCCACACTTCCTTCTCTCCGGGGTCCTGCAGCCTCGTTGCAGCTCGCACTCCTGCTCAGAGCCCCCCACCCGCCCTCAGGATGCCCCCGTCCCTGGCCCGGGCTGGCTGTGCAGGCCTGCCTCGCTCCGGGGGCATGGGGAGCAGACACAGCATTCCCCCACCGCAGCCTGCCGCCCACTGGCCTGGGGAGCCCGCTGGCCCCCTTAGCTGTGCGAGGAGAGGGCTTGAACTGCTTTGTCGCGTTGCGTTCTCTACCCTGGCAAGGACTCGTTTGCCCAAATGAAGTCTCTTTTACCGGTGGGGAAACTGAGGCCCGGAGAGGTTGAGCGGTTGCCTAGTTAGCTGGTTAGGTAAAGAGCTGGTCCCGGCGGAAGCCACAGACAGAAGGGGAGATGAGGTGGAGAGAGACAGAAGAAAGCAGGAGAGTATTGCCCAAACAGAAGGGGTCTGGTTGAGAAGAGGCCGCGCAGGAGCACTGAGGGCCAAGGTGAGGGCAAGCAGTAAGGTCCACGGGCGGCAGCGGTCAGATTCCGACACGCCAGGCCCTGGGATGGGTCCTGAGAACGCGGCCCCCAGCGCCCCGGCCCCTCCCCGTCAGGGCTGCTCCGGGGCAGGGAGCCTGCGGCTCTCTGGGGACCCGATGGAGAAGTCGGCTCCCACCTTCCTCCCCCAGTGTGTATTCTTAGCTCCGTCCCCAGGACCTGCTGCAGTGTTTACATTGAGCCCTGTTTGCTTTGCAAGCTCAGCTCACACTGCTTTTGCTGATATGAGGAACACAGTGGGCTGGGAGAATTTCTTTCTTCTCTGTTTTTGCCGGAAATGTTCATGGCTCAGAGCCGGACACAGGGAGTCCTGGGTTTCCAGGCCCCAGTTCAGAGACTGTGGGTGGGAAGGGCCCCCCCAGGCCCCCGACATTCCTTCCACCGCCCCCCAGCCTAGAACCCTAGCCAGGCACACCTTTCTGCCTGACAGGAATGCCCCCCAGGCCGGGCTCCCCAGCCCCTGCCCTGGACCAGGTAGGCCCGGTCACCCAGGACCTGGCGTCTGCCCCAGACCCCCGTCCTCCTGCTCTGTCCCCCTCCCAGACTTCTCCACCCACCAGGCCTAAAAGCAGGACCCGGAGTCCTAGTCATCCCAGCCACACCCCCTGCTCCTGCCACCACCCCGAGAGCCCCTCCAAGCGGCTCACCCTTGCACGCCAGCTGCGCGTCGCCCCCGCTGGGTTCAGGCCTTTATCATCTTGGGCTTAGATTATTTTTCCAGACATCTATGTGGCCTCTGGCCTCTCCCCGCCACACACCAGTCCCTCACGTTGTATTAGCTTCCTTACACACTGCTGAAACCCTCCAGCTAATATTTTCCTCCGAGTTTTTCTGTCCACATTTGTGGGTGTGATGTGTACTTACAGTGTCCTCGTTGGGTTATGGTAGCCCATGTACGTGAGCCTCACAGAACGAGTTGAGAAGTGTTCCCCCTTCTTCCATCTTCTAGAATATTCCGTATAGGGGGAGGATTCTCTTCCCCTGAGCGTTTGGGGAAACTTGGAGGTAAAGCCGCCTAGGCCTGGTGCGTTCTTTGTGGGCAGGTTTTTCATCGAGTCAATGACTCGGATGGTTATGAGACAGTTGGGGTTTTCTATCTCTTCTTGTGTCAGTTTTGATAAGTTGCGTATTTTAAGAATTTGTACGTTCCCTCCTAGTTTTCACATTTATTGGCATTTATCGGCATTTTAGCATCCGTGTCGTCAGTGGTTAGGCCCCTTTTTTATTGCCAATATTGTTGGTTTACACTTTCACTTTTTTCCATTGGTCAAGCCTGCCAGCCAGTTGATGATTTTATTCATGTTTTCAACAAATTTTTGACCTAGTCGATCCTCTCGTTGGTCGGTTTGGTTTTGTTTCGTCCACTTCTCTTTATTTTCTTCCTTCTATTTACTTGGGCTTAATGTCTTATTCTTTCTTTAACTTCTTAGGTTGGATAATTATGAATTCTAAAACTTTCTAGATTTCTAAGGTGTGCATTGAAGACTATACTTTTATTTTTCTCTAAATACCACTCAAACTTCACCCCCCAGGTTTTGATATATAGCATTTAATTTTAATGTTCATTCACGCAAAGATTTTTCTAGTCTCCATTATGACCTCTTGTTTATCCCAGGAGCTATTTTGGAATAGGATTTTTGTCATTGTTATAATTGTTATTCCTCTATCGTCAAAGAAAGTGATCTGTAGGGTATCAATCATTTTTTAAAATAAATTTATTTATTTATTTACTTTTGGCTGTGTTGGGTCTTCGTTGCTGCGCGGCCTTCTCTAGCTGCGGCGAGCGAGGGCTGCTCTTCGTTGCGGTGCGCGGGCTTCTCATTGCGGTGGCTCCTCTTGTTGCAGAGCACGGGCTGTAGGCGTGCGGGCTTCAGTAGTTGTGGCGCATGGGGTTCAGGAGTTGTGGCTCGCAGGCTCTAGAGCACAGGCTCAGTAGTTGTGGTCCACAGGCTTCGTTGCTCCGTGGCATGTGAGATCTTCCCAGACCAGGGTGGATTCTTAACCACTGTGCCACCAGGGAAGTCCTGTAGGGTATCAGTCTCTTGGAACATTTTGAAATATGTTTTACAGGTACAACACGTCATCAACTTTTGTAAATGTACCTTCTGTGTTTGAATACCATGTGTATTCTGAAGTTGCTGGGTACAGTGTTATACTTGTGTTCATTAGAACGAGCTTGTTAATTGTTTTGTTGAGATCTATATCCTCACTGGACTGTTTTTATCTTACTTGATCTATCATTACTGAGAAATGTGTTGAAGAGCCAACAATTGTGGAGAATTTTTCTAGTTTTCTTTATATTTCTGTCAATTTTCGCTTAATGTATTTTTAGAGCTTATGATCAGATACATATACTATCCAAATTTTTATCTATTCCCTGCTGGAGTCAATGTTTTCTAATTCCATAACACCCGCTTTCTCTCAAGTAGTGTTCTTTTTTCCCTTAAAGTCTATTATCATTGTTATACAAACCTAATTTTGTTTGTAATCTTTTTTTTTTAAGCTTTCTTTTGAGGTATAATTTACATGCCATAAAATTCACCCAATGTAAATGTCGGCAACACATCTTAGTAAATTTCTAGTTTGATGCGCAGCCGTCATCAAAGCTAAGTTTTAGAACATTTTTCAACACCCCCAAATTCCCTCAATGCCATTTGCAATCATTCCCAGCTCCCACCGCCAGCCACACGCAATCCCTGACCGGCTTTCTGTCTCTGTAGCCTTAAATTTCTATAAGGCTAGAAATCCCCCTTTTCTGGATGCTTCGTATAAATGGAATCAGACAACTTGTGGTGTTTTGTGTTTAGTTTTTTCTCACACAATGTAACATTCTTGAGGGTCATCTGTGCTGCATCATGTATTTCTTTTCTTTTCAACACTGAATAGTATTCTGTTGTATGGATCAACCACATTTTGTTTATCCATTTGCCAGTTGATAGACGTTTGGATTGTTTCCAGTTTGGGGCTATTATGGTCAATGCTGCTGTGAACTTTTATCTACAAGTCTGTGTATGGACATATGTTTTCATTTCTCTCGGTCAGGTTCCTAAGAGGGGAATTGATGGGTCATATGGTAAGTTTCTGTTTAACTTTCTAAAAAACTTCTAAACTGTTTTCCAAAGGGTCTGTACCATTTTGATTTCCCACCAGTAATGTACAAAGGTTCCACTCTCTCTATATCCTTGCAAATACATGGTATGGTTGGCCTTTTTTCTTTTCGCCATTCTAGTTGTGGGTTTGATTTGCATTTCCTTAATCACTAATGATGTTGAGCAACTTTTCATGTGCTTATTAGCCATTCATAGTCTTCTTTGGGGAAATGTTTATTCAACTCTCTTGCCTATTTTCTAATTAAGTAGTTCTGTTATTGAGTTGTAAGAGTTGTTTATATGTTCTGGATACAAGTCCTTTATCAGATATATGGCTTGCAAGTATTTTCTCCCATTCTGCGGCTGTCTTTTCATGTTCTTAATCACGTCTTTTAAAACACAAAAGTTTTAAATTGTAAAAAGTCCAACTTATCTTTTCTTGTATGACTCATGCTTTTGAGGTTACATCTAAGACCTGTTTGCCTAATCCAGGGACATGAACATTTTCTTCTATTTTTTTCTCATAGAAGTTTTTAGACTCAACTCTTACATTTAGGTCTATGATTTATTTTGAGTTAATTTTGGGGTGTAGTGTGAGGAAAAGTTTGGGTTTTTTTTGTTTGTTTTGGTTTGGTTTTTGGCTTTTGTTCTTTTTGCTTATGGATATCCAATTGCCTCGGCACCATTGGTTGAAAACGTTACTTTTCCCCCATTGAATTTTCATGGCACCTTTGTCGAAAATCAATTGAACATAAATATATGGGTTTATCTCTGGATTCTCAACTCTGTTCTATTGGTCTATATCCCTATCCTTAAACCCACATTACACTTTCTTGATTATTGTAGCTTTGTAATAAGTTTTGAAGTCAGGTAGTGTTAAGTCCTCCAATTTTCTTCTTTCTCAAATCGTTTTGCACATTCTAAGTGCTATGAATTTTTATATGAATTTTAGAATCAGCTTGCCAGCTTCTACCAAAAAAAAAGAGAAGAAGCCTGCTGGGATTTTGATAGGGATTGTGTTGAATCTATAGATCCATTTGGGAGAACTTGACATCTCGACAATATTGAGTCTTCTAATTCATGAACATGGTATATCCTTCTGTTTATTTGATCTATTTTAATTTCTTCCTGTGATATTTTATAGCTTTCAGGGTACAAATCTTACATATCCTTTGTTAACGTTCCCCCTAAATATTTTATTATTTTTGATGCTACTGTTAATGAAATTGTTTTCTTAATTTCATTTTTGAATGGTTTGTTACTAGTATACAGAAATACAATTAAATTTTGATATTAAGCTTATAAACTGTGACTTCATTGCTATTAATTTTAGTAAATATTGTTGTTATTGTTGTTGATTCCTTAGGATTTTCTACATACAGGATCAGGTCGTGTGTGAATAAAGACAGTTTTAGGTCTTCCTTCCAATCTGAATGCCTTTAATTTCTTATTTTTTTTTTTTTTGCCTAATTACACTGGCTTGGCTGTCCAGTAAGATGTTGACTAAAAGTGGCTAGAGAAGGTCTTACAGGGAAAAGTATTCAGTCATCCACCATTAAATATGATGTAGATTTTCATTAATGCTCTTTATCGGGTTGAGATGTTTCCTTCTATTCCTGGTGTGTGTTCAGAGCTCTTATCATGAAAGGATGTTAGATTTTCTCAGTTGCCCATTCTGCATCTTTTGAGATGGTCACATGCCTTTTAGCCCTTATTCTGTTAATATGGTGTGATACATTAATTGATTTGAGGGTGTTAATCCAATCTTGTATTTCCCACTTGATCATGATATATGATCTCTTTTATCTGTGGTTGGATTTTGTTTGCTAAGATTTTGTTAGGAATGTTTGTATCTATATTCATAAAAGATATTGTTCTCTAGTTTTATTGTGACTTTTTTTTCTGATTTTGGTGTCAGGTTTTTTAATTCTTGTCTTTTTAATCCCGTATACACATTTTAGGTGCCTGTTGTAAACACTGTGTGGCTAGGTTTCTAAAAAATCATTGAATACATTTATACTTAATGTAATTTCCAATATATTTTGATTGATTTTCTAGCAATGTATTTTGTCCCTTTCATCTGTACTAAATTTTTTAATGTTTACTTCAGTCCTCTTTCTTGCCTCTTGTTGGATTGATAATTATTTCTCATTCCATTTTTTCTTCTACTAGTTTTGAAGTTATATGGCCATCCTTGTAGAGGTTAACCTAGGACATTGTAAATGGTTATATAATAGAGCCATTTGCTATATTTACCCACATCTGGAATAAAATAAGGACCTTAGGACATTTTAGTTTCAGTCTCTCCTGCTGACTTATATATATGTCTTGTTGTATACTTTAGTTCAAGCATAATTAGTAGTGTTTTATACAATCAATATGTGTTTAAATTTACCCACCTGTTTGCCTCTTTTGTCCCTCATCATTTATTTTTCATCTCAGATCTTACATCTGGGGTCACTTTTTTCTGGCTGAAGTATTCATTAGAATTTCCTTGAGTGCAAATCAAAATCCCTCTGATTTTATTTGTTTTAAGATGACTGTTTTACTGCTGTTCTTAAAAAATATTTCCACTGGGTATAAAATTCTAGACCCTAAGTTACCAAAAAGATTTTCTGTTAACACATTGAAAAGATTGTCCAACTGTACTTTGACTTCCATTGTTTCTATTGAGAACAAAGATGACAGTGAGTCATTGCTCTTTGGAAGGCAATGTATTTTTTCTCTCTGGCTACTTTTAAGCTCTTTCCTTTGACTCTAGTGTTCTGAATTTTCACTATGTTGTGTTATTAATTAGAGAGTTTCTTTTGTTCATTCTGCTTGGAATTCAGTGAGTTTCCTTAATCTGTGGTTGGTGTGTTGCGTCAGTTCTGGATTACACTCAGCCACTATCTCTTCATACTTTGCTTTAGTTCATTATCTCTTCTGTAACTTTCATTAGACATTTGGTAGGCCATCTCAATCCCCTCTGTGTCTCTTAGTGCCTCTCTCTCTCTCTCTCTCTCTCTCCCCCTCCCTTTTAAAAAAATCACTTGTTTCTCTGTACTGGGTTCTGGATAATGTCTTCTGATCCATCTTCCAATTCACTAGTTATTTCTTCAACTGTTTCTAATCTGCTGTTAAACCTATCCAAAGAATTTTAAATTTCGATGATTATTTTCCTATTTATGGAAATTCTATTTGGTTTTTATGCATACTTGATAGATCATTTTTATAGTATCTTTCCTTTCACTTGTATATTCAAACATCTAAAAAATTTCTTGAAAAATATTGAATATGGCTATTTTATATTTAATTTCTGGTATCTAAAGTCGTTGTGAATCGGCTTCTCTGTTTTTGTTTTTTCTTCTGGCTTTCATTCATGGTGTTTTGTTCCCTTTGAGGATTTCCCTCTTTTAACCATGAGTTCATATGTCTTAAAATGTATCTGTGGGGATTTTTGAGGTCTACTGTGAAGTTGAGGTTCTTGGGGCGGCAGGGGGGATCTACGTTCACCGCTTCCTTTGCTATACACGTGGGGGTATTACCAGCCTGGACTATAAATCCTGGGCTCAACGTTTTCAAGACCACCCAGGTGGTGTGCATTTGGGCTTCCAAGCTGAGCATGGACCAACTTGTGGATGTGACTTCTCAGGGCAAATATTGTTCCACTCCTGTTAGCGGCAAGACAATTTTCTATATGGTCGTTTCAGGGGCGAGGTTATTTCTCATTGACCTTTACACTGAACATAGAGCCCTTTGAAGGTTCCAGCTTTACGTAGGGCTCCGCTGTGACACTTCCCACCTGGGGCAGGTCTGGGCTTGGATCCCTAGCTATCCATCACCTGTGAGACTGTGAAAACCAAAGCTCAAGTGTACGCAGTTCATCAAATGCCTCCAGGACACCTCTTACCTCTGTGGGCTCCACTTTCACTGCACTTTCAGCCTCTGACCTCTCTTACTTCCTGGCTAGCTCGTCAAGGCCAATGAGTCTCATGGTCAGACAAACTCTTGTTCACTTACAGGGGACAGAGCCAGGGTTTGGAAGGTGGGATTTTTCTGGGCAGCCTGGGTCTGATGGCTCCTGTCCCAATTCCCTGTACTGATTCCTGACCTTCCCATGTTCCACCTCCCCATGAAACCGGGAGCCACTGGGCCGTAGTAACGTGTCTTGTTCATGCTGGTCCCTGGGGATCTTAGTGATCAGTAGGTCTTACGCTGGGACTCCAGTGGGGACTGGGTGGGGCCACCAGCCCTTGGTAGGCTGGACTGCGAAGGATGCCAGCCGGTCTTGAGCTGGGAGCCTCTAGACCAGGGGCCAGCAAACTGGGGCCCACAGACCAAATCTGGCCCCTGACCTAAAGAATGTGTGACAGAGACTGTACGTGATTCCCTAATGCCTATGATATTTACTATCTGGCCGCTTACAGGAAAGTGTGCTAAGCCCCACTTCAGACCAATGTTGTCCTGTAGAAATATAATGGGAGCCACAGATATAATTTTAAACTTTCTAATAGCCACATCAGAAAAAATAAACAGCTTAAATTCATTGTAATATGTTTTA
This sequence comes from Aethalodelphis obliquidens, assembly GCF_003676395.1. Classification (NCBI taxonomy): domain Eukaryota; kingdom Metazoa; phylum Chordata; class Mammalia; order Artiodactyla; family Delphinidae; genus Aethalodelphis; species Aethalodelphis obliquidens. The sequence continues at coordinate 8,008,117 of NW_020838013.1, read as the reverse complement.
TTTAACCCAACAGATGAAGATATTATCATTTCAATATGTAATCAATACAAAAGAATGCTTAGGATGGCCCACATCCTGTCTTCAAACGCCAGCATGGGTTTTAGACTTCGAGCGCACCTCAGTTTGGGTGCTCTACTTTCATAAGAACTGCTTGGTCTGCATTTAGATATCATAAAATTTACAGTTGAAAAGGCGGATTCTCATGCCTAAAGCATTCCGAACAACCACAGCTGAAGTCTTCCGATAACTGATTTGGGGATCTGTATTTAAATTTAATTGTGAATTCGTTAAAATTAAATCAAATTAAGATCCAGTCCCTTGGTCTCACAAGCCACATTTCCAGTGCTTTTAGCCAAGCAGGTCTGGTGAACAGGCTGTTAAAGAGGCAGCTTCAGACTGTCATGTGCTTGTGGACAGAGGCGAGAGTGGTCCCCGAGCATCTGACCAGGCCAGGACCAGGGAGGTGCTGGGTGAACACCAAGAGGATAAGCAGATGCTGCTGCGGGGCAGACAGGGGTGGGGGCGGGGCTGGGGCTGGGTGGGAGGGAGCATCTTCTAGCCCCAGCATCCCCTCGGGACTTCCTCGCACCCTCCTGGGTTCCCATTCCTCAGGCTCTTCCCTGAATTCCTCCCTCGAGCCCCTCTGGGTCCATGACCCACGCCTCCCCAAGGGGCCTAAGGACCGTCCACCTGGGATTCTGGCTCTTATAACCACATCTGTCTCCCAGCAGCCTTGGCTCCTGGGGGGCCGTCAGGAACGGCGTTCCCTGCGTGAGGCTCGTTTCCAGGCTGCCCCGGACTCCGTGGCGCACCTCGTCACCAGCTGGGGCCGGTTGCACTGGAAAGCGGGGCGGCCTCAGATGGGCACCGATGGCCCTGCTCCCCCCACACGCCATGCCCAGACCCCCGACTTTCCTCTGCCCACCCCCAGCACGTCTCTCTTTGCTGGTGAGCTGCTCTTGAGTGGCACGGCCGTAAATAGGCGAAGGCGTGGGGCCCCGCCTGATCAAAGGGCCCCCTTCAGAAGCCGTCATTAGCTGCTATTCTGGGAACTGGTTATTTTAAGGTTAGTGTATTTTTTCTTTCCTGAGGAGCCGTCTTAGTGGATGGCAAGGTCCTGAGGTGCTGGCTCTTCAGTCAAACCACACAAGCCCTGTTTTGTCTAGGGTTTCAAAGATAAACCTATAATGAAAGCGTCAGTTGACACTGAGCGCCGCCATCCCCATTCCTGGGCAGAGGTGGGCGGGCCTGCCAGGGAGTCCCCGCGCCCCTCGAGCCACAGGGAGACTTGACGGGCCCCCGGGACGGGGCTGCCATGTTCCCGGAGGGAGCCCGAGGCCAGAGCCCCGCATTCTCACGGCCAGGGCAGCCCCCATAGGACTTGCCTAGAGCCTGGCTCGGGGGCCTTTTCAACAGTCGGCCCAGCTTTGGCCAAAAATCTGTGGGAAGATGCCCACCCCCACCAGTGGCCAGGGGGACGCACCGTGACGCCGTGGTTTAAGAAAATGGTCATACCCAGCGCTGGCACCCAGGTGGGGAAACAGGCATTCTTACACGTTGCTGGTGGGGACGCAAATTACGGTAGCGACAGAGCTTCTGGGAAGGAATCTAGCAGCGTCTGTTAACATTCAAAATACATGTACCTTTTGATCTAACATCTCTGCTTCCAGGAAGTGAAACCCCAGGGTCAGAGATCTATGTATCAGGACGCTTGTCACGCTCTAACTTGTGACCGAGAGACGTGGGGAGCCACCTGACTGCGGCGAGGGAAGAGCTGAGCAAAGGAGGTGCCGCCCAGCTGTGGGCACCCGGCCCGATGTCTGTCAGTGGCTGTGGAGGCACACCTTTGATGAGTCGCTAAGTCAGAAAGCTGAGATGCCGAGAACCGCTGGGGTTGTCTGGGTGGTAGGCAGTCCGTGTGCGGCCGTGAGATGCTCCGTCCTCGTCTGTCCGAGGTCAAGGTGCCCCTTGTAGCCAGTGTGCGTGTTCCGAGGTATTTCAGGTAGAGATGTCGCATCCCATCCAGCTTCCTGCTCTGGCCTCGGTCCTCTGTCAGCTGGGGCTGCTCTCCCACCAGAATGACTAGCCCCCAAACTCAATATCCTGTAAGCCCTACACCCAAGGCCCCCTCCCCGGGGCTCTGGGTTCACTCAGCACCCAAGCCTCCGTCACTAGTCGGAGCCTCCTTCCCCACAGGCTCTCCCTGTGCCAAGATGGGGGACACGGTCCATCGGCTCCAGGCCCCTTCCAGGCCCGAGGACCAGCCCCAAGCTCTCAACTGCTCCATCCTGGAAGCGACACACACATCACTTCTGCTCCAACCCCACCCAGAGGAATGTGGGGAATGTGTTCCCCGCAGGACCCTCTTGAGTCGTCCGTCTGTGTGATGGAACTTCCGTCTGTCTACCCATGTTCATTCAGAGGCGGCAGACACACCTGTGACTCGGGCCTGCCCACCTGCCCCTGCCCACACACTACTCACCCTCAACAGCCCTCCCCATGGCCTGCGGCTCAGCCCTCTGCGCCCAGCAGGACCCTGAGAACAGCACGACGGCACCCAAGGGGCCCACCCGCGAGGTTTGGTTTTGTGGGCCAAGCCCCCGCCAGGGTTCAGGAGCACCCAGGGAGACAGGCACGGGAGGCAAGCTCATGTCTGGCCCTCTGACCCGCCGCACAGATGGGCACCCGGCCGTTGGCAGTAGACGCGTCTGCACAAAAGGGATGAACGGGGCGATGGGAGGGAAGTGTGATCAGCTGCAGGGTCTGAGCCGCCATCCGATCGCCCCTCCCTCCACCGGGTCCCCAAGGTTCAGGTGACCGACCGGTCTGGAGCCTGATTCCCCCTCTGAGGAGCTCAGGAGCCCCTCACTGAGGTCAGAGGACTGGGCCGCCCACCACATCTGTGAGTCCGAGTTTCCACAGGAGATGCTAAAGTCACACTGCTCCACTTCAGAGGCTCGGCTTCCCTGTCGCCAAGGGAGGGCCTGCGCCGGGCAGGCTCTGAGGGACCTGCAGGCCTCCCAGGCCTCTCCATCCCATCAAGCGTGAGACCCTCAGGCCCCTGCGGTGTCCAAGGGGTTTGTTGCCAAGAGGCCATGGTCATGGTGGGGAGGTCAGAGCTCAGACTGGCCTGGAGCTGAACCGGCAGCTGGCACCCGGGCTGATGCTCAGGGCAGTGTGCCCGGCCAGCCTGTAGTCCTGGGCCTCTCCTGACGTAGAGGCAGGAAGGCTGGCCTCGTGGCTCGCCTCCTCCTGGCTGGCAGGAGCCGATCCCCCCGTGGTGGTAGCCTCACCCATCGCTGGCCTCAGACGCTTGGCCTCCCAGGAAGGAGCGTGAGTGCTGGCTTCCTTAGCCTGCTCTGGCTCAGAGACTAGGCATGGGGCCTGGCACGGGGGACACTCAGCACAAAGAGTGATCGTGGAGACTGCACCCCACAAAGCAGTATGTCCCCACCTCTGGGTGACTTGGGGGTCCATGGAGAGGCACCCGGTACCTCCCAGGGACGCCCTTGCCGGGGGGACAGGCACAGCTCGCCAGCCTCTCTGAGCCTCAGTTTCCCGCTCCATCCAAGGCAGGGAGGAGAAAAGAGGGGAGGGTGTGTGTGCTCAGGGCCACCCGCCCGGGCCTGGTCTCCAGTGGCCGCTGCGCCCACACCCGGCGCTTGAGGACCCAGAGCTCGCCTGACAGTTGCCCACAGCAAGGCCAGACAGGGGCCCCTGGGGCCGCTCTTCCCACCTCTTTCCAGGCCCCAGGATCCCACCCGTCCCTGCGGTCCTGACTCAGCGGGGCAGAGCTGGGACCAGGGCCGGGCAGCCTGGCTCCCACGCCTGTGTGTTCTCAGATTCACATGCCCTCCTCTGGCCGAGAGGACAAGGCCGCCTGCGTGCACGTGGGCCCCTCCTCCCATTTCACACAGTGCAAAGCCCAGGCCTTCCCTGGGCACGTTTGCAGCCAGTGGCTGGGGTTCAAGCCCTGCCCCCTCGGCTCGCTGGCCATGGACCCGGGAAGTCACATTGGCTCTCGTGCCTCTGTCTTCTCACCGGTCAGCGGAGGGGATGAAATTGATGCTACTAAGGCAAGTGCTGTTGGGCGGATCCCTGAGTTGATCCACATCCAGGCAGAGGAACTTCACGTGCAAAGGCCCTGTGGCACACAGGGCAATACAGCAAGTCCAGGGCTGCGAGGCCCGGCGTCCAATTACAGAGCTCAGAGAGAGTGGGTGTGAGGGTGGGCCAGCTGTCGGTCAGGGAGGTGGCGGGGGGGTGGCCAGGGGCCAGTCTGGGAGCCCAAGCTCTGCCCTGACCCTGAGGCTAAGCCTCTGTTCCCCGAGCTGCACCGTGGCTTCCTGCTCCCCACATGCGTGGCAGCGCCCCCAGAACCCTTCTTTCCCTCCTCTTTCCTGGGTGTTTCTCTCCCAGTCTGGCCGGGGGACGATAACCCCTCCCCACAACCAGGCCTTTCCTGAATGACTCTATTTATAGACTTCAAATATTGGCCAGAAAGGAAATTTACATTTTTTTACAATTTAGCTCCAGTCTGTGTCAGCTTCTGTGGGTTGACTGCTTCTGAGAGAGGCGGGGGGAAGGGAGCAGGCGGGCAGAGATGTGTGCACTGGGCCCACGGGCAGCGCACGGCGGCCGGGAGCCCTTCTCAAGCCTGTTTGGTGGGTCTATAATCAAGGGCCTCGCCGGGGGCGTCGGGCTGGGCAGACCATCTGGGGGCGCCAAGGGGTGAGGGCGGCCCCGAGCCTTGTCTTTGTGGCGAACCCTGCCCTGCTGCCTTGGCCGACCTCAGAAAAACATGTATTTTGATCAAAATGGGCCCTTTTTTAAACTTGTCACCCTGCGGGTCAGGGCACAGCCTGCCCGCCCCCCCCCCGCCCCCAGTCCTGCATATTAAGCAGTGGCTTGGTCACCACCAAAAATAGATGTCCCAGCCCAGAGGCAGGGCTGTCCCGCCTGCTCCGGGAGGGGACCGGCCCGGAAAGGGGCAGCCGGCCCAGGCCCCGGCCCTGCCGACTCTGGAGACTGCAGGCCCGCAGGCAGGCGGCGGGGAGCCGAGTGGCCTGGTTGGGGACCACGTCCGCCAGGGGTCTGCAGCGTCTCCAGGGGTGGGGTCGGGCGGCAGCCACGGTGGGCCCCGGGCCCGGCGAGGTCAGAGCGCGGCCCACGCCTGCCCGGGGCCAGGTGGCAGGTGGATGCCAGCAGGTCCCCGGCCACAGGGCCACACCCGGCGCGCGGGCGGCCTCCTCCCCGCCCGGGGCCCGCGGGCCTGGGCTCTCACTCCACCTTGGCCATCAGGGATGCACAAAATGGCTGACGCGGCCGTTTCTAACCGGGATGCGCGCACATGGCAGCGGCCTGCGGAGCTGTGTTTATTTTGCCGAGCGGACGGCCTTTCGTTGCCCGGGTTCCGAGCGCTCCAGAGGCAGATGGAAATTTTTGTGGATTAAACACGGGGCTGAGGCGCGCTGGGCTGTTTGGGTTGGCAGCGCTCCCTCCCCATCTCGTTCCTCACCCGCGCTCCCGCCCTCCTCACCGGGGCATCCATTCATGCCTCCATCCTGGGCCCCCTCCTCCCCTCCCAGCTCGGGGGCCTCCCTCACTCCTGCTGGCCCAGAGCAGGGCAGCCTCGGCCCCCTCCCCGAGTCTGGAAGAGGCTGCAGGGTGACGGAGGGCTCACCGGGAAGGCCTGCTCCTCCGGGGCCCTTCTCAAGCTGGGGGCCCCTCTGACCACCAGATCCTCATCTATGAGATGGGAGCTGGTGTGCAGACCAGGCGACCAGCATACGGGGCACGCTTATGGGTCCGGCACCCAGAAAATGCCCAGTATCCAGGCTCTGTCACGGGTCCTGCCTCAGGAAGGCAAAAGCCACCAGGGAAGCATGAGGGGCAAGGCCTGATCCCTCGCTACCTCGGGAGAAGCTCTGCGTCCAGACAGGACCTGGACCTTTCTGAAAGGACTGGAGGGTATGCTGGTCTACAGAAAAGATCTCTGGGGGACGAGGAGCAAAGCTTGTGGACACCTGGGGAACCAGGTTCCAAGCAGAGGGCACAGCTCTGCACACTCTGCAAATGCCCTGCGGTGCGACCGTGCCTGGCTTGTCTGAGCAACCAGGGTGGCCGTGGGTTAGGGAGGAGCCTGGAGGTGGGAGCAGACAGGTAAAGGGGTGGGCAGACCTCCGGGCCCTGTGAGCCACTGGAAGGACTCGAGGCTTCACTTGGAGGGAGGGGGGCTTCGGGGCAGAGAGCGCCGCGATCCAGCGCATGTTTTTAGCTACGCTGCTCTGGCACGTTGAGGGTGGACTGAAGAGGGGGCAGGTGTGGCCGCAGGGAGAGCTGCGGGGCCGGCGCACACCGCTCCCGTCCCTCCCCCTGCCAGCCCCACCCTGGGAGGCAGGTTGGTCCGTGTGCCCAGCCCACTGTGTCCCCGCCGGCCGGGAGCCGTAGGTCAGGTCTCACACATAAAGAACCATCTGTGTGGGCAGCAAGGTGGCCACAGCCCGCCTGCCGCCCGCAGGGGGACGCTCTACCCAGCAGGCTCCGCCCACCCCCTCCCCGACGGGGCCTGCGGACACCCTGTCAGACCGCTAGCACCCACCCCTGGGTGGGGGCTTCTCAGGGTGATGTGAAGCCCTGGCCCGAGGTGCTGACACCACAGTGACCTGTGTCACCCGGCCAGGCTCAGAGCGGCACTGGAGATGGGGAATTCAGTGAGGCCCAGGCAGAGCATGTCTGGTGGGGGGGGGGGGGGGGTAGGCGGCACAGCTGCAATGGGATCCAGTATCACAGGCCCCCGTGTGTGGCCCACCTGGGTGCACCCGGCAGCATGGGGTCTTGGTTTTAAGCCTTTACAATGTTACCTTCTGATAAGGGGCCACATCCGGTAACCAGGGTGGAAATTCGGAACCCTGTACCTTCTCCAGAACCCACGGGTGTCCCCACACATGAGCCCTCTGGTCTGGATGGAGGGACCGGAAGTCCCGGCCACAGAGACTAAAGAAGCCAAGGAAGGGTCACCGATGTCCACTGGGCACCGGCAACATCAAGGGTTGCCACTGTGAATGGGACGGGCTGGTTCCTGACCCTTGGAGCACATGGTTTGGGGGGCAGAGGGGGGAATGCACGGAATGGCCCATAAGTACCTACTGCCCGGCTGAAAGAGGGCTGGACCGGATAGGCAGGGCCACCTCCGGTCAGGGGCCAGGGGCCTGGAGACAGCCAGGGGTGAATGAGGTGGCGGTGGTATGGCTGGAAGAGTCCCCAGCATGAGCAGCCGTGCAAAGGCCCTGGGGCCCAGGGTCATGGCTGTCTGAGGCTGTGAGAGTGGGCAAGGCAGAGCCTGGCCCTGTCAGCCGAATTGGGGACTTTAGAACTCACCCTATGAGCCTGAGGGGCAGGGGATGATACTGGCTTCCCTGGGAGGGGGATTAGAGGCAGGCGAGGGTGGGAGCCCCAAGAGTAGTGAAGGGCCGCAGTGGGATTAGGACACACGTGTGTGCCTTGGACTAGGGTGGACACCTGTGGGGTAGTAGCCCACAGTCCACAGGACCCGTCGGTCAACAGGACAGGCAGATGGAGGGGACGGGGTATCAGGAAGGACCAGGTTTCTAAGGAAAGCACCTGGATATGGGGGTGCTTTGCTTGGAGGGACGCCAGGGTGGGGCAGGTCAGGGGCAACCTCGAATTCCATTCTGGACGTGTTCAGTGGGCGGGTGGACTCCAGTGCTTAGAGATCAGGTGGAAAAGAAGGAAGGAAGGAGATGGGGAGATGGGGAGGCAAGGGTGGGCCTCCCCAGAGCCAGGGAGGGGAGGATGTGGCCCTGGGCTTGGCCAGGGAGGGGGAGAGGTGCGCTCTGATGGGGCCAGGCTTCCCCAGGCCCGAGCTCGGCCAGGCCCCCAGAGGTTGGGCAGACACGGGACCGTAAAGGCACAAGAGAGGAGCTGGTGTGTTTGGGGTTAGAGGGGGAAGCACCGCACCACTGACGTCCGCGGACGGCTTCCTAGGTGAAGAGGCCTTGGGCCGGCTGTTCCCAGGGACAGGTGCCAAAGGCAGGGCACCCACTGCCCGTGCTAGGATCACCGCCCACAGTCCTGTACCTGTCCCTCCCGAGGCAGGGAAGCCCACAGTACCTGCCCTTTGACAGCAAGAGAGCACCCGCGGGGCCGGATGTGCCGCAGAAGACCCGGGCTGGGCCCGGGCTGGTGCAGCTCACCAGGCTGCAGAGCTGCAGAGGGAGGGAGGGGGCGCAGGGGGGCACGGAGTCCAGACTAGGACGCAGTCTGTTTGATGACCCTCGGCACCTAAGGACTCGGTCACGGGGTTCACCTCCCGCTCCCACGTCTATGCAGCCCCATCTGCACCCGCTGAGGAAAGGCGCGCGTGTCACGTGACTGAGCTCCGCCTCTGTCTCGCTGTCTCTCCTCCCTGCCCCCCGGGAGCTTTATGGATTAAACATCAGCGCCTTGAAGAGGTGGGGACACTCGACGCCCTTCCTGGGGCGTCTCTCTGCCGAGGCCCAGAAAAGGAGCGGGATTCACAGAGTGGCCCTGCTGCCTCTCCTGGGTCCGCGGCTGGGGGGTCTGCACCGCCTTCTGGAGAAGCACCCGACCCGGCCTCAGAGGATCGGGTCAGCTAGCTTCTCTGTCCCGCTCGGTTTCCCTCTGCTCCTAAAATTGGAGCTCTGCTGAACAGCTCCACATCCTGCACCCGGGGACAGAGCAAGAGCTAAAGGAACAGTAACCCTTGGGCACAGGTGTACACGAAGCCCGGCTCCCTCCCTGGCCCAGGCAGACCCCTGGCCCAACCCACCCACTCTACGACTGACTGACCTAGGGGGCTCCACCCAGAGTCCCCCAGAGTCTGAGTCCTGCCCCTGGTTCTGCTGGCTTCAGGCTTTCCGTTGTCATGGTGAACACCCAGCCCCTAGCCATGGAGCCCACTGACTCTTCCCTGCCCTTTTGTAAGGAAAACTAACTTATTTTTCAGCTCCGTAAACCTGGCAGGAGCCTGTCTCTTCCAGGCCAGTGGGAGACCTCCGTGGGCAGGTGCCTCCCGGTGGGGTCAGGCGTGGCCACCTGTACCTTACAGATGAGGAGGTGGAGGGTCCTCACAAGGTGAGGGGAGCGCTGCCTGCCTCCCCCTCCTGCCCCGGGCTCCTGCGGGGGTCCCTTCCCACCCCTGGGCTCCAGTACCCTTTTGCACAGCACTCTCTTCACACCCACCCCCCTCTGTAGGCATGAGCGCTTCTACTGCGACAGCATCACCCTAAGACACGTGACCATGCCCCTCACCTACTGAGGCCTTGGGGAAATTTAATTAAAAATTAGCAGGGTTGATGGAAAAGGGCTCCCTGCTTGAGCTGTAATTGCACAGTCACCCCAAAGATAAAAACTAGTCATGGAAATTCTCTTCAAAAAAAAAAAAAAATTAGCAGGAATGCATTTGAAAAAGAAAGGAGTCAGTCATCTGTCTCCTGCCAGAAGCCAGCACAGCCCCGTTCTGCCCGCCCAGTGTGCTGCCCAAGGTGGCCGCAGTCCTGATAGGGCTTCGTTTGAGGTTGACACCAAGGCCAAAGTGGCCGAGTCCATCCTCTCCACGCCCACGTGCATGGACAGCCGCGCAGCCAGTCCAGTGGGCCACTCTGACCTTTGGTGGTGATGCAGCGGGAAACACCTGCCGCTCCTCTCCTGGCCCCCCTGCACCTCCCACCTCCGGGCAGCCTCGCCCCCCAAGATGGGCCAGGCCTCCAACCGCAGGGGGCCCAGTGCAGGGCCTGAGACACACTGCTTGTGTCCGGCTTTCGCACGGGTGTTTTTAGCATCACGACCCTCTCCCTTGTGAAGGAACCGACCCCTGAGGGGGCCAGTGTCCGGGTTGTGGGCCTCCCCAAGCCCCATGGGGCCACACATCCCCCAGCCTCGGAACCAGGCCCCCAGATGAAGGGCCGGCTGGGGCCCAGGGCAGCGGGAAGGCCTCGGGGTTCCCAGGAGACGGAGACTGTGGGCCGCTCTTCCCTGCTGCGCCGGTCCTTGTCTTCACACAAGCCCCATTGCTGCGCCGTCCCCGCCACGCCACCTGACAGATGGGACGGTGACAAGACGACCGGGCAGGGAGACGCTCGCCTTTCGGTGCCAACACAAGCGGCCTTTATCCTGGCCGTAAATGGTCTCTGTGTCGAGGGAGCCTGTACCCAGCCCGGACCTGAGCCCCTGGCGGCCAGCGGGGCGAAACTGGGTCCGTGGGGACAGACTCTACAACGGACGGCTGGTGGCATGTGGTGGCAAAGCAGCCCCACGGGGCCACAACGGGACGTTGTTCCGGCCTCACCTGGGCTGGTCTCTGCCCGCAGCCTCGCGGCCTCCGGGGGGAGGCCCTGGGAGGCCGAGGCCAAGGCCGAAGCCGGCGCCGGAAGCCGGGCCTGGGGAGAGGCCGGGCAGCTGCTGGCCTCCACACACCCCCCGCCGAGTGCGGGCCACGACGTGCCTACTGACCCTGGTGGCGGGTCACACCGTGAACGAGCGCTCTCTCCTGCGTCCCCCGCCAGGTGGGCAGGGGCAGCACCCCCTGGTCAGGGCTGTGCCCACGAGGGCTGGCCCGCGGGAGGCTGAGCCAGCCCCAGGGACCATCTCCCCTTGGCTTTTAGTGATATGGTAGCAGCGCCTGTACGATCCAGGCCCCCAGAGCCCGCCTAGAGCGCTCATGGCCATGCCAGCCCTGCGTTAGCTGCCCAAGGGCAAAGCCTCCTCCTTGGCTGCCTGCCCACCCTCAGCCCTCACTCTGGGGCCCGAGGGTCGTGCCCCCGTGCCCATTCGACGGCCCCCTTGTATGTCCCGAAGGCTCCTTGCCTTTGCTGCGAGACGGGGCACACGTGATCTTGCCTCCGTGCATCTCCCGCTCCAGCCTCTTCTGGGCACAGTGCCTTTTCACACCCCTGAGCCCTTGCCCGTGCAGAGCCCCTCCCCCAGGACGCCCTGTGAGTGGGCACAGCCCAGGGCTCGGGAACGCCCGGGGACTGGGTCATCTGAGCCTGACCAGCCTCCATCTTCCATCTTACTGTCAGAAGGGGCCCTAGAGAAGGTTCCACAGTCCTGCCTACCTGTAGGCCCAACTCCCCTCCAACAACCTGGAGACAGGCCCGTCCCCAGAGCTCATCCGGCCCCCATCTTCTGAGCCATTCCCACAACAGCCTTCCCCGGGGTACTTGGTCACCCTGCAGGACCTCCTCACCAGCCAAGGTCACCTTAAAAATAGCCGTGGAGGGGTTTGCGGCGGCAGCAGACCCTTCTAGACTAATTCACTGGTAATGGCAAAATGATGCTGAGTTCCCAAAAAAAAAAAAAAAACCCCCTCGATTTCCTCATTAACATAATTGCAAACAGAACGAATCTTTCTTGATTTCATGTCAACAACAGCTTGAAATAGTTTCTAATCCTCGCAGGTATCAAATTAAGTTTTTACTTATGGTCTGGAAATTAATTACCCTTACAGCGAGACAAATGTGAAAACTGTGTATTTTTGACAAGAAAATGAAGCAGCTATTGGGGAAATGTAACTTAATCGTCGCGGAGAAAATTGTTTATAAATTGGTCGCGTTGTTTGAACTCTCGCCTCTTCGACCCGGGGCTGGGTTAGCGGGTGTGTGTGCGTTTGCCTAATTCGGAGCATCACGGGGGTAGCAGCAGAGGAAGGGACCAGAGAGGCCGAGAACAGGGCAGGGAGGAGGAAAGAGAGAAGAGGGAATCCTTCCCCGTGAAGGAACCCATGGCAGACGAGGGGCGTGGGACCAGGATGCGTGGATCAGGGACAGCACCTCCTGGCAGATGAAACCTAAATGGAGCCCTGGACCCGGATGGGGAGGAAGCAGCTCTCTAGGTGACCAGGACAAGGGCTCCAGGCAGAGGGAACCGCAAAAGCAGCAAAGGCCCTGGGGCGGGAATGAGCCTGGAGCAGAGAGGAGGCGAGGGGGTGCAGGAGAGGAACTCTCAGAGGCAGGCGGGGCCGCACCCCGAGGGAGGTGGTTCTCGGACGCTGGGTGGCGGTCGCCCAGTCTTCAGGGCACTGAATTTGAGCCGTTTACAGTTTTTCATCCTTATCTATCCTGTTACTGCATACCTCCTCCTACACGTTTTCCCCTCGTATATTGTGTTTTATTTTCTGGGAGTGAAATTTCTGGGTCGACATCACGAGCCTTAACGAGAATTTCTCAGTAGTCGGAGTTGTACAGGGTGGGAGTGAGTTCCCCGTCACGGGGGTGGCCAAGCAGAGGCCGGCCGACCACTTGGCAGGCTGTGTGCAGGCTCCCAGGGGCTGCATGGAGGCATGTGGCCAGGGAAGGGTGTGTCTTCCATGCCTGCCCTTCAGAGCTCCAGGGTTCCACCGCCCCCCCCACACACACACCCCTGCAGCTCCTTTCCCCCTGCCCGCCTTGGTCTGAACCTGGGCAGTGCCAGCAGTGGCCTGTCTCCGCTTTGGCCTCTCTGATGTTAAGTACAGTCTGGGCACGTGGTAAGGAGCAGACGGAGTCGGACATCCCATTGAGACAGAGCCCCCAAGACCCACAGCCAGAGTGGGCGTGCCCACTGGGCCCCGGCCTGTGGCGGAAGGCTGGAGGGGCAGGCGGGGGCGGGGCACGGGCTTAGCATCCTCATGATGACTTTGGGCACGTTACATGGCCTCTCTGTGCCTCAGTTTCCTCAGCCTGGAGACGGAGCGTCTGCAGGGAGGCTCGAGGGCTGGGGACCTCCACGCTGCACACCCAGAGCTGTCACATGGCATCTACTGGTGACGACTGGCCACCACGATTTTCCAAGGGATGGAATAACCCAGCCGAGGCAGGCAGCAGGGGATGGGGTGGAGCCAGAGTGGGAGGGGACAGTTTGGCTTGGCGGGTCCTCAGGAGGCTCCGACTGTGGGACTGGGCGTGGAGGTCAGGATCACAGAGCCCACCCTGGCTTCCCACTCTGGAGAAGGTTCTGGAAGGGATGGGGGAGGCAGGGGGTCAGTGAGGTTCCCAGGGTGGGCACAGGCAATGGGGAGGGCGGGTGGCACAGAGCCGGTGAGAGGTGGAAGCAACGGCATTTGGTGAAGGGCAGGGATGGGGCTGGGCCATGCCGATGGTCAAGATGGGGTGGAGTTTGTTGGAATCTGGGGGCCATTAGGCCCTGGCCGCGTCCAGCGCTCTGAAGCATGAGTTCCTCCGCTCAACCGACTGCTCCCAAAGTCTCAGGTGACAAGCTTCAGGGGGCGTGCTCCCACGCCCACCCCCACGCTGCTGTCTCTGCAGCTCCCCGTCTTGCTGGTGGCCGTCGTATCAGCACAGGCTGATTCAGCAGGACGCCACAGACTGGCGGCCTGAGTAGGACCTTGACCTCTCACAGTTCTGGAGGCTGGAGGTCCCAGATCGAGGTGCCACCCATTCAGAGTCTGGAGAGGACTGGCTTCCTGGCTCACAGATGACCGTCCTCTCACTGGTGTCCTCTCATGGCCTCTTCTCTGTGCACAGAGGAGAGACAGAAAGCTCTGGTATCTCTCCTTCTAAGGGCATTAATCCTATGGGATCAGGGCCTCACCCTTAGGACCTTTAGCCTTCATTACCTCCCTAAAAGCCCCATCTCCACATACAGTCACACTGAGGTTAGGGCTTCAACAGATGAACTTGGGCAGTGGACAGTTCAGTCCATGACACCTGTCCACTGCCAGGGCACCCAAACGTGGAGCCCAGTGTCACCCCAAGCTGCTCCCTCGCCGTCACCCACGTGAGGCCTCGGGGTGAGACGCAGGAGGTTAGGGAGCTGAGTGTCCTGTGCCCCTTAGGGCCACATCCACTGGCCAAGTCAGGGAAGCACGGCCCATCTATGTGGCGACGGGACCTGGGTCCAGGCAGCTCCTGGGCTCCATCACCTCCTGGCAGCGCACTGACCTGAGGGCCCGAGCCTCTGGCGGGTGTGGGGATGGAGTCTGCAGCAGGGTCCGAGGCTTTGTTCTGCACCAGTGGTCAGGGAAGGGGGAGGGCTGAGGAGGCCTTTGTGTTCTCACAGCTGGAGGTGAACTTGTCAGCTTGGCGTGTACTTGTCATCTTGGTCCTCTCTTCCCCTCCCCTGTAGCGGGCTGGGGACATTGAAGCCCCGGGCCCTCCCAGCCTGAGCCACTCCTGTGTGGTCCTCACAGAAAATTCAGGGTGGTCTCCCACCTCGGCTGCTCTGAGGTGGGCAGACAGGGCCTGAGCCCAACCTGGCACCTCGGAGGCACCTGGGAACAGGGCTCCTGACCCCGGGCAAGCAGACCCACGTGCCAGAGCCTGAAGGTCTGGGTACCGACCGTCCATTGGCCAGGATGTCCGCTGGGAAAGCGCTGGACATGCAAAGCCTGACTCACAGCCCAGACATAGGGCCTGGTCTCTGGTGTACACCCAAAGTGTGGTGTGAACGCTGAAGTGAAGGTGTGCGTGGCCCTGCCCGCCCCACTCCAGGCTCTCTGCTGGCTGGAGCCTCCCACCTGCCCGGAACCCTGGGGATTCTCTGCCGACCTCCCGCCCAGCTGCCCTCCTGCGCCCGAAGAAGCCTGTCGTGCATACGGCCCTCCAGGGTCCTTCCTTTTGACGAGGAAGCTCAGGCTTTGCTGGCAGAGAGAGGATGCCAGGTGAGGCCTCCCCGGACGGCCGCACGTGCCCAGTATCCTACTTCCGACACGACATGGGCATGGCCTCTCCCCTCTCAGTGGGGGCCACACCTCTGGGGAGCTGGGTCTGGTGGGGAGGCCCCTCCAGCACTGGGGACCTGGGGGTCAGGAGCTCTCAGCTCCTCCTTCCTAAGGCTCCCAACCCCCCCGAGAGGTGCGGTTACCCCCCCCCCACTAACAAGCCTTGTGAGATGGGTAGCGCACGTCTACCCTCCGAGCCTCCATTTTCCCATCTATAAAATGGGATGATGAGAGGCCGCAGCTCAGAAGGAGTAGGCGTTCAATGAGACGGTGCACGTTTGGCTCACCCGGGGGAGGGGCTCTTGCCATTATCGCTACAGAGCGGGTTCAGCTGGAGCTGGGGGGTGGCCCTGGGATCAGGGATCCAAGAGGTCAGCTGAACTGCTCTGTGGCCCTGGATAGGGAAGTGTGGAACGTTCTAGACTACCTAGTCTGCTGGGGAGGAGGGCAACAGGACAGCGGACTTGGCCCCTGGCCCAGGCCCTGTCCCTCTCCCTGTTTCTGGTCAGCAGGGCTGGGGGCGCCAGTGCAGCCTCCCGGGCTTGTCAACATTAACTGTCATCCCTGGTACCAGCCTCAGTCACAGGTGGCCAGATGCTGGCCACGCCGTGGCGGGGCGTGTTTACCCCCCGCCGAGTCACCCCTCCGGGGCTCAGGGCCTTGTCTCGGCACTCTCTCACGATGGTCTGCCCTTTGGGGAGGGTGGCTCTGGCAGCCACCCTGCCTCTCAAAGCCAGCCCAGCGCCCCCGGCGTCCCCGAGAAGTGGGGACAGACACCACGGCGCGAATGGTGACAGGCCCTCCAGAAGCTAATTTCCCTAGGCAGCCCCCAGGGTGGCTCTCACCGGGGACAGAGGGGTACCAGATGCTTCTTCCATGGCCACGCCGGAGACCCCAGGTCCAGAAAGTAGAGGATCACGGAGGGAGGGGAGCCGGGGCAGGGTCGTCTACCCAGGACCATGGGCTGGGAGGGGCGAAGCCACTGCTGACTCCCCAGCCCCTTGCCCTGCAGGCCGGGGAGCCACTGTTCACCCCAAGCCACCTTGTCATGCCCCCAGCAGCAGGGCCCAGGGAGTCCACGGCCCTCCCAGTGGACCCCCAACATTGCCTGTGTCGGCCAGGCTGCCCATGCCCCTGGCTGGAAGGCAGGCTGGACGACACGCTGGCTTGACTGTCCAGGGGCCACACCTAGGTCCCCACCTGGCCTCCTAGCATTTACCGAGCCCACCCAGACCATCCTGCCCTGGCCACTCCTTACGAGCAGGAGGCAGGTGGGCAGCGCAGGTCCCAGTGCGAGCTAGATGTCGGGGCGTCTGCCAGCGTGGCACCCGAGAGCCTAAAGACTGAGAAGGGACACAGCCAGCGGGGCCTTGAGCAGCTCTGGACCCCAGCCAGGGCCCCACGCCAGGCACACCAGGACCAACGCGGCCGTGCAGGATTCTGGGGTTGTCCGAATGTGCTCCCAGGACTCACCCCGAGTCCAGGACAGAGGAATAAACAGTGTCCGCGAGTCCGCCAGGGCCTCCGAGGGGCCGCACTAGCCTGCACTGTGCTGGGGCTTGGCTAGGGAAGGACGCTCCTGGCCGCGTGTCAGCCCGAGCCCAGGCGGGGATGAGCAGGGATGGGGGCCTGGCCTGGAAGCCCTGAAGGCAGGGCCAGCGGAGGGGAGCCCACTGTGAGTTTGGGGGGCTGTCTGCAGAGGTTTCATGGTATATATGAAAGGACATCCTCAAGCCAGATGGGGTTGTCGTGTCTCCCGCAGCCTGGAGAATCCCCCTTCATCCCCAGGAACTCTTGAGGTGCCGCTGTGCTCCTGTTGGGGGCTGGAGCTGGTGTACCCCCTCCCACCCCTGCAGGCAGGGCTGATCCCAGGCAGGGCTGAGGAAGGGTGGGCGTGTTGGGGGAGGGTCTGTGCACTGGGGAGGGGGGTTCAGAGAGCCCGCAGGGGCTGGGGCACACAAGCCTGGGCCTGCGCCTTCTGCAGCCCTGCCTCCTGCCCCGGCCTGCCTGCTGCGCAGCTCAGGGGCCGGTACCCTCCTACAGCCTGCCCCCTGAATGCCCAGGGCTGTCGCCTGCCCAGACGTGCCCAGGGAGCTCCTAGGGCCCTTCTTTCTCCTGTCCTCTGGGCCATGGTCACCGTTCCTCTCCCAGCTTCTCTCCTCCCCTCTCACCACCCCCCGGGTTGGCCTCACCAGCTCCCACCCTGCTGCCCCTACAGACTCACGTGCACAGGCGTCAGGACGCCCTGTGCAGCCACTGGCTTTGGCCGCCGAGCCCACAGCCCCAAGGTCAGTGGAGTTTGGCCCAGCCTGGGGGTGCCCGGCCCCCAGGTTCACCTGCTCCAGCCACTTGGCAGGTCCCATTCACACCAAGCCCCGGGCCAGCACGTGGTGGTAGCCCCTAGTGCCAGGCGGGGCTGAGGGGGAGGGGGAAGGGAGCTGGTGTGAGGTCCACTGAGGACAGGTGTGTGCCCTGGCTGTGGGCACGGCCGGGAGCCGCTTCTGCATCTTAAATTTGGAGTTTACAGGGTCTCTCAGTCCTCCACGGTGGCCAGCAGAAGATGCTGGGGGGAAGGGTATCCCGTTCCAGGGACCACAAAGACCCCAACTCGCAGGTGCTGAGCGCTGGATCGCTACCTGCCCTACAGGTGCTCGGCGCCGGCCTCCCACGACGTCACTTCATGGGAGGGGCTGAGGCTCCAGCGTCCGGTCCCAGCACTCTTGGTGGTGGTGTGGAGCTGAGGTGTGAACCCAGGCCATCTGGTCAAAGCCCTCTGTTTAGCGGGACACTGACGCCCAGAGCAGAAAGGACGTTTGCTGGGTGGTGCTGGGCGAGGGGGAGGAAGCTGGCGGAGGGGCCTCTAACCCACGGACTGGGCGTCGGAGAGGCGCACGCTCACCCCAGGGGCCTTCGTAGGTTTATTGCAACCCCTGACCCAAGCGTCCGGGCTATTTTTAACTTGACAAAATGGCTCCAGATCTCAAACGGAAGAGCAGAGGTGAAAATAGCTGTGATGTTTCTGGGAAAAAAGAACCGATGACTGGGTGGTCCTGCCTCATGCTGAGGAGCCGGCCACGACCTTTGATGGTTCACAGCCTTGGACAGGGAAGACCAGCCTCGCAGGCCGAGGCCCCTGATGTTCACCTGTGCCAGGTGCGAGCGGCTGAGCTCACGGGCTCGGCACCACTGCTCTGCCCATTCTACATTCGAGGAGACTGAGGCCCACGGCCATGCAGCTCCTGAGCGGCAGGAATGGCCTTGGTCCCCAGGCCACCTGGCTCCACCTGCAACATGGGATAACGCTTCTGATGGGGGAGAGGCAGCAGTGTCACAAACCAGATGGGACACTTACGACACCGGCCATTTAGGGAAAAAAACTAAGGTAGTGTGTCACTGCCAGCAGACAGCGAAGTGCTATAGTGATAAGGTCATCAATGTGAAATTGAAACCATTTATAAAAAGCAATACTGAGCAGAGTGTGTGAGTAGCCAGCAATCCTTGGGCGATGAGTTCCTGCCCTTGGGCAGCAGGCAGAGGTGCCCCCTGGCCTCACTGGTTCAGGCTGAGAGCCAGAAGCGGGGAGCAAAGTCTGCAGCCCCCAGCCCGGGCCCTCCAGACAGCAGGCTGGGAAAAAACTGCAGCTAGCAGTGGAGAGCCACAGTTTTGGGTATTAAAGTCTCCCAAATCTATGAGAAAAGCACTCAGAGTAGGCCGGAAAAAAAAAAAGAAAACTGGAAAGACAGTCCACAAAAGAAGGGCCTCAAAGACTGAAAATATTCCTCACTCCATCCGTCCTCTAAGACAGGGCCCATCAACCACAGCCTGCAGGTCTGATCCAGCCCTTGGCCTGTTTTTGTCAATAAAGTTTTATTAGAACACAGCCACGCCCACTGGTGTGCGCTCTGTCTCCGGCTGCCCTCATGCTGCCACGCAGAGTTGAGGAGTTGCGGCAGAGACCACATGGTCCTGGACCTGAAATCCTTCCCACCTGGCCCTCCTTGGGGACGTTGACAGCCTCACTCTCAGAACGTAAATGGAGAGATGCAAGATGGGCCAAAATGGATGTGAACATAGGACACTGGTGCTGGGGGAGCGGAGGTGGAAGGTCTGTTGACTGGCTGGCCCTTCCTCTTCCGGAAAGCGCTCTGCTGAGTCCCATCAAGAGGGTTACAAGCTGTTCCTCTCCCGTGACCCTGGACTCCTCCTCCCAGGACCCCATCTCTCGAGAACAAATCAGTGTCTCCGCAGAGTCCTGCCCAAGCAAGTTAATCACAGCCTTCTTCGTGGTGGTGAGAGATCGGAAACAGACCGCATAGCGGGCGTTCGCAGGATGCTTGGTTCTGGTCATGCGCATTAGGGACAGTAGGCAGCTTGCAGAGACCCCGGAAAATGTCCAGGGTACGTAGTGACTCGGGGCCGGACAGGGCACGACGTGATCCCAGCCTGGTTTGGGGTGATGTGTGTGCGTAAAATACCGTCTCGTGGAAAACACACCAAAACGTTACCACCGTCGTCTCTGGAGGGTGGACTTCGAGATGAGTTTTTAAAGAGATTCTTCTGTATTTTCCAGAATTTTCTGTAACGAGCGGTTCTTGCTTTTGTGATTGGGAAGAGTGAACATTAACGTGAAGGGAGGGAGGGAGACTTGGGGGTCTCCCAGCAAAAGGCAGGGCTCTGACCCCTCTGGCCTCGCCTCCACGTGGGCTCAACTCTGCCCGTCCCACAATGCGGCCACGTCAGGTCACTGTGCACCGCACAGCCTGGCTGCCCCGTCCAGGAAGGGCGAGTGACCCCGCGCTGGGCCTTGGGGACCCAGGACCCAGCCTCGCCCCAGCTGGGCTGAGCGGCCAAGCACCGGGTGACCCGTCTGTTCTGCCCACAGAGCAGTGTCGCCGTGCACCGTCGGGGCCACCTGGGGCTCTCTCTGGGGGCTGCAGCCCGCATCGCCACCCCCGGCTGGGGTGGGATGGTGCCCCCAGGCTCACCCTGCCCTGACCTCTCCCCCTCCCCCTCCCCACCCACCCCTCCCCGGCGCCCCGTCACTCCCTCCGTGGGCCTCCTCGGGGCCCTGCCCCAGTACATCCAGGCTCAGGGTCTGATGGCGGGTAGGACCCACCTTCCTGCAAGGAGGCTGATGCCCTCCTAGAAGCGGGGCCCAAAGCCCCCTCCAAGGCCTCCTGCACCACCTGCCCCAGGAGATGGGCTGGAGGTGGTGGACGTGGCCACGGAGGCCAGGAGGGCGGGGAGAGTCTGGGCTCTCACGGAGGCGCCGGTTCCCTGTCACAGAATGAAGTAAATGGGACAATTAAGGGGGGCGGTTTCTAATCGCCGCTTTAACCCATTTGGAAGCCTGCTAATTATTCTCTTGGGGAAAGAAATGCAGGTTCATTATTATAATGAGCTTTGGGCAAAATATTTCATCGAGTCTGACAAGCTGCAGCGACTCCTTAGGAAAGTGCTTCGAGATCGCTCGAAGGGGCCTCCCCCCGCCCCCCAACTCGGAGCTCATTGCCCATCCGGTCCCTGTGCTGTGGGCGTGCTGTTTTAATTCGCTTATGAAAAGCCCGCTTTGATGTCCCGGACCAGATAAGGACCGCGGGCCGCAAGCTGACGGCCGAGCGGGTCTGCGGCCTCCGGGACCCCAGCCAAGGCGCTGCCATGAGGTAACTGCACAAACAGTCCTGCCTGAAAAAATATGCTTTTGTTTCACTAATAAATCTCTTCTTGGAACGCTCCCCGCCGGCTCTCGGCTGTCCTCGGCCGCGCTGCCTTGGGCCTTCCTGCTGGGCGCGGTGCGGCCACTCGGGACTGGACGGGGACTGAGACGGGCCGTGGCGTGGCGGGCACAGGGGCGCGGGGAGCTCCGGCCTCTCGCCGCCCCTCCCCCACCCCTCTTCCGCCTGCTCCCCTCCCCCAGCCCTCCCCCCTGCACTCCCCCTCCGGCTCCTCCCTCACTTCCGGGCGCTGGCCTCCAGACCTCTGTCTGCCCCTTTCCCTCCTAGTCCTTGGGGGGTACCCAGCCTGGGGTGGAGCAGACCAGGATGGCAGCCACTCCGCCCCTCAGACGGGCCTGTCTGTGCCACCCCCTGCTGCCCTGAGGCCTGGGAGACAGGGGGTGGCCCTGCCCTCCGAGCCCGGAAGGCAGCTCAGCCTGGTCCGCCCAGGGCAACGGGGTCCCGCTTTGTGGAGAAGCGGCCAGCGCAGCTCCTGAGCCAGCTCGGCTTTGGGGAGCCCGAGACAGGCCCCCTCCCCCACCCCAGGCGACCCCGGAGCCTGCAGCCAGGGGATGTGCAGGGCCCGGCGGGGTCCCTGCGCAGTGGCCGGCAGCGGCTGTGGCACCTCTGGGCCCGGCTCCTCCCCCACCGTCTCGTCACCCTCTCTGGGCCCCCTTCCCCAACCTCAGGGGCGTTCCTCAGCCCCGACTCTGCCTGGCCACCGCCCACTGCTCTCCTCCGCCCTGGACATATCTTCACCTCCCCCACTCTCACCTCTGCCCCAGGCCACGTGGCCCCTGGCTCCTCACTCCCTTCACCTGTCCCAGCAGCCCCCCCTCCCCCCCCCCCCCCCCGCGCCCGGCCAGCAGCCCCTGTGATCTCTCCTGGCAGTGGCATGAGCGGGGCTTAGAGCAGAGGAAGCCTCCGGACCCTTGCCCTCCCTGCTGCGAGGCCCCAGGCACCCCACGGGGCCCCTCTAAGCCCCGGATTCCACATACGTAAGGAGACGACAGGGACTCCAGCTCCGGGACCATGGCCAGGATTACCTGGAGCCCTGTCTGTTGAGCACCTGGCCTGACGCCCGGCACGTGGCGAGGTGGAAGCTCTCGCTTCCCGCCCCCTCTTGTGGGCACCGCTGTGGGTTCGTCTTCCCCGCCTGCTGCCAAGCGCCAGACCAAGATTTAACGCCATCTCCTCAGGGCATCAAAAGTCTGGTGGGTGCAGCTCAGCGTGAAGGCATCTGGGCTGACACGGCACCCACCCCCCCACAGCACCCACCCGAGCCCCTACCGTGTCCCAGACGGCGGACGGGTGCCGGAGGTGCTGCAGGGACGAGCCTGCACTCCTGGCATCATGGAGCTGCCCCCGGTCAAAAATACACCACGTAATTACAGACCTGGATAATTACTGGGCAGGAACAGAGCAGGGCACTGTGACGGAGGGGAGCCAGGGTGGTCAGGGAAGACCTCCGTGGGAGGGGCATCTGAAAATAGCACTCGGGATTGCTATTAATAGGCTTCAGCGTGGAGCCCTCCAGAGGAGAAAACAAAAAAAGGACCCTAGTGTCTCCATAGATGACTATCGTTCATGTTTTTTCAATGGAAGTGTTGAGATAGATTAATAGCTATTTTAGTTCTATTTGAATTTCCAGAAAATTCGAACAGTACAGAAAGGTTGGGAAAGTGAAAACCTCCAGGACCTCCTCCCTTCCTCCTAAGGGTATCCCTTGTTATCCCAGAAATACCCATCATTAGTGTGAGGGGAGCAGCATTCCAGACATTGCTCTGCACGTTGCGTACGGAAAAGGATGAATGAATGAACAGATAGATGGATATGTGATTGTGGGATGAGGGAGGCGATGGATGGATGGATGGGTGGATGGATGGATGGGTGGATGGATAGACAGATGCATGGATGTGTGGTTGGGAAATGGATGGATAGATGGATGGGTGGGTAGGCAGATACATGGAAAAATAGTCACGCCACCAGAAACTATTATGAATGTGGTAATGCTGCTTTTGATTTATTCATTTTTCTCAACAAACAAAAGATAAAAAAACAAAGTGAAATAGAAAAATTGTTAAATTCAGATAAACATTTCTTCACCAAAGGAGAAGTTCATTTCTAAATGTCACTTTCACGTCAAGGGAAAAAATATTGTACAGTGTGGGAAGTTGGAGTCGTCGTGGGGTTTTGTGGTCCTTTCAGCTTCGCGCGGTATTGAGTGATGCTGCAATCCTGCCCACCGTCCTTCCTGCCTCCCAGTACGTGTTAGTCATATTGTTACCGTGGCGTTGGGCCGGGTCTCTAACATTTGTGTGCCGTTCGTTCTGTCAGGGTATCTTGGTTCTATATTAAGGTGGGGCTGGGACTCACCATGATCTTCCCACCAAGTGCCCATTCCTCATTTCTTTATTTTGATTTTGATTAATCTCCTGATTGGTTGGATTTCTTCCTCAAGTAACTGATTTGAGAAGGTCCCACGCTCCCTGCCTGCTTCACCGATGTCCTTCTTCTCTTGTATTGTCTGCCTTCACTATCTCCTCCAAGTGGTGGCCCATCTCTCAATGCCCCTGTGTCCTGGTCACATTCCCCCTGGAACCTTCCCTCCCCCTGCTCCAACCTGGAATGTTTTCCCCAAGGCCTCCTGCCTAGCTTCCTTCTGGAACTCACCTGTATGACTACCCTAGGTTGGATTTACTGCTCCCCGGATCTCGTGTCTTCTTTGTTGTTTAGTTCCTCAGTTTCTTGGGGAAACCTCCAGTGCCTTCCTAACAAGAAGTGTGTGGAAGGTAAGCGTTATGAGTCCTCACGCATCTGAAAACGTCTTTCTTCAACCATTATGCCCTGCAGATAGTTTAACTGGGTATAGAATTTCCAGTTTTCCTTCAGAAAGCAATTTCCCTTCAGAATTTTGAAGACCTTGTCCTGTGATGTTCTAGCATCCAGACTTGCAGAAGTCCACGCCTGCTTTATTCTCATGCCTTTGTAGGTGGTCTTTATTTATTTATTTTTTTCCTAGACGTTTCCAGTCTCTATACTCTAGCCTCGGGGTCTGCGTTCCAGGCAAGTTTACTTTGTGGGTGACCTTGACCATTCATCGTGCTAGGCACATGCTGGGCCCTTTGGAGACTTGAGTCCTTGAGCTCCAGAAAGTTCTCTTTATTATTTCTATCATTTCCTTCACGCTATCATCTCTATTCTCTCTAGAATTCCTTTTAATCAGATTGAAGACGTTTTTGATGTAACTGCAGGGTCTCTTGACTCTTCTGTCTTTCCTATTTATAGGATTATGTCCTCAACTTTACATCTTCCAACTTCTAGGACATGTTATTAGTGACCCTAGTTTGAGCGTCCTCTGGCATTTTCTTGTTCTCTGACATGTGTGGTGGCATCCTGCACTTCCCTGATGGGTATAACAGTTCCTGGAATCTTTTTGGAGATTCCAGATACATCTTTATATCCTGAGATCTGCTTCGTTCCTTATCTGCAGAATGGCGGTAGGACGGTTCTGAGTCTCTGCCTGATGGTGGTTCTGAGAAATAAAAAGGTTGACTCGGGAAGGGCCTAGCAGGTGCGTGCACAGCTGTGGGGGCCCCTGATGCTGCGGGTTTAAACGGCCCCTCAAAGCCCTCAAATGCCAGTAGTGGCTCAAACCTCACTCCCAGCAAACCAGCCCCAGGGCCTCTGCCCCAACACCACGTGTGCCCACCCCATGCTCCTTTCCGGCCCCCGCACTGCCTTCCCTGCCCCTCTAAGTCATTCCCTCCTCTGGAAGCCCTCTCGGGCAACCATGCCCCTGTACCGTCAGCTTTGCCCAATAGGCAAAGGAACCCAGAAATGTCCTGGCACCAGCCTTCCATTTCAAGGAATAGAAACTCCCCTAAAACTTGCCTGCGCGAAGAAGGAAATGTGCTGACTCACTAAAAACAAGTCTAATGAAAGATCTAAGAGTAGCAGTTTCAGGTACGTCTAGATCCAGGGAAGGAGGCTACAGCACGGGCGGCAGCAGCCTGCTTCGGGTGCGCTCCACCACGTGGCAAGTGGCTCTCGATAGCCCCAGACTTACATCCCCAAAGGTCACAGCTTGATGCTTCCCAACACTTGCAGCCAGAGTCCCGTTGCCTGACTCTCACGGACCAGCGTGGGTTGCAGGCCTTTCCAAGTGGGCTGCTCTCTGACCTGGGTTGTGCGTGATTTCCAGGATTGGGGGTAGAAGGGAATGCCACCCCTAAGGTGCAGGGAGAATTCCCCCCTGAGGCTCTCCTGCCCAAGGAGGAATAGCGTGCCCACCTCTGCTGGCCAACAATAGAGCTGAGGGGCTGAAATTTTCTGACTCAGTGAGCTCCGTGGGCTGAGGGAAGCCTGGTGGACATGCAGAGAGTGTGGACTGGCCCCACCTGGAACAGCCTCCCCAGGACAGGCTGCAAACCAGGCACCCTGAAGGCTGCGCCGACAGGGAAGCCTGAAGGCCAGTCGGTTCCCACCAGCAGAGAGACAGGGCCTCATATGCCAGGGAGAGTTGGGGGGTCACAAATCTGGAAGCCCCTCCCAAGCTGCAGGGTCTCTGGAAAGTGGCCAGATTTTGCGAGTAAAAATGCAGGACGCCTGGGAATTCCCTGGCGGTCCAGTGGTTAGGACTCCGTGCTTTCACTCTGGTGGGCCCAGGTTCAGGCCCTGATCAGGGAACTAAGATCCCGCGTGCCGGTCAGCACAGGCAAATAAAAAAATGCAGGACACCTAAGATGAGTAACTTTTTTTAGTGTAGGAATATCCCAAATATTTGTGCGCTATATTTAAACTACAAAAAAAGTCATTGTTTATGTGTAATTCAGATTTTCAGATTTGACTGGGCGTCCTGTAGTCCATCTAGCACTCTTACTCTTGAAGGTCTCAAATCCCTCCGCGCCTTGGCCCCCAGCCTCTGGTGTAGGACCCCGCCTGTGGGACCAGAGCAGAGAGGAATGGACAAGAGCTGCCTGCCAAGGCCCAGCACATGCCTGAATGAACGCAAACCCCTCCCTCCCTCCCTCCCTCCCTCCTTTCCTTCCTTCTTCCTTCCTTCCCCCTCTCCCTCTATTCTTCTCTCCTTTCCTCCCTCCCTCCCTCCTTCCTTCCCCCTCTCCTTCCCTCCCTCCCTCCTTCCTTCCCTCCTTCCCTCCCTCCCTCCCTCCCTCCCTCCTTCCTTCCTTCCCCCTCTCCCTCTGTTCTTCTCTCCTTCTCTCCCTCCCTCCCAGTGACCTGGGACCAGGAGGACAGCTCCGCTCCCAGCCACACCCTGGCAGCAGGACCAGGGCCCTGCTTCTTGCTGCCTGCCCAGCTGGGCATCACAGCAGCACACCCCCCGCTGCCCTGTCTGCAGGAACATGGCCTGCTCACTCATGGGGTCTGACGCATCAGAGCTAAGACCCCACACACACTCAGAGGGGTCCTGAGCCCCTGACCACAGAAGCCAGGGCACTGGGGGACTGTGTCCCGGGCCACAGTGATGGACTCACCACTGTTTCCGTCACGGGCAGCTGCCCTCGGGCATCTGGCCCTCAGCTCGGCTTGGGGGCATGGCAAAGGCCAAGGCCCAGTCCCCCACGCGGGGGGCTCCTTGCTTGGTGGGCAAGCTGGCCACACAGGTGAGGGGCTGCAGTGTCCCAGAAGGGTCCAAAGGAGCAGGAGTCCCAGGAGAGGGAAGCCACCTGAGCTGTGGGCATCAGGGAGGGCTGCTGGAGGAGGTGGCCCTGAGGCCAGCCAGGGGCAGCAGGCCATGCGGGCGGTGGTTAGAGGTCATTTGCAGCTGAGGAAACTGAGGCCTGGAGGGAGGGAAGGAAGGCACCCGGGGCACAGGTCATAGTGATGGGCGAGATGGTTTTGAATCCCAGACACCTTCCTCTGCAGCCTCTGCCCGGGGCGGAAGGGCATTTGCGGCAGACAGGAACAGCATGTCTGAGGGCAGCGTTCCTTCCCAAAGAAGAGGGCCCGCCCCATCGCAAGGGGCGCCCCGCTTTCACTCTCCCTGCACATTCCTGCCTCCACGCAGCGGCCAGAGGGACGCGTCAAACATAAACCAGACCCACCAGCTCCTGCTCAAACTCCGGCCCCCCTTCACCCTGGGACACCATCCAGGCACCCCCCACGGCCCATGCCTACCTCCCAGCCGACCTCACCTGCCTTCGCGGGTTCCCTGCTCCAGGCCCCTCGCCCGTGTGCACAGTGCCCTGGGCCCAGGCAGCCTGCTCGCCAGCCCCGGGGACGCCACCTGCACTCGCTCTTTCCTGCCCAACACGCCTTCCCCTCACTGCCTGCTGGTCTCGGCCCCCAGCACCCCGGTCCCTCATCACCACCTGACCCTGAAGCTGGGCTGGGTGTCACGGTCTGGCTCCACCGCGGGAAGGGAAGCTTTGCCGAGGCGGGGCTGGTCTAGCGCCATCCCCACAGCGGCCCTGGGCCCAGGACAGCCCAGCGCAGAGTAAGTGCCCAGCGAACTCCGTAGTGGCCTCGCTGCCCAAATGGTTTAGCCGTGAACACAGGCCAGGCCTAGCCGACCTCACTCTGTGTCACAGCAAGGGGGCAGGCAGGAGTCGGTGGGTATCTGTGCCTGGGACAGCTCGATGGGGTCTCTGATGGCCCCGTCAACGCCCAGGGCCCATTTCAAGGCCGTGTGGTCCCAGGAACCTGACCCCCGCCCAGCCCGCACCCATGTGTCCCTGTGCATCGCACCTCGGGGAACCCGGACTCCCCACTCTTTCTGGGGCCGAGCCCAGGCCCAGGTGCTGCCTCTTCTTCCCCCGAACCTGCCTCCCTTGGGTGTTTGCCCTCTCCACCAATGGCCCCAGTCCGCAACGTCCACCAAAACCCTCAGGGTGAAACAGACTCACCCCGTTTGTCAACCTTGTACCTGGTCACCCAGCCCTGACAGCACCCCCATGCCTGCCCCACAATCCCTTTTGATCTGGGACCTTTCAGCCGCATGGACTGTGTCCCCTGTCGAGAGAGGCAAAGACCCAAGAGATGAAAGAAGGGATGGAGAGCCAGCCGGCATCTTGATCCTGGGCTACTTTTAGCTGGTGGCGGGCTGTCACTCCAGAGGCCAGTGACCGCGTCATAAATGCCTTTTGATCTTCTTGTTGTTGCCGTTGCCACAAGATACACAGGAGGCAGCTGCTAACTGTTTGTGGAGAGAATGAAGGCGGACACAGGGAATGGGGGTGGGGGGGGGAGTAAAAGTAGGTAGGCGGGGGATGGATGGAGGATGGAGGGATGGATGGATGGAGGGATGCTGGATGGGGGATAGATGGAGGGAGGGATGGATGGATGGAGGGATGGATGGATGGAGGGTGGGTAGATGGAGGGATGATGGATGAGGGGATGGATGGATGGAGGGATGGATGGATAGAGGGTGGGTAGATGGATGGGTGGGTGTTTGGACGCAGGGATGGATGGATGGAGGGTGGGTAGATGGATGGGTGGGTGTTTGGACGGATAGACGGATATTTGTAGGAAGGAAGTCTGGGTGGGTGGGTTTGTGGATGGATGGATGGATGGAAGGAAGGGATGGAGGAAACAAGTGAACTTGGGTGAGGAGATAAAGCAACGATGCGTCAGTTAGGAACACGTGGGCCCCAAGCCCTCAAGGCTGGTGGCCCTTCTTCCTGTGCCACCTGCCTCTGGCTGGACCCCTGAGCCATCCTGCTAAGGCCTAGGTCTCGAGCCGTTTTCCTTTGGGACTCTCCCCTGCTCATGAGCAGGGGCTCCCTCTCTGCTTCCTGGCCCCACTGCTTCTGGGGCTGGCCCGGAGCTGGTGAGAACATGTGTGCAGAGTGTCCATGCACACCCACATTCCTCCCTGGGGGCCCACATGGGCCTTGTGGACACCCACACAGGGACCCTCTGCACCCTGGGCTCAGGGATGGGGCTCTGTGGCCCCTCCGGGTTCCAAAGAGACACACTGGGGTCCCTCGGAGGTTTCTGAGTCCGGCCTGTGGAGCCAGAGGAGGTCTGGGAGCCCTCCCCTCTCTGTGGATCCAAATACCCGGTACCAGGTCAGGATCCCCAGCTAGGGCCCTGCCGGAGCCTTTGGGAATGGGGGCTGGAACCCCAAGAAAGGGCCCTCAAGACCTGCTTGAAAGTAGAGTCACTGCCGCCGCACCCCCGGTCTCAGGCTGGAACAGGCAAACAGGAGGAGACCGTCCTGGAGGGCCCCTGCCCCCATGCCAGCAGAGAGGGAGGTGGGACGTGCTGGAGCCCCTGCTCGGGCCAGGGTCGGGGAAGAGGGGGCCCCAGAGGCACTGGGCTGAGCTGCCCCCGCTTCCTGCCAGACGCCCCCAAGCTCCTGGCTCTGAAGCCCCACCCTCAGCCTGGGGCGGGCTCAAGGGTCTCTGGGCTGTCTCCGACAGCTGCCTGTGCTGAAAAATTAACCCCCGCTGAGTCACCACACACCTGTCGGGGCGGGAGGGCGGGGGGCCGGGCCAGCTGGACACGCTCCCTGGCAGGCGGGCTCGGGCGCTGGGGGCCCAAGTGCG
The DNA here is from genome assembly GCF_003676395.1 of Aethalodelphis obliquidens. Classification (NCBI taxonomy): domain Eukaryota; kingdom Metazoa; phylum Chordata; class Mammalia; order Artiodactyla; family Delphinidae; genus Aethalodelphis; species Aethalodelphis obliquidens. The sequence goes on along the minus strand of NW_020838013.1, from coordinate 7,979,189 downwards.
CACATGGCTCTGGGTGAGGGCCGCCTGCCTGAGACGAACGCAGACAGCTGGCAGCCTGGGCTCGGGAGGGCGACAGCCCCCGAGGCAGTGGACGGCGCCTGGGGGCGAAGGCCTTCAGCCGGTCCACTCTCAGCTTGTCCCCTTACTCCTCTCTGTGAGCGAGGCTGAAGGGCCCTATTCTGGGGAAAGCAGCCGTCCTATGTGTTGCTGTGGAAGGGTTAGCAGCTCCGTGTCCAGCGAGCTCCCCCCAGGGTGCTGAAGTCCTACCCCCGACGGCGGTGGTCAGGAGTCTGGGGATTCGGGGGGTGGGATGCAGGCTCCCGACAGCAGGCTGGCAAAGATGAAAAAGGAGAGTAACGCTCAGTGCTGGTGACGCCCCCTCCCCCGACCGCCCCGTCAGGGGACAGTTTCTACGGCCTTCGGTGAAGATGGTGGGCCATCAGCACGGAGATGGTGCGCTCCCTTCGGCCGCACTCGCCCCTTGGGGAATCTGTCCTCGAGCACCGGTGCCCCGGGTGTTGGGCTGGGCCTCCGGGCGGTGCGCTGCAGTGGTCCTCTTAGCCGTGGGAAGCTGGGCCGTCCCTGCCGGCGCGGAGGGGACGGGCTTCCTCCCACTGAGGTAGGAGGGACCCCCTGGCGCGTGCCGCCCCGTGCACCGTGCACCCAGTGCCCCCCAGTTTTACCTCTCGGCTATCACATCTCTCCCCCAGCTCCAAGATACCAGCTGAGTGCTGACGGGGTCTGCCTGATACACACCCCCAGCCCCGGACCACACCACCGCCCACTCAGGGTGCCTCGAATGAACGCACGCTTGTCTGTGAGCCTCAGCCCCATCGGTGGCAGCAGGCTGCCCCTTGACCTCTGGAGGCCCCCCCAAACCTGGATGTCCCCAGCCCATGAGGACGTCCAGGCCCTAGGCTGCCGGAGCCCAGCAGCACCCCGATGGCCCCGCACCTGTCCCCAGAGGCTGTGCCCTGGGCTGTGTCCCTGCTGGTGGCCGAGGCCGTGGCCCCTGGCCAAGCCGGCTCTGCGCACACTTCCTTCCAAGGGTTAATGCGCAAGCTCTTCACCGCGCCAGCGCGTTTGCATTTCACATGAAAATGTTTTCGCAGCAGGCCCGAGGCCAGCATTTTTGTGGTCACAGTCAGATGTTTTTAACTACATTGGACAGAACCCACGACGGCTCTTTCCGAGGCTTCAGCCAGTTTCCGAGCGCTGCCTTGAGCCCCTGCCGTCCTGGGATGGGGGCGTGTTGGTGCCCTCGGCCCCTCAGCTTTGTGCACACGGCGGTGACCCCGCAGAGGCAGCCGACCCGGCAGGTGGGGCCCCTTTTCCAGGAGGCACAGAGGCAGGTCAGACCCTGAGCTGAGCCCGGGGCCGCCCTGCGCTCCAGCCGCCCGCCCCGTGGAAGGACAGGTCCCCGGTTTCAGTTCCTGCTGCCTTCCGAGGGCTCGGCCGGGGGTCCGTGGCTAGGAGGGCTCAGAGGACGGGTGCGGGTCACAGCCTGGGGCGTTAAGTCCGGGCTGTCCCAGCTCTGCAGAGCCTGGGTAGGAGGCAGGTGGCATAGACGCGATCGGGCCGCCCTTCTCACGCGGGGCACCCGGCCTCTCGGCATGGCAGACGTGGAACACTGAACTTAAGGAAACCTCGAATCTTTGCTTAGAATTCTGCTCAGAATTCCAGCCGTGGATCCTGGGTCCAGGGCCAGAGGAGTTTCAGAAAGCTCCCACAGCACCCCTCCCTTCCCACTCGGCACCCCTCCCCCCCCCCGCCCCCGCCCCCGGGCTTTTGTGCGAACGATGCTCATTTGCATTTTAAAGGCCCTGAGAAGGCCTCCAGTCAAAGAACCTAATTTTGTTTAACCCAGCAGTTCCCAAACTACTGTCTACAAAACCGTTTTTCTTTTCTGGCAGAATATGTATTAACATCTAAACCCACTATCTTGGCAGGGAAGCTGCGGGACCGTCCAAAGAAACAGTCACCCCCCTCCACGCTGTGGGAACCCAGCCTCTCGCGGGGGAGGGGGGGGCGGCCCAGGCAGGAAAAGCTTGTCCTCAACCCTTTTTTCCACCCAACATCCACACTCTGTGCACCCCCTCAGCGTGCACATCCCAGGGCCTCCAGAGTTCTCAGAAAAGCAAAAAGAGGCCTTTCTCAGGCAGAAAAGCCTGTGGCACATCGGAGCCAAACGCTGGGGGCCGTCACAGGACATTGCCGCTCTGGGCGAGGGGCCCAGAAAATGCCCCCATTGTCCCCTGTCCCACACCAGACCCCCTGTGCCCACCCCCCGCACACACATGCACACACAGCTCCGGGGCCGGATCTACCCCCCGGGATGTGCCTACCCTGCCTCCAGTCGTTGCCAGCCCAGCTGCTGAGCCCCCCGGCCCACCTGTCGGGCCCACAGGTCCCGGCACCAGCTGCCCAGAGCCCCCAGCCCCAGTCGGCTGACCCAGGCCCTCCCCTGGCCCGGGCCAGGCTCAGCTCTCAGCTGCCGCCGTGGCCCCCTCCACACCCTTCCCGACAGGTGTTCCCACAACTGCTGGGGAGACAGCCTGGCCTTGCTGCTTCTCCACCGCCCCGGCAGAACTGCGGGGGGGGGGGGGTGCAAAACACTTGCCCCGCGGGAAGGCAGGTGGCCTGAGAGGTCTGGCCCGGCGTCCAGCACAGTTGCCAGCCCCTGCCCCAGCCCCGCAGGACTCGCACCTCCTTAAGTCCCCAGTTCCAGCCTGGACGGGGCCAGGCCACTCCCACCCCTTTGAAAAGTACAACCAGAATTACTCCCCCAGGGAGAATTCCCCCAGGGGTGTCCCCGCCTGGCCCTCACTCACTCATCCATTCATTCAACAAACGTTCAATGTTCACTGCACACTCCCGTGCCCCAGGGGTCAGTGGTGGCCTAGATCGCAGAGGTCCCGGCTCCCAAGGGACTGTCATCTGTTGGGGAGGACAGAAGACAGTAATCAAGGAAAGGAGCAAACAGACAAAAACAAGATAAGTTCGTGGTGATAATAAGTTCCAGGAAAGAAAGAACTTGGGGGCAGTGATGAGGACCCTTAAAGGGGCCGGGATGGCGTCCCTGAGGGGCTGAGACCCAGTGGCGAGAAGGAGCCAGCCTTGCAAAGACCAGGCAGAGGGAACGGCAGGTGCAAAGCCACGGGTAGGAATGAGGCTTCCCCAGAGAGGCCCCAGACCCTGTCCTCCAGGCTCCTTTTAGAATGGACTTCTCTCCAGCCTAACTCTGCCCATCTCTCCTGAGTGCCAGCCAGGTGGCCTGCACAGGGCTGCTGCTGTGGAGTGTGGGGTGCACAGCCCAGAGGTGCTCAGGGTATGAGTCATGTGGGACCCACAGAGGCTCAGGACACAGTACTTGGTGAAGGCACTTGGCAGGGCTCCCACTGAAGCATCCCAGCCTTCTCTTGCCTGAACCCTGGTGCTCTGTCCCCTGAAAGGCCCAAGAGCTCATCTGAATGCCAATCTATATCCATGGGTTGGTTCAACCTGGGAACACCTGAGCCCATGTACCTCCTGATCCTGGGATCCCTGGCTCCCATCAACCTTAGCTCTTTGGCTGCCTCTTGTCCCTCTGCCCACACTCTGTGCACCTGTCTGTCCATCCCTTCGAACTGTTCCATCCCGAGGTCACCTCCCACTGGTGCAAGAAACATGGCTGAGTCAGGAAGGATCTGACTGAGTGTGCTGAGTTACAGTAAAAATCAGATCAGTTCCATGGGGATCCTCTGGGTGCCTACTGTGTGACTGGCCGTGAGTTGGGGGGTGGTGGGAGGGGGGGAGGCGGTGAAAGGATGGAGACAAAACATAGCAAACCAGAGTACAAAACATAGCAAAACATAGCATGAGCCCAACCCAAGCCTGCCCCTGGGCAGGCTGGGAACTTGGGAATGGGAGACACACACCCGAACCCATCAGCCCACAAATGAGAGTATAAATCCAGTTGAAAACACACCAAGGGACTTCCCTGGTGGTCTAGTGGTTAAGACTCTGTGCTTCCACTACAGGGACACAGGTTCAATCCCTGGTCAGGGAACTAAGATCCCGCAAGCCATGAAGTGTGGCCAAAAAAAAAAAAAGAAAGAAAGAAAAGAGAACACACAAAAACAGGGGCCAGATACCAGATCATGTGAGCTAGAGCATTGCTTGACTTCCTAAGGTCGAACTGTCCTTGAATTCCTGGAATATACATGATCTTGACTCTGCTAGGCTGCTGAATTCCATCTGCTACTTTACAGTTTAGGATTTGGGCATCTGTGTTTATAACTGGCTTTGATCTAGAATTTTCTTATATTTCCTTACCCAGTTTTGGTGCCTAGTTTTATCTAATAAGATAAGGTGGTCAATGTCCCATCTTTGCCTATAACTGGAACACTTCGTGTGAGATCGATGTTATTTGCTTCTTGAAAATATTGTAGAAATAGCTCAAAAAACTTAGAACCTTCACAAGGAGGGTAGGTGACTATCATTTCAATTTCCTCAATGGGTTTTTGTTTATTAGGATTTTCTATTTCATAAGCCACTTTGGACAATTTTTCCTTGAAAATTATTTATCATGTTGAGTTTTTAGTTTTATGGACATAGAATAATATATCATAATAACATAATTATTCAATTCACTCTGCATGTGTAGTTATTACTCCCTTTTCATTCCTAATTCTTTGTTACTTTACTTGCTTAACGTTAATCTATTTTCTTGACTCTTCAAAAAAACAGTAGTTTGTTTTGTCGATCAATTCTATTTTCAAAAAATTTTTCTTTGTTTCGTTAATGTCCTCCTTTATCCTTTCTTATTCTTTCCTTGTATTTATTTTGGTGTTCTTTTTCTAGCCTCTTGAATTGAAAGCTTAGCCCACTTGTTTTCAAACGTCCTGATTTTTAGAAACTGCTATAAATATTCCTCTGAATACCTTTTTGGCAGCATCCCACAGATTTTGATATGTCATACTTTCATTGTGAATCTGTTTTAAATAAATTTAATTTCCATTTTATTTTCTCTTTAACCGAAGAATTATTCAGAAATATATATATTTTAACTTCCAGGTGTATCAGTTTTGTTGCTCTCTTTTTGTGACTAGTTTCCAATTTTATTTTAAGGTATAGACTTTTTCAAATTTATTGACTTTTCTTTTAGGGCCTAATAAGGTCATTTTTGTGAACGTTCTGTGTACATGTGGAGGCAGCAGAGCCTTTTCTGTTAGTTGAGTCATTCACTTCCTCTACATCCTTATTTTGTTTGTTCATTTTTCCCACTGTGACATGTCAGCTTCTGAGAGATAGGTGCATAACTGCCAATGACATTGTGGATTTCTTGGTTTCTTGGTTTAGTTTGATTTTCTTCTGTTCTGCACTCTGGGCCCTTAAAGTCCGGGCACATGTGTGTCCTTCCCTCAGGTGTGTGCAGTGGTCTCTGCTCCCCTCCCTCCCTCTGCTTCTTCTCTCCTTTTGGAACACCTCTCCATCGGTTCAGGAGCCTCCAGCCTCCACATTCCCCCACCTTTCTTTCGTCCCTTACTTTTCTCTTTCTGCCTGTACTATGTCATGAGTGATCCCACTGGCTTGGCCTCCACTCACTGCTCCCCATGTGCTGGCCCGTCCTGCTCATCGGCCAGTCTCTGGAGGCTTCTCTGGCCATCACAGCAATCAGGTCTTTGATCCCCACTCCTTTTGCCGGCACCCCTTTCTATCTCTCTAAGGATGTCAGATCTAATCTAAAGCCCCCTGACTCCCTCTTCAGGCGTGAGTTCACCCCGTGGTGAGGCTGCTGTCCCACGGGGGTGGGATCAGGCTCCTGTCCCACGGGGGTGGGATCAGGATTGGTGACTCCTCATCTTGGGAGCGAGACCCTGTAGTTCAGGGAGTGGTTACCAGGTGAGCGTTGGAGCCCGATGCTTCCTCCACCTCCCAGCTGTATGACACTAGGTGCAGAGGACATGGCTCGTGCAGGGCAGGAATGTGGCAAGTGAGGACGGAAAGGGGACCAAGGGCCTGGCAGGGCGAGGCAGGGGCAGCGTGGTGAGAACCCTGCACCTTGGGTCTTCACGCCAGCCCAGGGGAAGCTCTGACCAGCTTTCGGGTGGGGGGTGGGGGTGGCGGTCGCTGTGTGATCTGAATTGTTGCTCTGGCTACGGGAGGCAGGGAGCCTGGGGGCTGGCCAGGTGGGCTCAGATGGGATGGGAGGTCATCGGGTCTCAGCTAGAGCAAAGGAGAGCAGGTGGAGAGCCCGGGGGACACCGAGGAGGAGTGGCCTGTGGAAGAGCCCCTCAAGGGCAGAATCACACAGACTCCCCACCACCACCCCAGTCACCAACAATGTCCTCTGCCCTGACTATAGTTCTAGACCATTCATGGTGGCTGCCGGAACTTTGAGGTAGGTCCTGGTATTGTCCCGCTGGAAGTCCTCATGGCTGCTCAGAGGCACTGCCCTCTTCCCCCCCTTAATCTCTTCCCCCTTACCTGCCTGGTCCTTGAGGTGGCCCCTTAAAGGGCACTTCCCCCAGGAGACCCCAATTATCCTTCACTGGAACCGTGTCCCTGCTCTACAAGCACGTATGAGCACGGTGCTCACATAACAGCCCCAAAGATGTCCCTGTCCTAGTCCCCGGCACCTGTGAACATGTGACCTCCCATTGCAAAGGGGACTTTGCAGATGCAATTAAGTGAAGGCTCTTGAGGTGGGGGAACCACCCTGGATGATCCAGGTGGGCCCAATGTCATGGCAGGGGTCCTTATGAGAGGGAGACTGGAGGTTCAGGGTCAGAGGAGGGGCTGGGATGACAGAAGCAGAGGTCAGAGAGGAGAAAAGATGCCACATGCTGCTTTGAAAGCAGAGGCAGGGGCCACGAGCCAAGGATGCAGTAACCTCTAGAAGCCGGAAAAGGCCAGGAAACAGATTCTCTCCTGGAGCCTCTACAAGGAATGCAGGCCTCGTGGCACCTTGAGTTTTGCCCAGTAGGCTCCTGACCTCCAGAGCAGTAAAAGAATAAACTTGTGTACTGCTAGGTTTGTGGTAACTTGTTACAGTAGCAGTGAGACACTGATACAAGCCCCAACTCCGTGATGGGCCCTGGGGTACAGCAGCGGACAAGATGGACCAGACCCCGCCCTCATGGGGGTTACCCTCTAGGAGGAAGGGGTGGGGACTTACACAGTACTGTATGTCAATTATATCTCAACAAAACTGGGAAAAGAAAAAAATAAGGAAAAAAATCATGCCGAGTGCTATAAACAGAGCTGAAGGGACCCAGAACAGGGGTTGTGACCCCACCTAGGAAGTCAGCAAAGGCATCTGAGGAAGCGCCCTGTGATCTGCACGCAAAGCATGAGTGGAAATGAGCTCGGCGAAGCAGAGAGATGGAGAGAGCCTTCCAGACGGGGGCTGCACGTGCAAAGGCCCCAAGGCAGGAAGGAAGAGGCCTGCTTTGTGTATCTGAGAGGACGTAGAGGACTGAGCACAGGCCAAGGGAGTGAGTGGGGTGAGGGAGCATGAAGAGCTGGACAGGGCTAGATCAAGGAAGGGGCACTCCGGGTGAGGACAGTGGGGCACCCCAAAGGACATTAGGCAGCGGAGCCATATGAAAAATGTTGCGTTTGTAAGATCACTCTGAAATTCAAGAGGATAATGTAATCATTAAGCCAGAACAGGATGCTATGAAAAAGAAACAGAGAACCAGAAAGAGCTCTTGGAAATGTAAAATACGCTACTGAATTAAAAACAAAAAAACCCCAAAGAAAAACAGTGAAAGATTGAAGTCAGTCTCCCAGAAAGTAGAAGAAAGACAGAGAGACGGAAAATAGGAGAGAACAGCCAACAAGCATGGAGACTTGGTCCAACATCCGACTACTGGACATTCCAGGAAGGGAGATGAGAGACAGCTGAGGAGAGGAAACGTCAATGGAAGGGAGAGCCCACCGAGAACCTGGACTAAAAGGGCAGCCACCGTGTCCTCGTGTCCTTCCAGAACCTTCCCAAAAACCTAACAGGTGACCTACCAAACCACAGGCCTCAGAACAGCTTGGTTTTCAGTAGAGAAGACTTACAAAGATGCCTTCAAAATTCCAAAGGAAAGCACAGTTCTATACCCAGCCAAGCTATCTCTCAAGGGCGAGGATACCATAAAGGCATGTCTGAAAACACGCGAGAGTTCGTGAAATTTACTTTCCGCACCTTTTCTTAGAAAGTTGTGGAGAAGGTGCTCCAGCGAAACGTGGGAGCAGGTGAGGACAGAGGAAGGCATTTCCGGAAGGCAGGCAGCAGTGGGGCCTGTGCAGGGGGATATGCCGGGGACGTCCCAGCCCAGGCACAGGCAGAGGCCAGGCTGCTCCAGGGAGGCCTCCCAGGAAGATGAACAGGGTGGACTCAGAGGCAAGCCTGATACAAAGGGGCTTCTGAAACAGCAGAGGATCGCCCCAAGGTAGGCAATGCTAGAAAACAGGGTGGAGAACCACAGAGCCCATGGCTCTAAAGGAGTAAATGCTGGGCGTAGATCTCACTGTGGACTGAATGACAGTAATGCGATCCTGGGAAATGAGAGAGAGGGGATGCATAAGATGGCGTGAGAGAGCTCAATCCTCACCCTCCATGGAAGGAATTATATAAAAGATTCTGAAGTTGATATATCAAGAGATAATATGGGAAGCATGTCCCTTAAGGCTGATAAGAGAACTGCCAAAGGGAAGCCTTGACAGCAGCGGCCCCCTGAATGGGACGGAGGCGTGAACGGAGGCCCAAATGGTCCTTTTTCATTATAAGCTATACAGCGAGTGCATCCTCTCGGCTACACCCACGTATACCCACCCACCCACACTCTCTCTTACAGACACACACACACACACACACACACACACACACACACACACACACGTAATGAACTCTTCCCACAAGAGCTGCTCTCTGGCTGGAATGTGAGACGATCACAGGGGGACCAGAGGAGGTGGCGAGACAGGTGAGGGGCCATGGCCAAAGTCCTGGGAGAAAGGGGGAGGAGAGGACCACAGGGTGGAAAGAAAGGCGATGCAGGAGATGTTCAGGGGGTGAAATCCTCAGACTTGGGGGTGGGTTGGATATGGGGGTGGGGGTGGGACAGCATCAGGAAAGGAACCCCCCCCCCCCCGCCCTGGCTCTGTCTTGGCCACTCAGTGGGGGAGGGAAGGCCAAGGTGATTCCCAGGAGGGAACACGGCGTAGGAGGAGGTGACATGTCTCTGAGACGTCTGCGTGGGAGTGTCCACCTGCAGCTGGGGTATGAGGCTCAGAGGGGGGGTTGGCGAGGTTGAGGGTGGGCGGTGTGGAGCTGGCACCGAAAGAAGGGGTGTGTGAGTGAGGTCACCCAGCAAGGGATCCCGGGGGAGGAATCTCGGGCGTCCCATCACCCTAGGGGAGGTGACTTCAGGAGGGGGTGCACTGTACCGTCGGGGGGCCGGAAACAAGGTCTGGGGTATCCCACCGGGCGTGGTCTGACTCGGTGCTACCGCCGTGTCCACTCTGACCACAGCAGACGCTGTGCTGACCTGACCGGGGACGTGGATCCCACCGCGTGGGTCACCAGGACCCCCACGCCAGTGCATAGTAGGTTCCTCATAAATCCTGGTGGCCCGAGTGACGGGACGAGGAGGTGGGCATTTGGGGTGGGGAGCCTGGGTGTTTGTCGGTGGCTAGAAGCTGCTCTGCCCAGCGAAGGGCCCGGCTGGGCAGCTGCAGGCCTGCTCCTCCAGCCACGCCTCGCCTGCACGTGGGGACAGTGCAGGAGCAGTGGCGTGTTTGACCTCAGACTGGGGCCCGAGACCAAGGTCGGATGGACCTGGAGAGGGACAGCCTTGGGCCCAGAGCTGGTCACAGAGGAAAAGGGCCCAGAAAGAGTGGGAGGTGCCGCTTCCCCGAGCTGTGGCAGAGGCCAGGCCTGAGCTGGACCCTCCCTCCTGCTGCCGCCCCAGACATCGGGCTCCCCGGGCGCGATGGGCTGCCGGGCTGCCGGGTGCAGAGCGAGACCGATGGGGAGGCCAGGGGAGGGCCCTCCCAGCCCACACGTTCTGAGTCCTCCACCCGCCTCAGCTCAGCATCCTTCCAGGGAAATGGGCGTTTCCTGCGGGAGGTTCCAGGGGCCCCGGGTTTCAGGGCGCGGGCGCGGGGAGGGGAGCGGAACTGTCCACAGCCGTCCTCTTGCCAGCATCCCTTTGGCACTGGCTGCGGGGGGCCCCGCCCTGCGTGCCCAGAGTTACACTATTGACGCTTCCTTCTTTGGGTTAGATGTCGTCTTCAACAAATATTTTCTGAATGTCTGCTATGTGCTAGGCGCTGGGAACACGGGGGAAAGTATGTGGACCTGCCCTTGAGGGAGTCGTGTTCATTGGGGCCACGGACAGTAAACAGACAATTAATTATCTTCCACAGAGAAGGAGGAAGTGCTCCCAACATGGTTAGTCATTCACACTTCAGTATGAATGAGTGTCTCCCATGCCTTGCTCAGTAACAGACTGGACCAGAGCGGCCTCACCCTCCAGGGACTAGGGCAAGGGTAGGAGTCAGAGCAGAGAGGGGGCGGGGAACTCCTTCCCACAAACGCTTCCCCGGCTCCCAAGTTCCCAGGCTGCATCCCTGGGGCCCCCGGGAGGCCCTCCCTCGGACCCACCCCCACCCGGCCTGGTCTCAGCCCCCCCAGCCGCCGCCCCCCCGCCGTACCCCCTCCCCGTACCCCCTCCTCGAGGCCTCGCCCTCCCCACCATCCTGGAAACGATTTTGTTGTCTGCAGGGATCATGTGTAGCTGCCTGTGAGTTATAAGTCTCCGGAGCGAGCAGCCTGTTACCTAACCAGGCCCGGCTCATGCCAATGTCTTGAGTAATTATTGGGGGGCGGGGGGCCGTCCAGCCCGCAGCAGAACCTCTCCGAGGGAGTGCTATTGTTTTTCATGTCAGCTGCATTTTAAGGCTACATTTCACGTCAGCTGTGACTTGGAAGGAAAGAGGGCCCGGCCTTTGAGAAATGAGACGGGGTGGTAGAGGGCAGCTTAACCCTTTGCACCCCCCATGCGCCCCAGCTTCCCAGGGTTGCCTGACAGAGAGCAGGCTTGTCGGGGATCAGAACCCAAGGCCAGGCCCAGCGGCCGCCACTTGGCAGCGCTGATGGAAACCGCGGTGCGGTTACGCACAGACAGTCACGGAAACTCGGAGGACGGCGGCGTTGGAGGGCGAGCGCCAGGCCCGGCTCCGAGCCCTTCCCCCACGCCTGCTGCCGCACTCCTGCAGGTCTCCCCCTATCTGGCAGATCTGCAGCTGGCAGGCAAAGGGCTCTGGGGCATGTTGGGGGGGGGGCGCGGGGGGGGGCCAACCAGCCCACCTCACCAGCCACCGCCACCGGTGGGCCTGGGGGAGAACAGAGAGGGACGCAAGGGAAGTGGGGCTCCCCGGGCATCCCTCTTCTCTGGCCCCAGACCTGCCTCCACCCCAGATCTGTTGACTCAGTGACTCAAGCACTGACCAGAGGCCAGGAGTGGCCCCAAGTGCTGGGGAGGCCACACAGACCCCTTCCTCAGGAAACTCAGTCCAGGGAGAGATGGACAAGAAACCAGCAAGCCAAGGGGTGGGGCATGGAGTTCCGGAGAAGCAGGGCCAGGCGGAAGAAAGCAGGCGGCGGCGAGTGAGCCGTGTGGGAGGCAGGCAGGGGGTCTCCCAGGAGGTGGCATCAAAGCAGAAACCAGGGGCTTCCCTGGGCGCAGTGGTTGAGAGTCTGCCTGCAGATGCAGGGGACACGGGTTCGTGCCCCGGTCCGGGAAGATCCCACCTGCCGTGGAGCGGCTGGGCCCGTAAGCCATGGCCGCTAAGCCTGCGCGTCCGGAGCCTGTGCTCCGCAACAGTGAGAGGCCCACGTACCGCAAAAAAAAAAAAAAAAATGCAGAAACCAAACAAGGGAGGGTCGTGAGCTGGACAGACGTCCAGGAGCAGAGGAAGGGCTGCCCCAGCCACCTCGGCCCCTCCTGACACCTTGTGTTGCTGACAGCCAGGCTCTGCAGCCCACCCCACCCCACCCCAGGCCTTAGATGCTTCCCAAGCTTCTGGTTAAGGCGGAGGTGGATTCCCTCACTCACCTGTTCACTAAGCCATTCAACAAACCTTTACTAAGTGCAGCTGTGGGCCAGGAGCATCAGGCCCGAGGTCCTGGGGTGAAAGAGCCTGGAATATTGGGGGACAGCAGCTCGCGGGCAAGTGGGACTTGGGCAAGTGGTATGAGATGATGGGGGCAGATGGTGGCTGGTAGGGGCCAAATCGGGGCCTGGCAGCCCCCATAAGGAGTTTGGATTTGTTTTCGCTTGATCAGAAGCTGTAGGTGGGTTTTCAGCTCTAAGCCCAGAGGTGACATGCTCTGATTTACATGTTTCTGAGCTATGTGTAGAGTGGGGGGGGGGGGGGAGGCAAAGAGAGCAGCTAGCAAGGAGATGATGGACTAGATTCAGGGCAAGGGGCTTAGTCCCAGCTGTTGCTGAGACAATGGAAGTGATGGTAGTCTAATCAAGGGAGAAATTTGCCACCCATAGGGTCCCAGCTGAGCTGGATCACCCAGAACCTGAATGTGTACAGCACTACAACAGGACCAAGGGGCCTTCTCTCTGTTTACCTCACTGTCTGAAAAGAAAAAAAAAAAAAAGGTTATTTTCAATCTGGGGTTCTATACCCAGTCAAACTCTCAGGTCTGAGAGTAAATTAAAGACATTTTCAGACGTGCACAGTCAGAAGTTTTACCTACCACATACCTTTTCTCAGAAAGTTATGTGAGGATATGCTCCAGCAAAAGGAGGGGGAAACCAGAAGGGAGAAGCACGGCATCCAAGAACCAGGGGAATCCAACACATCCCCCCCCGCAAAGAAAGAGGCCAAGGACATTCCTAACATGATGGGGGAAAGAAGGTCTAGCATTACAACTATTCAGCAGGCCTAGAGAGTAACTAATCCTTCTAGGGCCCTAGGAAGAAACTTCCAGAAGAAAAAAGGATAAGGCTGATAGATTGCTGGTGTTCTCAGCAGGATGGATAGAAGCTTTACAATTCTGGCAGAGAGTTCAAGAGCAAACTAGTGACAGATGCACTGAAAACTAAGCAAAACATAAAGGCAATTTTAACCCCAGGGAAAACAAAAAGCTATAATCATAGAAGAGCACATGACTTGGCTGAAAATAGCATTTACATAGTGATGCTGTTACATAATGTTTACGTAAAATGCAAACAGTAAATATTTATTTAGCCTAGAATTGCAATGTAACTATATTGGCAGGATAGGGGAGTGGCGGGGGCAAGAGACGTGAAAATGAAATCTTGATCTCTCGTCTTCCCTGTTAGGCAGTCACTAGATAATGTCTAGAACTTCAAAAGCAAGGGGTAGACATATAAGCGTGTGGTTTAGAAATACCAAGGTAAAGGCAAGAGACAGCAGGGAGGGTTGAGGGGTTGCCTCTGGGTCAGGAATTGAGGATGAAAGATATCCACCCATGGGAGCTCTTCAGCTGGGTTTGCTGCTGGTGGTGAGAAAACTCCAGAGTGGAGGAAGAAAATGGGGCGGTCTGACGGTGCCCTGGGGAGGAGGAGGTGGAGACGTGCCACTGGGTTTGGGAAGAGCAGGACAGCGGGTGCAGAGGCAGGCCAGGTGTGTCCTCATGTCACGTGTGCAGACTTGGGGCTGGCTGGTCCCCCGACAGGAGCCTTCTGGGTAGCCAGGGGGCTGGGGCTGTATGGGATGGGGCAGAGGTGAGAGAGGAGGGCTCACTGGTAGGCACCCCCTTCCCACCTTTAACTCAGGTTGACAGAGGGCCCTGGCCTCCTGCCTGTGTGGGCCTCCCAGAGCTGTGACCCAAGTGGCACCAAGGATGGTCTCCAAAGCCCCCAGATCCAGGCACTAATGGGGAACCTGCAGGCTGTGACAGAGGGTGAGCCAGGTCCTCCCAGAAGCCTGCGGACCATACCCGGTTTGGTCAGCCTGGGTGCCCCCCACCCGGGCCCAGTGTCCCAAGGAGCTCTTCCTCTCGGGCCCAGGAGCAGGAAGTGTGGGCGGGGAGCCGCAGGAAGGCCTGAATGTCTCGCCTTCAGGTCAGCCCAGGCCAGGTGGGCCGCGGGCCAGCCTGGGGCCTCCTTCCGGGGTGGAGGCTTCCCCACACTTTCACTCACCTTCCGAACATTGTGGGCCGTCCTGGGAGCCCCCACTGCTCAGTTGCCCCCAGGTCTCTGACGCACCCCCAAGGTCACCCCACCCCATCCCCTCCAGCGCCCCGGCCACTTGACCACACACCTCGGGATCAGGGCTGGGGACCCCTAAGGTCACCTGCCTCAGTGTGGCGGCTGGAATGAGGCGGGCACAAGGGTGCAGACGTGGGGACAGTGAGGGGCAGCCCTGTCACCTGCACAGCAGCCGCAGGTAGCCTGGCCTGGGGGCCAGGGGTTTGGAGATGGAACGGGGGTAGGAGGCAGATACCCTGCTGGGGAGGCACGTTTGACCCTCCACCGCCTCGTGGCACGTCCCTTCGCATCCCTGTCTCACAGACGCAGAGACAAAGGCTCAGGGGGGTGACGCCAGGAACGCCAGGTCCCATGTTTACATGTGGCTGGGCCCAGGCTGGAGACCGGGCAGGATGGGGGCCTGTGAACCACATGGGCAAAGGCCCCAGGGCGGGACCACCGGCAACAGTAGGGAAGCGAAGTCCGGGACCTGGGGGGTTGCTGGCAGCAGAGGGGAGTGGGACCCACCAAGTGTGTCCAGATGGGGCTGGAGCGCTCGGGCCCAGCCTGGAGCCCCAGCGGCTTCCTGGCCCACCTGCTCCCCCCTCTTCCTCACCCACTTCCCGGACACTGGGTCTCAGGGTGGGGCAGAGGTGCAGCAGCGCCCCCTCAGCCACAAGGTCCCCCCACACACTGGGCATCTGCGTGGCCAGGTGACAGAGCAGGCCCCCTGGGGCCACGTGCCCCCGTGGGTGAGTCATGACCCAGGGATGCGGCGGCTCGGCAGGGGAGGTGAGCAGGCAAGGCGAGGGCGGGAGCGGCGGCTGGCGCCCCGACTGCCGAGAAGCAAAGCGCCAAGGAGGGGCCGGGGGGGCAAAGAGGGTGCGGGGCCCCGGGCCCCGTCTTCTGGGGCTGCTGGCGCCGCCCCTCCACCGAGGGCGTGGGGGACTGAGCTCCCCGTCTCAGAGAGTGTGCAGACAGGTGGGGAGGAGCCCGGCGTTCGGCGGAGGAAGAATGCGGCCCAGGGGCTTCCGGCTCAGGCTGGGGGTCTCACAGGCCGGGAGAGAACAGGCCTGGAAGGGTGTTGTCACGTGCCCAAGGTGGCGAAGGCTCACCCAAGCCCCCAGCTGGTCCTCCAACGCCAGGCAGGGTGCAGGGCTTGGTCCTGGACAGGCAGAAATCCCTGCGGCTTCCCCAGGAAGGCAGGTTCCAGGAAGGGCGCTCCAGCCCGTTCCACGTCTCCTTCCCCACAAGCCTCTTCCAGGTGCCAGGAAAGGGGCTCGAGTCCAGGTCCCGGGGTCTGGGACCCCAGCCCAGAGCCCCCCGGCCCAGCCTCCAACCCAGGTCCAGCCTCAGGGGGCCTAATTCAGGGAATCCTGTCCTAGGGGCAGGAGCCAGGAGTGGGGGCGGGGCCGGGGGTGGCCCTGACCTGGGTGTGGGCCTGGGGGGCCCGGGGCGCCAGGGGCTGCCTGCCCGTCTGGGTCAGCTGCAGCTGCAGCCCGGCCCTGGGCGGCTGAGTCATGGGGCCGCTGTTTCCAGGCCAGGACCGAGGCAGGAAAGGCAGGGAGACTGGACACGCCGGCACCTGAAGGGTGGGCAGGCGTGGTCCCCCCTGGGCTGGGGGTGGTCAGCCTGTACCCCAGCTCTTCCAGCCCCCCAGCCCTTGACACCGCCCCTGGATCCTGCTCCATGTGCCAGTTCCCAGGTTTCCCCCACTTCCCAGTGTAGGGCCCAGCACAGGCCTGGTGGAACTCTGCCCGTGTACACACGCACACACACACACACACACACACACACAGGCACACACGTGCCAGAGCACACACACGGAGGCCAAGCCCCCCAGCCCCTCTGCTGGTTGCCCCACCTGGGGCTGACCGGGGCAGTCTGGCCTCTGGTGGCGGCGATCCACTCCTCCCGCAGGTCTTTACTTCAAGGAGTCGTGCCGGGAGGGGTGTCTTTGCAGAAAGAGAACCTGGGCAACCCTGAGACAGGGCATTTAAGGGAAGACTCAGCGGTGGGCAGAGGCAGCTTGAAGCTCCTGGGGGAAGAGCCCGCCCCACAGACGCAGCAGGTTCGAAGAGCCCGCGGTGCTTCTGGGCCTGGACAGAAGGCCCACGGGGCTGGGGCGGCGAGGAGGACCCGGCCAGATCGTGATGGCCTCGGGGCCACTGCAGTGACCCTGGCCTTGACTCTGAGGGCATGGGGGGCCCCCGGTTTAACGTCCCCCTCCTGGGGCCTAAGAGTGGCCATGAGAGAGCAGGTGGGGGGCCGCTGGCAGGATCTGGGGGACGCTGGTGACCGGGCCTGGGGTGGCAGCTGCAGGGGTGGGGGGATTCTGGATGGATTTGCTGGGCCCTGAAAGTCTCCAACCTTGACCCTGTTGGGTGCCTCTGTGGCTGGTGACTTGGGGAGAGGGGGGAAGGCTGAGCCGCCTGGGTGCACTGGGAGGACAGGAGGACAGGGCGGGCGGGGGCTCCTCTCCCCCAGATCAGGGAGGAGCGGAGGAGGGGCGGGGGGCTGGGGCGGGGGAGCCTGTCTGGGAGCGTGTGGAAGGGCCCCCGCAGGGCCAGCCTCGCAGCCGACACCGACGCCAAGAAGACCATTCCTGGAGAGCGGTGCCCTCCCCTGGGTGTGGCCTGGGGCGCACTCAGCCTCCCCGTCCACAGACGGACACTGACGACGTGGCGTCTCCAGAGCCCCGTGGAAAGGCCCGCTGCACCGCCGCCCCGGGGAGCGGGCTCCGTGGGCATGTTTCAACACGGGCGGCCTCCAAACCCGTGTTGAGTGAAAGGGCGCGAGCAGAGAGCCTAGCATCTCATGTTACCGTTCATGCTAAGCCTGCCGCGGATGGATACTGTGTCGCATGCGCGCGAGCTCGTGTTTTGAAATGGCTGAAGGATAAACACCAGATCGCTAAGACGGTTACCTGGGACGGGCGGGGAACAAAGCCAGACGCGCCAGGTCAAAGGGGATGTTTCTTTGAAATGTTTTTACTTCTTAGAGAAAATGTTTTTGAAGAGTACTTGTATCACGCAAACCCTTTGTAAAGAGGTTCATTGAACAGCAAGAAGTCCAGCTGGGCAGAGCGTGTGGCCAGGGCGGGGGCGCACGGGCGCTGTCCTGGAGGCCGGCCGGCGTGGGGTCAGCAGGCCTCCAACTGTACGGGGAAGAGGTTCTGGGGGCCTGTGCCGTCGGGGACCAGCCGGGAAGCTGTGCAGGTGTCCGGAGAAAGGACATAGTCCAGGGCTGAGCGGGAACAGAACAGCCAAGGGTGGCCGGAGAGAGGCACGGAGAGAAGCTACCCCAAGCTGTGCGTGCGGGGGAAGCGGTCAGAGGCAACTGGGAGGTGCTGGGAGCCTGGGGGCACGCTGGGGTCTGTCCAGAGGAGCTAGGCCCTGCCCCCAGGACACTCCAGCCACGTACGCATCAATCTCCGTTCTGAGCTGCGGCACAGACTCTCTATCCCCTCCCTGCCAGGGGGCCGACGGAGGCCCAGAGTCCCCCAGGTGGTCAGGGGTCATGGACTGCCTGGCAGTATCCCCGCTTTCAGGGAGGCGGACATTTAGGAAGCAAATGATGCAAGCGGCACCTGGGCAGACCAGAGTGGCTGGAAGGGGCAGAGCAGGGAGGTGATGGCAGGCGAGCCGGGGTGGGGGGCGGCGGTGTTTCTAAGGAGGAGACCCTCGCCTCGGGGCCCGAAGAATGAGACCGTCTGCTGGTTCAGGAGATGGGTGGAACGTTCTAGAAAGCAGGCCGGCAGGTGCAAATGTCCTGAGGCAGAGAGGGGGTACAGCACATCCAAGGAACTGATAGAAGCTAGTGCAGGGCAGGAAGGGGCAGTGGCCGAGGTGGGACACAAGGCCCAGACCGTGAGGGACCCTCTGGCCTAGGCGGGGCTGTGTCTTTGGCTTGAGAGCAGTAGGCGGCTTGCAGGGGTCTCACCAGGGCAAGGACGGGGTGCGAGGGGTGGAGGGAGGCCTGCTGGCTGTGGAACTCATGAAGGGTGAACCCACCTCGAGAGGCACTGCGGGCCCAGGGGGTCCTGAACTGCCCACACCCTGGCTGATGGCCCCGAGATGGCGGGGGCGGGGAAGGGGGGCTGGGGGCAGCCAGGCCAGGGTAGCAGCAGACAGAGGCAGGTGGGACTCTAATGACGGAGCTGCTGGGTGGCCCCTGCCCACCTGCCCGCCGTCACTGGGCCGCGTGTCACCCGCCTGCCCGCCCGCCGGGGCTGGGGGTTTGGCTGGGGTGGCCGGGTGCTCGCTGGCTCCCAGTACAAAGTGTTCTGCCCGGCGTCCCCCTGGCTTCCAGGGCTTCGAGGCTCGTCAGAGGGGCAGCGCGGGAGGGGGAGGCGGGGGAGAATCAAATGCAGGTGGGGCCTCCGCCCTGCCGCCAACACAAACACGGCCTCTCGGCTTCCAGCACCTTTTTCCAGCCTGCCCTACATTCCCGCTCGCCCGGCCCCGAGGAGGGTGACTGAGTCGGCCAGCCTGGGGCTGCCCGATGTGGGCAGGGCAGGCAGCCCCCACTTGGCCTCTACTGGCGGTACCCCCCTGAGGCCCCAGCTAGGGGGCTGGCCAGCCTGTTGGGAGGCCCAAGCCCCGCCCATTCTGAGCCAGGGTCTCCCCCTCCACCAGCCCACCCACCAGGTGACCGTGGGCAGCTTCCTGGCCTCTGTGTATCCTGGTCCCCACTGCCCAGGCCCCCTTCCAAGCGAAGAGGCTCCCGTGGAGCCCAGGAAGCTGTGTGCTGCCTGGGGCCCCCTGACTCTGCCACTGCCCCCTCCGTAAGCCGTCCCACGAGCCTTCCTCCTCAAAGTCCAGGCAGGGCGGCCTCAGTGGGCACAGTCAGGCGGTGGTTGCGAACGACTCTGGGCACAAACGTGGCCCCCACAGAGATGCGGCTGGAGGGAGGAGGTGGCCCAGCGTGCAGGGGTGTCGACTGAGCACATGGGTAACACAGCACACGCAGAGCCCCCATGGGGCTTTCGTCCTTGGGGGTGGGGGGGGCGGGCAGCTAGAGACGGAAAATATAATAAATAAGCCAGTGACGTCGGTGTGAGTCCTGGAGGAAAAACAGTAGATGGAGGATGGGGGCAGGTCGCCGCGTTTAGTTCAGGGCCCGAGGAGGTCTCGTGGGGAAGTGAGCCTTGAGCAGAAATGTGGGCGAGGTGATGGTGTGAGCCACGCGAGAATCCAGGAAGACTTCCTGGCAGCGGTGGCAGAGAGAAGAGGCAGGAGCAGGGCAGAGAGGAGGCCTCATGCTGGAGCTGCCTGGGGGAGGGGTGACAGCTTGGAGCCTCGCCCCAGACTTTCTTTTTATGTTCAGAGCTCAAAGTGGGGTTTCTCAGAGTTCTGAGCAGAGAAGCAAAATCTCTCAGACTGTGGGGCTGAGGGCAGAGGTCACTGAGGTTGTCCAGGTGAGAGCTGGTCCGTGCTCCCCTGGCCACCTCCCTTGCTGGACCCCCGGATGGAGCCAGCAATGTCTTTCACCTCAAGAAAGAACAGCCCTGCCACCCACTAGCCACACATGTCATTAAGAACACCCTGAGTAAGACGGTTCACTGTAGACTGCAAAGCATGTACGAAAGAATGTTCCAGCTCCATGGGGAAAAGAAAGATCCTTCAGTGAAGTGTGATGTATCGACAGGCTGATCGCTGAAAGCAGGCCTGCAGCTCAAAATCAGTCCCACACCGTTCAACGAGTGAAGGGTGAAATACAGATCTACAAAGTCCTAGAAAAAAAATGTTTCAGGGTCGGAACTGGGAAAGCTACTCCAAGCGTGCACAAAACCTAGAAGCCGCAATGGACAAGGCAAACGACTCTGACTCCATAGAAAAGTGAAAAAGTAAATAAAATTCTGTATGACATGACCAAAAATGATAATCATAATTGCCATGAACCAATTCACATGACCAACGGCACACCAGGAACAAACATGTGTGATGTCCATGTCAAAGGACAAACTTTCTTAATATACAAAGAGCCCTTACAAGTCAATGACAAGGAAAAGGCCTGGCCAGCAGCATCCTGGGGAGGGAAGGAGCAATGGGCTTAGAGGACATCCGCCCCCCACCCCACTACTGGGGCCCTGGGAGATGGCAGAGACCTCATTTTCTCATCCAGCAAATATCTGTGAAACACCAACTCTATTCATCCCAGGTGTATTTAGTGAGCACCTACCATGTGCCAGGCTCTGGGAGACCCTCTGGGGACGTGAATGTGACAGCATGGTCAAAGGCCTGGCCGCGGTAGGGAAGCCCACTCTCAACATTTGAGCTCAGGTTATATGTCGTGGTGGAGGACAGTTTTCCAGGCAGAGGGAGTGGCAAGTGCAAAGGCCCTGAGGCAGGATCGAGAGGACTGTGCCCAGGATCTGAGAGAAGGGTGTCAGGGAGGACGGTGAGGGGGCGGCGCGGAGCTCAGGGGCTGTGGATGGAGGTGAGATTTCATTCTGGGTGCACTGGTAATTCCGCAGAGGGAGACAACTCAGCCTGGCTGCCGCTGGAGTGAATGGGAGGGGGACGGACCAGTCAAGTAGAGGCGATTCCAACAGCACAGGCCGGGGATGCCACTGGCCTGGGCAGGGGGCGTGGAGGGGGGCGGTGCTGGATTCAGAGCGTGTGCTCTCGAGAGCGGGTGGGACGTGGGCGAGCGCCAGGGGAATCCAGTGCTTTGCTCTGTGGGTGTCGGTACCACTTTCTGAGATGGGAGGATGGGATTGCGGGCAGGGCAAGTCTGAGTTCTCTTTGGGCCCTGCTGCACCAAGATGCTGTTAGACCTGCTTGCCAGTGGAGACGGGGTTCTGGGGCCCCCGGGAGAGTGCAGAGCTGCGGCGGAGCATCGAGGGAGTCTGTGTGGAGATGGTGCCGGCAGACGGGGGTCCTTGGGCTGTGGGGTAGAGGGCCTGCGAGATTGTCCCGGCTGCGGCGGATGAACACTGGAGAGGTGGCCCTGGTTTATGATAATGATCCTGACACCCGCCCCCCTCAGCAGTCAGCCTGGACGGAAGCAATGCTGCGGGTGCCTGGCGGACCCCAGGCATCTGTGGGGCTGCCCCTGGGTGAGCGTGTATCCGTGAGGCAGGTAGAAGGTTCTTCTCTCCATCGTGACACTCTCTCAGAGGGGAGCAACCTGCACTCCTAAGGGGTGGTCAGCAAGGGTCAGCCAGGAACTGGCAGGCCCCCAGGAGGGTCTGGGGTGACCAGGACCTTGACCATGCTGTGCCAAGGACCCAGCTGAGGCATGGCTGACTCTGGTGACGGCTCAGATCACCTGCCACCCAGCAGCCAGACAGTGAGAGATTTGAGGGACAGTGGCTAGGACAGAGGCCTTGGTCTACAGCCTCTGAAACGCCCACCCTGGCTGATTCATGACGCTAAACCAATGCACCAGTCCCAGGGGCCAGGGCGCAAGTGGCTGCCACATCGCCCACCTCTTCTGGCCAAGGTTCACCCCCTGCCTGGACTCCACCTCGGCAGAGGACCCTGGGAAACAGGCAGAACGGCTGGTGTGTCGGTGACCAGGGGTTCCAGAGATGGTGGCATCTATCTCCCAGTTAGGAGAGTGCGCTTGGCACCCGACAAAGCCCCCACTGCTCGCCCGCTGAGCTGCCCCATCCCAGCAGCATCACCGCCTGGTGGAAGGGTGCTCACCTCTGTGGCACGTGCAAAGGCCCAGGGGCCCAGAGGTCCAGGCAGATACACTTGCACCCTTTGGCAGCTCAGGGAATGATTTGGTGGACGGTACAGGGAATTGTGCAAAACCACACCCGGGGCGGCGCGTGCACTCTTGCACATGCAGTCTCCCTGCCCTTGTAAAACCTGAGTACTCGCGTACACACACGTCTTCACGTATACGTGCCAACTGGCCCTCAGGCCACGCTGCACACAGGCAAATTACTAACAATAATTACAGTAAAATGGTCAACAGGAGACTTAATCAGAATTTGCCAGATGCCAAGCACTCTTTCCAGTGGTTTCCTGCATTAATTCATTCAATCCTTACAACATCCTGCTGAGGGAGATTCTACCAGCATCCCCATTTTACAGATGGGAAAACTGAGGTTCAGAGAGGCCAAGTGATTCACCCAAGGTCACCCAACCAGGAAGCGGCAGAGGCAGGACATGAGCCCAGGCAGCCTGTCTGTGTGCCCAGGCCCTCCCCGCAGGCTCTGACCCGCTGCCCTGCGGCCTGCACACCCAAGATGCGTCCTTCCCCAGGGCCCCCCACAGACCGACGTGCACACGTCCCGCCCCGGTCCGCATGCCCAGCGCGCGCCCAGCCCAGCAGGCTGTGGGCCAGGCTCCGAGGCTGTGTCCTCATCGGGCTGGGTGCACCGTGCACCGCAGGACAGAGAGCTCGGCAGGCCGGCCGCCCTGGGGACTGGCAGTAAAACCTCAGCAGCTAGAAAACGGGCTGATTTTTCTCCAAGAGCTAAAGCACTAAAACAAAGTCATAAACACAATTACACCGTCTCCTGCCATAAATTACAATGTTATGAAGCGCTGTGATCTATTTCCACTCATACCCGGCTCTGTGAGACCGGCCAGCCCCACGGGCTCTAACGAAAGGATGATTTATGGGTGCTGTTCCCGCATTCTCGCCGTGGGGGAGGGGCGTTCCCAAACTCCCAGCGCCAGGGGCAGGGCCCGGGAGCGGGGGCCAGGCTACCCGCCGGGCAGGGACCTCCCCCCAGGACAGCTGGCCCTAGGCAGGCAGGTACCCCGCACCACCGCCCCCTTCCCCCTTGGCAGAAAGGTTCCCCGGGGGCTCTGGCGTGGAGGCTCTGAGCTGTGTAGCGCCCACCATAATCGTTCCACAAATGTGAACAGGGCCCTCTGTGTACCACCAAGGACAGGCAGAGGAGTGGGGCTCCTGGAGCCCAGTTCCAGTGGGAGAACCAGCTAAGGAGTGAGCAGACACAACCGCAGGCCAGCGGCCCTGGAGCAAATAAGGACCAGCGTGGGGATGGTGGGGGGCCGTGGCAGAAGGAGGGACATGGCCGCGATCAGTGCTTTTGGTGAGGTCCGAGGGTGGAGGGTGGCTGATGTGGGCAGGGGAGCCGCTGGGGAAAAGGGCCTGAGGCAGGCGCGCGCTGCCACGTTTGAGGGCCAGCAGAGCGGCCTGGAGTAAATGCAGAGGGAAGAAGGTGGGGGAGGCCGTAGAGCAACGGGGGACAGGTCTAGGGCCACAGGTGAGACTCAGGCTTCTCCTGGGAGTGAGGGGGGAGCTCAGGAGGCTGTGAGTAGGGCAGCGATGTGACCTGGTTTGTGTTTTGAAAGGACCACATTGTGGGGGAAGGCTACCTGGCAGGCTACTGCAATAGTCCTAGCATAAAAAATTGGCGGTCTGGCCTGGGCTGGGAGCAGGGGTGGGCAGGGGGTTCCCAAGTTCTGCTGACAGTCAGAATGTGGAGCAGGGTGCGGGATTCTGGAGTGCTTTTCTGGGATGAGGAAAATGTGCGCGGAACAGGGTGGGTGCGGGGGGGGGGGGTTGCTCAACAGAGGTGCAGGAAAACCATGGTTTTATGGTCTGAGTTCAGGCCTGAGGTCCCCAGGGATCGAGTGTGCGGGTCTGGGGTGTGTCCCTAGCCTGAGCCTGGGTGCTTAGGGTGAGAGGACAGCAGAACACAGCTGTCACATCAGGGTGGCCCTCCTCCTGCCATGGTCTAGCAGACACCAGGACGCAGTCAGCGTCCCCCCACCTTGGCGCTTTCTCTCAGTGGCATCCGTTGCCCTAGATGTGGGGATTCAGCATCACCTGCATGTGCTGGAGGGCACAGGGGGCAAAGGTCACAGGTCACCGTGACCCCCTCCCTCACCAAGCAGCGGCTTGCAGAGGGAGGGCCAGGGCCAGGGGTAGGGCAAGAAATGGCATTCTATGGAGATGGAGAACCCAGAGTCCCGGGGGCTGGGATGGGGGGGGGCCCAGGACCACCACCTGAACCCCACCGGGCAGCCACGAGGCCCGGGGGGTGCAGTGTCACCTCTCAGCCTGAGTCCTTCCTGGGTCCAGCAGGCCCGTCGTCCAAGGCTGTGGCCGGGCTCCAATGGGGGTGGGAGCGGGCACTCCTCCCACCGGTCAGAATTCACTCACCATACCCTGCGTCCTGCCCCGTGCTGGGGGCTCCTCACAGACTGTATGTTTGGGAGGGGCCAGGGTGGACTGCCCACCCAGGGCACTGTGAGGTGTGGCTGGGGCCCTGCACAGGGAAGGCGGGTTTCGGCCCTGAGCTGTCCAGCGCGGGGCTCCCTCTCTGGGCGGCCAGGATAGGGACAGGGGTGGAGGTGTGGCCGGCTCAGCACCCCTGCCATGGGCCACTGGACCTGCCCCGGCTATGAGCGGGCCCCACCTGGTCCCTCCAAGCTGCATGCAGGGACTCAAGGCCCACTGTGTCCCCGGGCCTCAGCTGTGTCGCCTGTCTAATGGGCTCAGGAGCAGCGGGGAGCAGGGGCTTGTGACCTGGGCAGTGCTGGGCCTTGCAGGTGCCGCAGGCCTGTGGCCAGGGCAGAAGGGGGAGATAGGCCAGCAGCAGCCCCTCTGCAACCCCTGCTCCCTGGCTGCTTCGCTCCCATGCTCCCTGCCATGTGTGAAGGGACATGAAGGGGGCAGAGCCGTGTCGCAGGGCGTCAGGAGGACTGAGCGGGCCTGTGCACAGACACACTGAGCAGTCATGGCCATGTCCCTGCGCCTGTTGCCGGCATGTGGGCTTGGGCAGGGCTCCCCGGAGCTTCAGGCCCCCGCGCACCCCATGACATACCAGGAACCCCCAACTCCCAGCAGCCCAGCTTGGCCCCAGGGCTGGCATCCAGCTCAGTGCCTGGTGTTTTTTGAGCATTGCCCCCGAGAGCGGCTCAGTGACTCTTGGTCCGGCACAGTCTGCACACAAGAGGAGAGCCCAGAGGTCTTTTGCCCTGTGACCCTGCAGAGGGCCCTGGGCTGTCCCAAGGGGAGCCCTGCCTCCCCCTTTAGATGTTGACCACGGGGACCCTGGGGCACCACGAGCTGCCCCCCAGGGCAGGGGACTCCCTCCCCGCAAGCCCCAGGCCTCGGTGTCTCCCACCCCTGCCCGTCTTTGGCCAGTGTGGCCGAGACAGCCCAGGGCTTGCACGTGGCCAGGGCCATCGGGTCCAGAGCTGGGATCAAGGCCGAGCAGGTTCTGCAAAAATTTCCCTTGAAAGACTCTTTTTCAAGATTTTCTTTTGAAAACAAATTCATAAGCACATCAAACAGGAATCCCGTCCCCTGGGTTTGTCACCACCGCCCAGGGCTCTCTAACTGGTTGTTATTCTAATTGCTTTTTTTCTCTTCCGAGGGCCCGGAGTCCTCTTATGGTTATTAATTTGGTGAATGGAGGCAGGGAACAAGGGAGCTTTTGTTGGCCTTGCCCTTTGGTCACTATCAAATTGCAAATAATGACGAGATCCAAGATCCCCAAAACTGATGTGCCCCAGCAGCTCCCGGGGAACGCCGTCCCGGTCCCCGAGCGGGCACTGCCTTCCTCTGCGGGTGACAGCGCCTCACCTGGGCACCTGCCCGGAGGCACGCGCTTCTCTGTGGCTGGGGATCGGCTCAGGCCGCTCCCTCCGGCCGAATGAAGTGCTCACTGAGTCTCACCATCGAACATGAAGCAAGATAAAGGTGCTCTCCTTGGGAGGAGGAGAACCCAGGGCAGGGGGACCCAGGGGCCATCTCTCTGGGACGTGCTCAGCCCTGGAGAAGCGTGGCAGGTGTGAGTCACGCTCACAGAGCCCGCGGGCACAGGCTCCTACACGACTGTCCTGCTCCATCCTCAAGAACGCCCCCCAGGGGAGGAGCAGCATGCCCCCACTTCCCAGCTGAGAAACTGAGGCCCAGGGAGGACAGCACAGCGGCCAGGTCTCAGCGTGGGATCTGACTTGGCCTCCTGGACCAGCCTGACCAGGCTCACCCCACACTGTGGGGACAGGGGATCAGTCGCTGAGAAGGACGGAAGCCCACCCGGGCAGAGGCCATCACCGGGCCCCAGGGGCCGGGCAGTGCAGGGCAGGCTCAGGCAGCCCAGAGCCAGCGACGAGCAGCAGACAGCCCCGCGTGTGTGGCGCCGAGGTCAGCCACCAAGGGCGGGGGGCCGGGTGGGGGGAGACGTGGCTTCACAGGGCTTGGCCCACCCGGTGATCACCACGCCCTGAAGCCGGACCAGGCGGGTGACTCCGAGGATCCCCGCCCATCAGGCTGGGGCTGGGCAGGCGGGAGGACCCTGCAGGGGGCCAGGAAGACCCAGGGGGACCCTGAGGGTGGCCAGAGGACCACAAGGACTCAGCAGGTGGCCGGGGGGCCTTGGCAGGAGTCTGGTTTGGCCTGCGGGCTGCCCCACTTGCTCTCTCTCCCGTCCCATCAGTGGCGGCATGTTAACCTCCTCCCCAGACCCGCTCCTCTCCTGTGCGAGGAGGGGGAGGCGTGAGGCCCAGGCTTTGGGCCGGCTCTGGGATTCTGGCCCAGATCCGAGCTCGCCCCCGGCGCCCCTGCCACCTCCAGCAGTCTGGCTAATGGGAGCATGTCCCCTGGGACCAGGGAGCCCGGTGAGCCCCCCCAAAGCCCCATCTCCCATGAGCAGCAGCCCAGGGGGCCGAGGTGGGCTTGAGTGCCCCAGGTGGCCCCCTGAGGGCGAGCTCGGCCTGGGGCCAGCCTCCCGCCTGCTCCCAGTGGGGGCTGTGCTATCAACCCCCTGGGATGCGCCCCCTCTCCAGCCGTGCCGGCAGCCCCACCCCTTCCTGAATCCCAGCCATTCTTCCATTTCCTTTTTTCCCAAGAACACCCTATAAAGGCTTCCATACCCACTTGCCCTGCTGGGGGCTTCAACAGATGTTCAAGTGGCATAAAGTGAAAATTTATGAAACCACAAATTTTCCTCTGTAATGTATTTGGTGCTCTAATTGGTGCCAAACCAATCAATACCCAAGCCGGGGCCTGCACAGCGGAGCAACATGAAGCTCGCCCGCACCAGCCTCGTGCAAGGCTCGCTCCAGGCTACCAGGCGCGCAGGGTCCCCCACGGGTCTCCCAGGGCATAGGCGGGCAGCGGGACTGGGGGCCCGGCGGTCTTGGGCCGAGGAGAGGGTCCTCCCCAGCCCCCCTTGGCTGGGCTGCCAGGGTCCCAGCCAGAGACCCCAAACGAGACTCTTCTCCTGGGGCCTCGGGGCCTGTGTCTGTGGGTGGCCTCAGCATATGGTGGGACTAGGGTGTCAGGGAGGCACCCGGGGGAATGCAGGGGTGGGGAGAGCTGAGTGAGGGCCTCAGGCTCTAGCCCAGCTAAACCAGAGAAGCTCTGCACCCCCTTCCCTTTATAGCCTGGGCTCCGGTATCAGATATGTCTGAGAAAATAGGTTAGGCCCCCCTGGCCTGGCTGAGGGGGCCTCAGACATGCAGCTGTCCCTGTCCCCAGGCCCAGGGGCAGGGGAGGAGGTCTCAGTCCCCTGCACAGTCCGAGGAGGCAGAGGCAGCAGGGGAGCCCAGGAGGCCCCAGGAGACAGCACTGGCCTCAGTGCTGCAGCCGCCATTGTGCGAAGCTGGGGACGTGGGTCACAGGCAGCCGTCCTGATAGGGGGGCTGTTTCTCCACGCTCCAGCCCCCATCCTGCCCTACCTGCTGCTGGGTCTCGAGAGAGCCCCGTGGCCCCAACTCAGGAGAGAACCCTCCCCTTCTCCCCCTCAGCCAGCCCTGCCCTCCCCCTGACTCAGCGTCCACCGTCCACCGTGGGAGAGAGGCTGTGGACTGCCCCACCCGCCTCTGAAGCCCAACCCGGGCCAACCCGGGGACCCAGCTCCACAGCATTTGTGGCCTCTTCAACCCACAGCATCTTCCCCGGGGCTGACCCGCTTGGCCAGCACCCGGCTCCGTCCGGTCCTGGGGTGGGGATGTTGCCGCCAGCAGTGGGGCCCAGGTGGGTCCTGGGGCAGTCTGGCCCAGGGCGGCTCAGAGCACACACATCACGGACCGTGTGTGTGTCCAGGTGGACGGCCGGCCCCAGCCAGCCCGGCCTGCCGCGTCCGCAGCCCCGGCGTTGACCCCTGGCGGAGCCGTCCCCGGGCGTCTACCCCAGCCACACTCTCCCCCGAAGCAGCTCTGTGTTCTCGCAGCTTGGCCCTTATCGGTGACCATCTGGCCACCTCCGCTCCCTCCCCCATCGTTTCTAGTCTTTCCAGTGTTCCAGGTACCCAAGGCGGGTATTATTTTCTGACGGAGACCCTGGGGGAACCACCCCCAAGGGCACCGCAGGCCCCAGGGTGAGCCACGCCTCATGCCGGCTCATGCCAGGACGTCTGCTTCACCCCTGCCCCTGCTCTGAGGGCCCTGGGGTCCTCTTCCCACCCCCGGGGCTCACTCCAGCCCCACCCCATCTTGGCCATCCAGCAGCCCCTGCTAAGTACCTGCAGCCCCAGGTCCATCCTCCATCCACCTCCCCTCCAGCTTCATGGGGCGACCCCACCTCGTGGGGTGGGCAACCCCAGTGCTCAGCGTGGGAAAGGCCTTTGGGAAAAGCATGGTGGGCGTGTGGCCCTGGCTGACCCCTGGGGATTGGTACAGGTTTGGGGGCTCAGCTGGGAAGATGGGGGTGCCCCTGCTGAGTTGGGGACTGTGCCCGGCCTGACAAGAGCACCCTGAGGCACAAACCCTGTTGGTGGGCATGGGGGTGGGGGTAGATGGCAGGGGAGGGGCCCCGCCCTGCTACCTGCTCAGCCACTGGGTCTCAGGTGAGGGCTGCAGAGCGGGGCTCCCTCCACACACGTGTGTGCACACGTGCAGACTTGCACAGGGGTCACGGACGCGCGCACACACACACACGCGCGCGCGTGCGTTCCACACAGCCGTGACCAAGGCCAGGCCCCGTCCCTCCCCTGGCCCTCAAGGAACCCAGGCCTTGAGGCCACCTGCACACCGCCCGGCTCACCTCTGATCCTGTCCCCGCAGGTGACGCAGCTGGACCAGAGGCTGGCGCTCATCACAGACATGCTGCACCAGCTGCTCGCCCAGCACCACGGAGGCTCCCCGGGCAGCCGGCCTTCCAGCGGGGGCGGGGCCCAGGTGGTCCAGCCCCACAGCGGTGGCTCTATCAACCCCGAGCTCTTCCTGCCCAGCAACGCGCTACCCACCTACGAACAGCTGACCGTGCCCCGCGGGGGCCCCGACAAGGGCTCCTGATGGGGGCTCGGGGCCCAGGCCTGAGAGGGGAGGCCCGGAGGAGCCCTGCCCGGCCCACCCCACCTCCCACTCAGCACAGGCACCACTAGGCCTCTGCCACCTCTCGAAGGCCCGAGAGAGCAGTCCCGCCCTCCAGGGCCCCAGACGCCCGGTGGACGACAGGGCCCTGCGGCCTGCCTGGGGGGCTCAAGACCGCCTCTTCCCAGCCAGCGGGTACTAGAATTTGGCTGGGTGCTGGGAGGAGGGGCCTCTCGGCTCCGAGACCGGGGTCCCCCCATTGCCTGCCTGATACTCGGGACAGAGCGGCAGGAGGTCAGGCCGGGCATCCCAGGCACTTGGTCTGTCCCATGTATGGCCAGGGAGCCGCACAGCTGTGTGCAGGCCCCGGGGCATTCCTCAGGGGAGACAGAGGGACGGCCTGGACAGGGTCTGTGAGGACCCCACCCCCAGCCTCAAAGCCAGGCCCAGGGGGACCCAGGGAGAAGGCAGGCCAGGCAGGGCAGGGCAGGCCCAGCCCATGCCGAACAAAGGATGCCCACGGGCAAGGCCCAGTCAAGGCCCCCCCCCCACCGGGCCTGGGCCTGACTCCCTCAAGCTCCAGAGATGCTGACTCAGGCCAGGAGCTGGCGGGGAGCTGCTCCTGAGGCCACAGCTTCCAACGGGAGGGACGTGTCCACCGCTGTGGCCAGAGCTCTTCACTGGGGGTGGGCTGCCCACCAGTGGAACCGGGGTGCTCAGGTCCCCCACTTTGGACTGGCAGCTTCTCCTACCCATTCCGGAGAAAAGAGGAGGGTCCCCAAACCCCGCTCTGCGTGTGGGCCTCACCTCCAGCTCCCTGCCTGGTCTAAGCAGCTGGACGGACACACAGACGGTGGCCTCCCCGACCCGCTGCTGAGCCGCAGGGGAGCGGACGGGCGCCACCACCTCTGGCGAGACCCACCTCCTCTGGCCTGCTCCGCCTCGCCGAAATCAGAATAATCTGTGGTGATTTGGAACCTGTGCTTTAATGAATTTCACAGTGTGATTTTGATTCTTAACCGTTCAGGTTTTTCCTAATAAATGTGGAATCACAAAATTGATCTTGCCCTGCTCTCGCCTCCTTTCCTGGGGGAGCAAGCGACCCATCTTGGGGACAACCTGGCTTCCCGTGGAGCTGCTGCCCACCCCTCAACACCCCAGCACCCCTCACCCCGTCTGTGCCCACCCCAGTGAGGGGGCCCAGAAGCCTCAACCCCCTGGCCTGGGGTTCCTGGGAATGGGGTGGCGCCAGTGACCCAGGAGCACCTGGAGGCCGGGCTGTTCCTGTCCCCCCGACCCAAGGTCGGGCTCCAGCCCACCCGCTAAGCCTTTGCTCTTGCTGGTGCCTTTGCCGGGGGGTTCTCCTGTCCCCTCTCCATCTGTTGAAACCACTCCCTTGGTCTCCAGCCAGGCTCAAAGCCCCCTCCTACAGGAAGCTCTCCCTGATAGCCCTTTATGAGACCAGCCCCACCCCCAGGTCTTGGGACCCTTCAAGGGGGGAGGGGCGAACAGGTGAGGGTCATCGCCCCCAGCCAAGCAGCTTGGGGACCCTGTCCTCAGGATTCACATCCCACACGCACTTCTCAGGTCTCGGGCTTAATTCTTAACTCCAGGACAGCACCTGCCCCCACTCCCACTGCCAGCCTCCCACTGCTGCCCACGGGCATCTGGGCCCCTGCCTCCTCCAGGCCCAGCTCCGTTCCCCCCAGGTCCTGCCTGGAGCCCTCCCCAACCTCCCTCTTGGACGGGACCCCTGCAGTCTCCTTGGAGGCAGGTGCCCAGGTGGCCGCAAAGCAGGAACTCCTGGTCCGTGTGGAATGTCAGCTTGGGCCCCTGTGGGAGGGGAGGGGCCTGGGTCCCCCTTTGCAGAGCCCCAGGGGCTCCCCGGAGCCCAGCCCTGGCTCCCACCCGAGGGGACGTCTGGCCGTCGGGCACTGGCCGGTGTGGGGGAGGGGAGGAGGGCCAGCGAGGGCCCGGGGCCTCCCCAGCCCAAACCCCCGGGGGGGAGGGGCGAGAGCAACAATTACTGGAAAGGCAAAAGCTGTTGTTTCCTTGTTGAGTAAATATTTGTGGAAACCCCAGGAGGCGGCTGGCTGGAGAGCGGGGCCCTCCACGGTGCCCCCGCCCCGCCCGCTGCCGGGCACGGCCCCCAGCCCTCGGGGCACTCGCTCGGGCCGCCCATCTGGGCCGGGCGCGGCCCCTGCACCCAGCCCGGCTTTGTTTTGCGTATTATCGACTGCGCACGAAGTGCCCGAGTGCTTCACTCCTGGACGGGCCATTGCAGCCCTCTCGGGTGTGAAATGCAATTTACCTGAAATAAAGCCCAATTATGGAATTAGCTAATTAAAGCCGCAGTGGAGGCTGGGCCGGCCGGCCAGGAGCTCAATGCCCGCCGGTGCCCGCGGTCTGAGGGAACAGATGGCGCCCCAGCCCGCCGCGCGGCCGCATTCCTTCACTCTGCCCCCGATAACTGACTTACACAGCACACGGCCATCTGGTGTATGACACGTCCTGTGTGCCCCGGACAATGGCCCAGCAGACCTCTCCGGGAGAGGGCCGTCGCCCGGGCAACGGTGGCATGTGCAGCCCAGGCCCATTCCCGGCCCCGGCCCCGCCCCCGGCCCCTTTGTGGGCCTCGCCTGGCTGCCTGGCCGCTCCCGCCGACAACGTCCGTGAGCGTTTGTCCCCGGCGTCCGGCCTTTGTCTCCCAATTGGGCTTCCTTGTTGGGGTCCTCAATGTCCAGTGGGTGCCGAGAGCATCTGCTGGCGGGAGAGAGTGGGGCTGGGGGGGGCTGCCCTGCCCACCTCCCGGGGCACCCACCTCCTCTGCCCGTGCCCCCTCCCCCATCGGCGCCCTCTGGAGCCGGGCAGGAGGACGGCATCTGGAGGGCTCGGGGCTCGGCCGCGGGGGCCAGTCTCTGAGGCCAGTGTCCGCGCAACCTGAGGTCCTCCCAACCTTGGGCCAGGGGCCGACCTGCACCTCCTGCCCCCTCCCCTGTCCGTGCAATGGGAACAGAGTGCCTCTTGAAGGCGTGTGGGGGAGGAGCTGATGACCATAGGGCCAGGTCAGCACACAGTAGGTGCTTCATAAAGGCAACCAGAAAATGGTCCAGGAGGCGCCCGGCTCTGGGGTCTATCGCCTCATCGCACTCCCACTGCCTGGCCCCAGTGCCCGCTCAGAGCAACTCCCTGGCCCCTGCTGCGTCCAGCCTCACCCCCCCAGTGCCCCCTCGGAGCCAAAGCAAGGTGCCCACAGCCTGCTGTCCTGCACCCTAAGCAGTCTGGCCCCCACTGCCCAGGCCCTGCCCACTCACCCGTGACGCCGGGCATCTATCTCCAGCCGGGCCGACACGCCCCACCCCCACCCCCCACCCCCCTGCCGCCACACACACACACACAGCTCCTCCCTGCACTCTAGTGGGCCCCAAGCTGCCAGCAGCCACAGCCCCCTCCCTGCTCAGGACCCGTTTGGCAGGCACCGCCGACCCCCGCACTGGGCAGGGGTCAGGAGCCAGGCCCTCCAGCCTGCCACTGGAGAGGGGGCTGTGCTAGGACTCTGAGGACCCACGGGGAGCCACGGCCCAGGAGCGCCTGGCACAGGGCCCGGCCCCACTAGGTACGCAGGAAGTGCCCGTTGAATTAAGGGATAACATTTGAGTTTGGAAAGAGGCTAACGGCGCTGCTGGGGCTGCGGCCACGCCTGGACCAGGCAGGGCACCGCCAGGCGGTGCCGTGTGAGGGATGCTCAGGGGAGGAGGGCTGGGCACCCTGGGCCCTGGAAGAGGGGGTCAGGTGTGCGTCCCAACTGGGGTGGTCAGACAGCTGGGCTAGGTAGGGGTGGAGTGACAAAAGGCAGCCGTGGGCCGGTTCCTGGGACGGGCCCACACGCAGCCCTGCGTGAGCGTGCGTCCGGTGGGGACCTGCTGGGTCACCCTCAGGGACAGACGGCCCCTTCCTAACATGCGGCCAGTGCCTGGTGTGGGAGGCCCTTCCTCGCTCCCCAGAAACCTGCCTTCCTCGGCTTCATCCTAGGACCGCCCTCACGGTCCTGGGCCCCATCGGCTCACTGGGGGTCTCAAAGGGCGTCTGCCTCACCACTCTGAGCCCCCAGCGGCAGCCCTTCCTGGCTCTGGCCCTATCGTTGTGGCCCCAGGGGGCTGGGGAGCTGGGGAGACCAGGCCCGGCACGGGTCAGACAGGCAGCGAGGCCTAGCACGTGCTCACAGCAGCCAGAGCTTCCATTGCCCTCGAGTGCGGGGGGCCAGGGGCCAGGCCCTAAGGAAGCTGACCGTCCCCACCTACGCCCCTTCCACCGCGCAGCAGAACCTCGGCAGGCGGGCAGAGGGCCTCACGGCCGGGCGGCACCCGAGCCCAGGAGCAGGCAACCTCTGACCTCACTGTCCAGCTGCTGTGTTTTCACCTGCTCAAGGGGGGAGTTGCCTCCAGCTCCAACAGATCAGGCCTGGGCTGGGAGCGGGGGCAGGTAGAGGCTCTCGACACTGGCCAGAGGCACTGGTCTGAGGAAGGGTCTTCTCTAAAGATGGGGGTCCTGGCCAACTGTGCCCCATCCCAAGGCCTCTGAGTCCAGGTCTCAGGTGCTCGCTGTGTGGCAAGAGGGAGGGGTTCCACTCTGATTCCCAGATCCTTTTCTCTCAGCAGGTCCCTCTGTGACCTGCTGGGCCTAACTCTGTCATTTGGCCCTTCCCTCAGCACCCCTCAGCACCCCATGAGGCACCAGGATGCCAGGGGGAGGCCTGGGGGGTCCCTGCATCCCCACGCCTCCGCCTCCCCAGCCCCCAGGCCCCTTAGCGAGGCAGAAGGTGGAGGAGGGGGAAAGCTCGGCTCAGGGCAGACCTACTGGACACCAGAGAATGCTCAGACCCTCCCCCTGCTCTTGTCGTCAGACCCCCCACCTCAAGCCTCCATCCCCGCGCCCACCTCTGTGGCACCCAGAGGGAGCAGGCCTGCCCTTGATTCCCAGGGCCACACCTCTCCCGCCCCCTCACCTGATCCCAGGCTTAGGTCTCACCCACATCTGGGCAGTGACCCCTCAGCCCGAGAGGGCCCAGAGCCAGCCCAGGACGGGTGCCCATCGCGGGCCTGGCACACCAAGTTCCTCCTGCCTCCTGCATGTGGACCCAGGTTGCACAGATGGGGAGTGTGGAGACGGAGTTGAAAACGTGTCACTTGGACGCTGCAGGGATTCCCACCTGCCCACGACTCTGGAAGCCCCAGCCGTCCCCCAGCCCCGCTCCACACCCTGCTCGGCAAAACTCTCCCCGAGTTTCCAGCCTGTTGGAAGCGTGTGATCTTTCTGAGCAACATCAAAGTGGGAGGCGCGGGCTGCCTGGATCAATCATGCCGGCAGCCTCGTCTTCCTGCCTGGTCTGCGGCCCCAGGAAGCTGGTAGTGGTGGCAGAACACACGGTGACGGGTTGACGGGGTGCTCGTGGGGTACACAGATTGTGCTGGGGGAGGGAGGTGCTTAGAGCAGAGAGGCCTCAGGGGACATGGGTCCTCCCCCCTGGTGCAGATGGGGAAACCAAGGCCCAGGGCAGGACTGGCCCAACGCAGCACCTGCTTGTGTGAATTTGCATCAGAAGAAAAGCCTCAGAGAAGAACCAGGACTTCCAGTGGCAGAGAAGTCGGTGGCTGGGCCAGGAAGCCAGGAGGCAGAGGGGAATGGACTGGTTAAAACAAAGAGCTGGCCTTCTCGGACTAGATCGTGGGGCCGGAAAGGCCAGATCTGAGAAAAAGACGCAGAAAATTCCCAGGTGGTATGAACATAGCTCCTTTGCTGGCCTACGTGGGCCAAAGAGCCAAGAAGCACTATGCCTGTCCAATGCAGCGAAATGCAAGGGCTCCATCAGGACATGCCCACTGGCTCCAATATGGCTGCCATTGCACCTGCCACGCAGGAAAATACCAAACTCCCTGTTGGATCTTCAAGAAACTCTGTTACAAGCCTAACTACTGATTGAATCTACCAAACCCCATTGAACTTCTGTTGGGGTCACTCGATGGGGTAAGGGCCTCATTATCCCCATCCAGTTCTCCTGGAACGACTGAGGGGGGCCAACGGTGACCCAGGATCCATGGGGACAGGCAGCCCCTGCTGCAACGCCAAGAGGCCCTTGTGTCAGAAGCCTCTCGCAGCTTCTGACACCCTCTGAGCGGCCTCAGCCCCATCCCAGCGCGCCCCTGGGGGCCAGAGAATCTGCCGGAGGGGCCTGGGGGCAGGCACGCAGGGAGCGCTCACCCCCAACCGTGCCCTCAGCCCACTCCCCAGGACGCCGGGTCTGCGGCCCCTCTGGCCAAGGACAATGGAAGTGACAGGTCAGAGATGGATCAGCTGGGCTCAGGGAGAGGAGGCTCGTGCTGGGAGAGGCCCAGGCGCTCAGGGGTGGAGGTGTGGAGGCCCTGACCTGAGGGGCTGGGGCCTGGGTGGGGCCATAGCTTCACCCGGGAGAAGGGCCCATCCGGCAGGGACGCTTTCCAAAGAAACGGCTATCAGACGGTGGGTAACGTCACTGCGTAATTTCAAAGCATCTCAATCAAATCCCCGCTCCCATCCACAAGGCTGCGCCAGAAGGTCTTTGGAGAGGAGAGGCCGGCGGCAGACGATCAGTGGGCCTTCCACTCGGCTGGCCAGCCCTGCGGCACAAGGCCTGTGGGGCTCCTGCCCCGCCTGTGACTCCATTTTTGACCCTGAGCCCTCCGGTCTCCTCCCCAGGAGGCCTGGGTGATCCCGCGCTGCCCTGTTCAGGGACTGGTCAGCAGAGGGGAAAGGCCCCTCCCCGCCGCTCCAGGGGAGGCCTCCTAGACATCCCCTCCGAAGCCTCAGCAATGCAGCCTCTGAGAACCACCACTTACACGAGGGGAAACTGAGGCACAGCAGGGGATGCGATGGGGGGACCTGTAAATACGGGCCACGCATCCAACCCCTGCACCTGCACACCACCGCCACGCATCAGACTCACCTTGAGCGAGGCGATGAGGCGCGTGCAGCAGACGCCTGCTGAACGCCCTACCCCGGCGCCTCAGGCCCACTGTCCCCAGAGGTCCCCTCTGCACCCCCCTCTCTTCCTCCTCTGACTTTTCCCCAAGGTATAGACACGAAAACATCCTCATTATATGTTTTCAAACACCTCACCTCCATAGACTGGAAAAGGGCAGCCGCCTCCCGGGAGGTGAATGAACAGGTGCTCACCTTCCCGGCCGGTGCAGCAGCCCGACCCCCAGCCCAGGTTCAAATTCACATGTACGAGTGCCACGGGCTCCGCGGGCACACAGTCTCCGCGGGCACACGGGCTCCACGGGCACACAGTCTCCGCGGGCACACGGGCTCCGCGGGCACACAGTCTCCGCGGGCACACAGTCTCCGCGGGCACACAGTCTCCACGGGTACACAGTCTCCGCGGGCACACGGGCTCCGCGGGCACACGGGCTCCGCGGGCACCCAGTCTCCGAGGGCACGTTGGTAGCGGCCAGCCATCCGAGCCGTTCAGCTGCTGGACCTTCTCTCCTACCATCCGTAGGGGCCTTTCCGTTCTCCTGAGCTTCTGCACAGAGCTTCTCTGTCCATTTGCTGTACCCACACTCAGCGTGCCCCTACGCATGGACATTCACTTGTTTCTAGGTGTGACCACTGAGGGCCGAACTGGGGACACCCAGACCCACACGCCCCATGAGCTGAAATCGCTGTCCCAGAGCTGTGCCCTGTGCCCAGCCGCCCTGATTCTGCTCGTCACCCCGTGGAGCAGAGCAGCCCAGACACTCCAGAAAGACCCTTCAGGCTCGCAAGGAGAGGCTGCAGCTCGAAGGAGGACGCCTCCTCTCGGGGCACCGAGTCCTGGCCACCCGCCTCTGACTCAGTGTCTGGCCCCAGGCGGCCAGGCAGGCACACGCAGGAGGGCAGCTGTGGGCGGAACAAATGCACACGTGAATGCATGATTCAGCTGGAAACGTTCCCCGAGCTGTGCCCTGTGTCAAGGGATGGAAACGAGGCGCCTGGAGGTTGGGCACATGGTGAGCTGGCACCCCTGACTCCAAACTCCCTGCTCTTAACCACCAGGAAGCCCTCAAGCCCCCTCGCCACCCAGAGCATCTCTGTCCCCACAAAGGGAGTGGAGAGGGCCGGCCCCTGTGCTCACCTCCCGCAGGACCCAAGCTGCGTGGGGAGACAGGAGGCCAGCGGGTGGTCTGTCCCAGCCCCCTGGCCCCCACCGGCACGTTCATCTCCTCCCTCCCTGCCCGTCTCCATCCTGCCACCAGCCCCAAGGTGAGGCAGGCAGGCAGAGCCGTGCCCTGAAAATACTCCACGAAACCCCGCGTGCGTCCAGGCGGCTTCGGTTACCAGGCACCCGGCTGGCCCAGCCTCCCTCGAGCCCTGCCAAGGCCTGGCACCGATGCCCCCGGCAGCCCCTCTCCCTGCCAGCAAGCCCACGAGGCCCGAGGGCGCGGGCAGATTGCTTTACCGCTGCCGGCTCGGCCCAGCTCCCCCGGGAGAAGGCCCCATTGTTCCCCGCCCCCGTGGCCCCCGCCTGGCTCGGAGACACCCGGGCTCCGGGCGGCAAGGTCACCGGGCCGCGCAGAATCCACCTGCAGCCGCACCAGCTTCCAGGAAACCGAATCCCAGCGGCAGATGACAGCCGCAGGCGGCAGGACAGAGCCCCCATTCAGCCTCCGCTGGACGGCGTGGCCCGACCTGGCGGCCGCCTCCCCAACCTGGGCCCTCCCACGCCTGGGCACCGGGTTCCCAGAGCCAGCACTGCCCAGACCGTCCGCCCGCCCGCCCGGGGCCACGGCCGGGGACAGAGGGCTGCGATGCACCCTACCCTGGGTGCCCGGGACAGGTGACAGGGTGGGTAGGGAAGGGAGCAGAGACCCTGCCCCACCTCCAGAGCCTCACGGACAGCAGGCAGCCTGCGCGGGCACAGGGAACCCTCCAAGCCGAGCGTTAAGGCAGGCAGTCCCCCCACAGGGCCCTACGTGGGTCAGGCGAGTCTTACTGCACCCATTTTATGGATGAGGCCCTCAAGGCTGCAGGGCCTGCCTCGACTGCCGCGTTTCCGTACTGTAGAGGAGCAGAGCTGGGTGGAGCCGGCAAATGGGGCGCCCATGGCCTGCCCTTGCCGACCCAGGGGTCCCCTCGGAGCGAGCAGAAGGAGAGCTGGGTCGAGCAGCAGCCTTTGGGAGGGCGAGGCAGGTGGAGGAAACAGCCAAGAGGGCCAAGATCTTCGAGGTCAGCAGGGCCAGCCCCACCCCACCCCACCCACCCACCCCACCCGCACCAAGATGTTTTCCTGGACCCATTTCACAGATGGGCCAGCTGCGGGGCAGTCTAGGAAGCAAGTGGATTCACGGGTTGCATTGAGGTTGTCCAAAAGGCCCCCCACACCCTCCCACCTTAACACCCTGCAGAGGAGACCCAGAATGACTTGGGGTCCTGTAGACCACCAGCCTCAAATGGTCTCGCTGTCCCGCTGCCGCTACCTACCCTCAGGCCTGCAGGCTGCAGCCTCACGGACCTCATGGAGGCCGTGGGAGACAGGGCCCAGCCCCCGACACAGAAGGAAACTATTTCTCTTCCAACAGGGTCTCCTGCAGCCAAGTCTCCTGCCAGGTTGGCCATTTGGGGACCAGACAGGAAGAGAGGGATGGAGCAAGGAGGGAAGTGGAGGCGGACTCAGCCATGGGGCAACAGTGCCGTCCTGTCCCACCCTGGCAGCCAGGCCTGAAGCCATGCAGGTCTCGCCCAGGTTCCACAGCCAGGACCCAGGTTCAAGGGCTCTTCCTAGGCTGCCCCATGCTCCTTCTTGAGCATGAAGCCCCAGCCGGGACTCAGGGCTCAGAGGCCTCGGGGCTCAGAGGCAGCCCTGCTTCTCCAAAGGCTGGGCCACGAGTTGCCTGTCACTCAGCTCTTCTGCCCGGCTGGTCACACTGAAAAGAGCGTCCTGTAGCCGGGAGGCATGAATATAGGCTCGGACCCAGCTTGAGAAGCACGGCCTGGAAATCCAAAGGAGGAAGCCTTGGTCTCCAGACCCAGCCGCCCAACCACCACCCTCCCCCCC
Source organism: Aethalodelphis obliquidens (assembly GCF_003676395.1). NCBI lineage: Eukaryota > Metazoa > Chordata > Mammalia > Artiodactyla > Delphinidae > Aethalodelphis > Aethalodelphis obliquidens. The sequence goes on along the minus strand of NW_020838013.1, from coordinate 7,939,710 downwards.
ACCAGCAGCAGCCACCCCAACTCCCCCCAGTCACCACCCCTGGCGTGGCTGCCACCACCGCCGTCACCCATCACACTGGCCCTTCCTCCCCATCTCCATTTAGCAAACTCCTACTCACTCGCCAAAGCCCAGGCCGAGGGGTCCTTCCTCCCTGAACACTTCCTGAAGGGCCAGCCAAACGTGGCTCAGGCTCGCCCCTCACAGCAATTGGCACCCACGGCAGACCCTGCCTGCCTGTGTCCTCTGCAGCGCCTCCCCTCCAGGCAGGATAGTGCCCCTTCAGTGGGTCATGGAGGGGCTGCGTGGCACGGAGAACCCTTGGGCACTTGTCTAGGAAATGCCGACCTGCAGGAAGCCAGCTCGGGCTGGACCTGTGAACTCCTGGGGATGGGAGCAGGGAGCTGCGGTCGTTCACAACACTGCGTGCTGGGCTCCACTGTTTGCTGATAGCTTGGACCTGACCGTGGGGAATGGGAGATGCCCACCAAGAACCACTTAGGAGAGAAGGGGGCACCCCCTCTACCTGCTCTCCGGCTGTACCTGCCTCCAGCGCCCCGTCCCCACGGACAGCCGCAGGCTGCAGGACAGAGCGCCTGTACTGCAGCTGTACTGCAGTCCCTCGGGAGCCCCCTGGGGTTCCACCCCAGCCCACCCCCCACTCCGAGTACTACTCTGCCCCATTCACGCAGCAAAAACGCAAGGCCCAGGTGGAGAAACAACACCACAGCTCCCAGGCCAGAAACCTTTGCCCCACCTCACAGGCAGGACCCACACATGAGGCTGGGGGTCACTCAGCTACATCACAGCCCCTGCCCCTCCGGGTGGCCGATAGTCAAAGCTTCCACACCAGACACCCTCCCAGTCTGAGCACACCTGCCGAAGAGACTCGCTGTTAAACACCGGTCCCTGGACCCCCAATTTCCAAGAAAATTAGTTGGGAGACTAATTGTGACTAGAGTGTTATTGACTACTCAAATTGCAGCTTCTCTCTGATGACATTAGGCCCCCAGAAGGAGCAGCTAAAGACCTCACCTGAGCCCCGAGGTATATATTTCTGGGAAGATTTTAGAATTCTGGCTCTTGCTAAGGGGAAGTATTTGAAGACTCCCACAGATCATGACTCAGTCTAGCATTCACGGCCTCGGAACCCAGCACCTACCTGCATCTCCAGTGTCCCCCCCATACACCCTGTACAGAATCCCAGACCTCAGCCCCAGCCAGCTGATGCAGGGATGGGCAATGGTCCCTCTCCCTTCCCTTTACGTCCCTCCTCCGGGAAGCTTCATCGCCCTCACCCCACAACCCCTTCAGATACGCTGGGAGCTGGTGCCGAAGGGAAAGGAGATCCAGTGACCACAGGCGGGCGCCACCCTGAACGGGATCAACAAGACACCCACTGGTGCACCTGGGGAAACTAAGGTCCAGAGACAGCCACACACTGTCCTTTGGGGGTGTCCAGAGTCTGAGCAATGCTGTTGCCAGTGACCAGGGACTCTACCTCCAGGGTTCCCCGTCCTGCCTCTTGCGTCCAGGGCCCCGGGCCCTCCCTGTGGCCCCAGCTGTACCCGCCGAGAAGTCATGCAGTCCCTCTGACGGCACCCCCTCCCACGCTTCGGATTCTCTGACGGCTTGGTCCTGACCAAGGCAGGGGAGAATGCTTGTCATTGAGACCGGGTCACCAAGCTGGAAAGCTATGTTCCCATTGCCAAGACTTCCTGACTTCTAAAGCCCTAAGTGAAAACACTTCGAAGTCACCGTTTTCAAAGATTTAGGGCCTTAAACACCACTGGGGTAGGGGGTGGGGTGATGTCCAGGTGATCAGCTGGTCAGTTTTTAGTAGCTCCCCGAGGTAATATTTCCCCCACCCGGCCCCCACCCATCCACGCGCTCTCCACCCACCACTTGGGATTCTAGGCAGGACACCCACAAGGTAGGCAGGGCAATCAAGGGCCCAGAGGCGCCACCACGGGGGCAGGGGCTGGGGGCCCAGGCCCAGAGGCTCTGCTGGACACTGCAGCCACAGAACCAGGCCTGCGCAGGGGGCTCAGAAGCTCCCCGGCCTGCCTCCTGCACACGCGCTGCGAGAGCCAGGCCGGCCCCAGGCCTCCGAGTGCCAGGCCCGGGCCTGGGCCGCGAGGGGCCGCGGGCCGGGCAGGCGGGGGCGGGGGTCCGGGGTCGGGGGTCCGGCCAGCTTTAATGCGCTGACAAAGCCTCATTTGCAGGTCAATGCCGCGGCACACTCGCCTCTCCCCTCGCCCGGCGCCCTTTGTCCGGCCGCGCCCGCTCCTCGCGCCAGATGGCCGCGGAAATGCTAATTTCGGGCGCCCCCGCCCCCCGCGTTTAATTGCGCCTTTGCAGATGGGCCGCGAGTGTGCCCTTCATGCAGATGAGCGTGGCCTGGCCGCTGCCCGGCCTGCGGGCCGCCGCCCTCGGACCCGGAGCCGGCGGGGAGGGGGCGAGGAGGGAAGGGGTGGGGGGCCGTCCCCCCAGCAGCGCGCCGCCGGGCACGAGCGGGCACCCAGCGGGCCGGGCGCGGGAAGCGCGCTTTTCTCTTTTCATTTCTCCAAAATGGGATCTTAAGTGACTCTGAATGAAAACAAATTGGCCCGCTTTCTTCTCCAAACAGACGCGCGGCGTGGGGGCGGGGAAGGGGCGGACGGGCTGGAAGCGGGGGGTGGCCAGGGGACCCCTGCCCAGGCCGGGCCCTCGCACCCCGACGCCAGGGCCCCGCCCCAGGACGGCACTCGGGGCGGCCAGGTAAGTCCTGGCAGAAGTGGGGCCTCCTTTAACTGGAGCCACGGCTCCTGGGACTCAAGCAACCGGAATGCGGACAGACGCCCCTCGCCCTTCCCGTTTCCATCCTGAAACAGATGCCCAGGCCGGGCTGGACCGAGAAATGGGGCAGGCCACGGGGGGCACAACCCCTGGGGGCCAGCCAGCTTCCTGGGCGCTCTGTCTCCAGCCCCAGCAGGAGCCGAGCTGCCCTCACAGGCCTCCGCCCCCACGAGGGGAGGAGGATCCCTCAGGTCCCCGGCTCCCTACACCCACAGCTCTGCGCAGAGGGGGCTCAGACCAGACCGCACAGCGGTGCAGGGGTAGGCAGGGGGTGCAGCCGGCCTGGAGCTGGGGGAGCTTGGGAGAATGGATAGGAGGCATGAATGAGTGAGAAAATGTTGGGGAAGGTCCTTTGTGACCTTGTAGTATTTTTTTTATTGGAGTATAATTGCTTTGCAACGCTGTGTTAGTTTCTGCTGTACAGTGAAGTGAATCAGCTATATGTATACATATATCCCCGCCCCCTTGGACCTCCCTCCCATCCCCTCCCCTCTCGCCCATCTAGGTCATCACAGAGCACACAGCCGAGCTCCCTGTGCTATATCACTGGTTCCCACTAGCTGTCTATTTTATACTTGGTAGTGTATCTATGTCAAACCCAATCTCCCAGTTCATCCCACCCTCCCCTTCCCCACCCCCCACCCCCAGCCCCGTGTCCCTGTAGTATTTTAACCACGAACTTACAAACACTATGCTTTGCTGGGTGATGGCCTTGCTCCCTCACCAGCTATGAAACAGGGAGAGGGCCATTTTATGGGCCAGCAAATACTCCTGACATGTAACTCAGGCCACAGCGACCGTTAGAAAGGAAAGGGACCTGTGTGTTCCTCAGACTTTCTGTTGTATTTTTGTGGTCTGCCCGGGCAAAGGGCTGACGCGCCACAATATTGGATAATCCATGAGCCAGGTCCAAAGTCAGCCAGCATGGTGAACTGGTCCAGCGGCCACCAGCCCAGTGACGGCTCCTGGTCGCTGATCCCTCTGCCTGGAGTGCCCTCCCTGCCGGCCACCCTCACCTTCACCTGCTCCCAGATCCCTCCGGGCTTCCAGGACAGTCTCCAGGCACGCCCTCGGCCACCTTCACCCGGGAGTGCCCAGCACCCGGCACAGAACCTGGCTCAGTGGACTCAGTGGGGGACATCACGGGGGCTCCAGCTGACAGGCCTGGGCCAGAGGGCTCAGCTGACCCCTGATGCCCGACCTGCCAGCCCAGGATCTGTGCCAACACAGTGACAGGCTGTGGGCAGGGGGTGGCTCGTGAGAAATGCCCAACCAGGATGCACCATGGAAGTTTCCATGGTCACGGGATGGGAACCATTTCCTATCAATGTGGAATTAACAGGTGCCCCCCTCAGGCCTCCCCTTGCATTTCTTTCCAGGAAACAGTTCAAACGGGATTTGTACACCCATTTGAGACAAACATGGCTTGGTCCCGACCCCCTGCAATCACTTCGTTAACCAAAGACTTCCATCTTCCCCCGGGGATGGTACTGGAGGCTTGTCAGTGGAGCGCACTCCTCCACCCCTGCAAGGCGTCCTGGGACGGCGGCCTTGCCCGGGCCTCGCCGGCCGCCCTGGGCCTCAGGTCCGGTGGCCGCGTCTGCGCTGGTGAGCGGTCTCTTTAGAGCGTCTGTGCTTTCCTTCTGTTTGTGTTGCCACTTTTCAATAATGACGTCCCCCCAAACCTGCAACCTGGGGAGAGTCTGGCCTTTTGCTAACACATTTGCTAAGATGCAAGCCATCTTCCGGTTTTGCTACAGTCACCAGCTGCTGCTTGTACTGAAATCTTTCTTCCAAACCGTGTGTCTGTGATTTCGTTTACCACACTCATATTATGGGTCTTAAACCTCTCATCATGGTTAAATATTTTGAAATTAAGACAATATATGTGTATACATGTGTGTATATGTATTTAATGCTTTAAAGTAGGTACTAAAATGTGCACTTTGAACCTAAAAAGTAATGTGGGTCCCGAAATTGCATAGAACCCCAAGCTACCATCTCTGGTGTTCTTTGGGTAGGAGAATGTCTCTCGGGGAATTTTACTTTCTTTTTGATACATTTCTGTATTGTTTGCATTTTTTTTTTTTTACCGTGAGTGTATAACACTTCTACAATTGAGGGAAATATAAGGCTATTTTCATTTTGAGAATTAAAAAAAAAAAAAAAAAGCACCACTGGTTTGCCAACCATGTGGCCTAAACCTTGTGGCGGCAAATCCGTGAGCTGGCCCGGGGCCGGTGGGGGAGCAGGGGTCCATGGCAGGACCTCCTTACAAGAAGGGCCGCCTCAGAGCGGATTCCTGGGGACGCCTCAGTAACTAAACCCCCTTGGACAGAGGCCAGGGCAGGCCCCCTCCGTGCCAAATTCCACTTGGGCCCGCTCTCAGTTCCAGAAAATTCCAAAGTATACTGTCGTTATCATTATTATTTTGCAATTACGTGACATTTTTTAAATGCCTGGAGTGTTTTTCTACCATTTTCATTAGCTCCTTCTCACTCTGCCCACGAGACAGGTCAGCATTTTGCTTGCCATGAAACAGGCCTGCAAAAGCTCAGAGAGGTCAGAAAACCTGCACGGGTCACACAGCAACAGGGCGGAACGGATTGGGGGTGGGGGTGGGGAGCGAGAATGGATGTCGGGATCCGGCCCCAGGTCATCCTGCAGAAGGTGGCGTATATCTCACATTTCAGCCCCTACTGGGCTTTCATTTGGATTTAGGAATTGGGGGGAGGGGGGACATTGGGAAAGAGAAGAAAAAGCAGCAGTGTGATAGGAGAAAAAAGGAAAAGGAAAACCAGAGTCAGGTGCAAGAGACAGAAACAAGAAGCACTGATTCCACGGGGCAAGGGGCCTGGCAGAGTGGCCACCCAGAGGCCCAGGCAGGGGACTCAGGCCCTCGAGGTGGCCCTGCTGGCCCATTCTCCCTGCACCTCTGGACCAGGGCCGGGTTCTAAAGGAGCTGGGCATGAGATGGCCTCCCTTTCTGGACTCTGAATATTCAGTCCAGAAGGGAGGGGGGTTGGGCCTGGAAGGATGGGGGTCTCCAGATGCCGCTCGAGACTTCTCTGAAAGGTGTGTGAGGCCCTAGAGCCTGCATTAGTCATGAACCTCAAGCCCATCCCCCAGCCTCAGGAGCAGGCGCCACAGCCCAGCGCCCACCCTCACGATGACCCAGCCTGCTGGAGGCCCGAACAGGGCAGCTCACCTTTGGTCATCTCAGACCCCAGGGCAAGAGGCCCAAACTGGAAGCTCAGAATTATGGGCTGAGTTGTGCCGTGTCGAATCCTAACCCCTAGTATCTCAGGATGCAACCTTATTTGGAGAGGGGGCTTTGAAAGAGGTGATTAAGTTCAAATGAGGTCACCAGGGTGGGGCCCTAATCCCATATGACGGGTGTCCTTATAAGAAGAGGAGATCAGGACACAGACACACACAGAGGGACGGCCATGTGAGGACACAGGGGGAAGATGGCCGTCTACACACCAAGGAGAGAGGCCTCAGAGAAACCAACCCTACCGACACCTTGATCTTGGACTTCCAGCCTCCACGACTGGAGACAATGAATGTCTGTGGGACTTTGTTACAGAAGGCCCTAGGAGACTAATACCCCCAGCATCCGCCCCTCCAAAACTCAACAGAGGGGAAGACACCTGTCCAGACCCATGCAGCCAGGGTGGGCAGAGATGCCATGGCCCAGACCTCCAGACCAACAGAAACCCCCACCCATGCCAGCTTTGAGACCTTTTCTAATTCAGTGTATCAAGCTCCCTACAGCCGGCTTCCTTTAGAAGCAGTGTCCTGACACCCAGGGACTCATTGTGAAAGTGGGGAGGCCCCAGAATGCCATTTTCCAAGGCCAAGATTAAAAAGCCACGCGCAAAGCCCACAGCTGTGGGCCCCTAACGCTAACTGGGGAGAGTGCGCGCTTGGATCCGGCTGACTTGGGTGGCTGGGGAGGTTTGGTGCCCTGGAGAATCGGGGCCTGCCTGGAGGGCCAAGCCCAGGCTGGGGGCTGCGGGCGCTGCTGGGCCTCCCTCCTGCCCACCGGGCCTTCATTAACAGCCTCCTCCAGTCCAGCTGGAGTCAGCTGATTGGCCCGTTCTGGTGGCATTGGGAGTCCCCAATATCTATTTTTCCACCCGCACATGTTCAATTAAATTTTGCTTTTGTGCCAGAGGGGCCTCCGATGTGAGCGTTTCTTGGGAGTTTTTCCATGTTTCTTTATGTCCTTGAAACCAAAGTCAGTCACCAGGTTTCAGAAAACACCCTCCTGGATGGAGCGGGTAAGAGGAAAGAAAAACACAACACAAAACAAAAGCAGAAGAAACAAAAGAGAAAGCACTGACTGCCTTTATACAGAATCCTCCTCCGAGGAGACAATTCATTCCGATTGAAACGTTTCCCTTGTGCAGTGTTCACGGAACGCGCTTGTCGCATTGGGCAGAATGCAAATCCTCCTTTTTCCTTTGATTCAAATATTTAAATTTTCAAATATATATGCTGTGACAATCGAATGGCAGCTGACCTCACTTATTTTCATAGAAGATGCGGAAGCCATGAGCAGCAGTTAATCTAGCCAGCAGAGGCGCCCACAGCCCTGGGGGGGGGGGCGGGGGAATAATCCTTTTATTCAGACATTTGGCTTAAAAGAATAACAAGGAGAAAAAGCTGGAACGTAATTACATTGCATGGAAAACAGAGAAAGATTTTTTCTCTCTGTCTAACGAGCTTTCTCTTTTTCCTTCCTCAAAGAATGGGGCGCATGGCCAGAGGCTATTTTCTTGGTTAAGAAATCAGGAGTGTTTTCCTTCCTTATTGTCCCCTACTCTCACCCACCCCACAAGGGATTTTCTTAGTCGGGTTGGCTGCCACTGGCTCGTTCGTTCATTCACTCATTCACTATAAATTCCAGTGGAAGACCTACTGTGTGCTCAGCCCACCCGGGCTCTGGCTGGGCCAGTGGAATCAGACACCCCCTCCCCCAACCCTACCTTCCTTCCCGCTCCTTCCCTGGGGGCAAGGTACCCCAGCTCCTTCCCTGGGGGACTCGGTACCCCAGCAGAGCCATCCCCTGGGCCATCAGGGCCCACGGGGTTCCCTCCGCACCTTCCCCGGGGTCGGGGGTGGGGGCCCAGAGCACCTAAGAGGAAGGCGTCTGAGCACCGCGGGGAGGGGGAGGAGAGGGCACCCCTCCCTTGGACAGCAGGGCCGGCGTCTGCCACAGTCTCTGTTGCTAAGTCCTGCTCCCGGCCCGGGTCTCCCAGAGGACCCCAGCCCAGCCCATCAGCAGGGCTGGGTCTTTAATATTTAAAGAGCTCTCCCGGACATTTCAAGAACTCCCCGACACGATTTTCTGTGATGCGTGTGCTGTCGGGACATCTGTCTTCTATACCTAATAAAGTCGCCCCGATTCAGAATGAACTCCTCGGCATCGCTTTGAATCCGGGCTCACATATGGTTGGTAATTAGCTGGCTATCTCTTGGAGTTAAATGATTTTTTTTCTCGCCCGTTCGCATCCATAATAGACGCGAACAGAGTTGTGATTGTTCCCCGTTGCGGGACATTCTGCGCCTGAATGAGCGGGGGCTGCTGTGTCGACGCGGATTTGCCATATGGTTGCGCGGAGCCGGGAAGAATGGGCCCCTGTGTGTGCGCCCGGGACGCGGCGGCGCGGGCCGTGCCAGCCGGGCGGAGCCGGGTGCCCGACGGCGCGTGAGGAGCGGGCGCCACGGCCGCGGGCGCACGTCAGGGCGCGGGGTGCCCTCGGGCCGGGCGCGCGGGTCATGCGCCGGGACAGACGCCGGGAGCGCCGGGCCGGCTCCCCGCCGCCTGGAGCGCGGAGGACGCGCGGACGGACGCACTGACGACCAAAGCACGACGGACGGACGGCCCGCGCCGCCCCGGGGCCCTCGCGCCCGTGCAGGCCGCGGGCCGCGGCGGGGGCCGGCACTGCGGCTGCAGCAGCCCCATTGTGAGGCCGGCGAGACAATGGGCGGCCCGAAGAGGCACCTGCTCGCCTGAAAGGCCCATAAATCGCCGCCGCGTCCAGCTGCCTTCCCGCCCCTCCCCGCGGACCGGCGAGCCCAGCGCGGCCGCGGCCCCGAGAGGGAGCCTCCCGCCCGCCAACGCCGCAGAAGCGGCCGCGGGGCACCGCCGCGGGCTCCCTCCGGCCCCGCGCAGCTCCCGCGGGGACCCACCGCGGCCTCCCCTCCGGAGAGGCCTGCGCCCAGGGCCGCTGTCCCCTCGGGTAGCCAGTACGGTCCCTCCTGCCGGGTGCCCACGCACCCACGCACCCGCCCGGGCTTAGGGTGCTCACTCGGGCTGCCTCTGAACCAAATTCTTGAACTTTTGAACCCCAGTTGTTACTGTTGCTGCTGTCTATAGTGTTGGGAGCCCGGGAAAGCTCCCTAACACCGGAGGACCAGGCTCCCCACCGCTCCCGCCCCCCCTCCCCTCCCTCCTTCCGCGCCCCTCCCCCCTCCCCTCTCCTCCCCTCCCCCGGGGCCTGGGATAAACAACCCCGCCCCTGACCTCCAGGCATACCAGGCTCCATCCCATCTCGCTAAACTAAGGCCTAGCCCAGTTAGGGACCTGCCAGCCCCTAAAAGAGGGGGCCAGTACCCTGTCTGTCCCAGGCGCACCCAGCCCTGCGGGTGTTCTGGGAGCCTTCCCCTTTCAGAGGCTGGACTGAGTCCTCCAGCTGGAAGGGCCACGCTCTCAGGAGGGCACAACTTTCAGCTCCTGGACACTTACGTGTGTCTGGCATCAACTTCCCCATAACCGCAGCCATGGTCACCTCCGTGGTCACCCCGGAGGCACAGGGGGTGGGGGGAGATGGGACAGGTGTTTTCCAGTGCCCACACCGATCAGGCCTGCGGCCTAGGGTGGGGGGTTGACCACTAATTCCTCCATGTATCTGATGCAGCTGTGTATTTCCCCAGATTTTTAAAATCTCCCTCCTTGGAGGGTGGAAGTGATGGCCAGGTTGGACCATCTTGACCACCAGGAAGTGGTGCTGCTACAGGGGCTATAATGCCTCCTTGGGTGCCCCCAGATGCAGCAGGGAGGGCTCATCTTGGGGCGCAGCCTACAGAGTCAGGGAACAGGGCCCTGCTCCAAACAGCCAGCCTCAGGTGGGCACTGGAGGTGGGCACTGGAGAGGGGCCTTGACCTGAGTCGAGGGAGGATGTGGCCCCTGGCTGCAGGCAGGGTGTGAGGCCTGCCCTCCCCTCTATGGCAGCAGCTCCTCGGTTGGATGGACACCCTGCCTCTCTCTCCACGGAGGGGGCTGGACTTGGGCTCCGCAATGGTCTAGGCATTCAAGTGTTGGCACACAGGTTCAGCTGGGGTTTTCTTCCAGGAAAAGGAGTGCATTCAGCAGCCAGGTCTTTGGAAATGCCAGCCCTGTGCTGGTGGCCTGCCGTGTGCACCCCAAGGGACGCGGCACCCCAGGCCTGCAGGAGCCGGCTGAGATGGCCAGGCCTCTAAACACTGGTCTGGGGGTGCCGGGCAGAGGGCTGCGTCAGCAGGGCCCGGAGCCTGCTCCTTGGGTCTCCTGGCTGCAGGAAGATGCTCACCCCCACCCCCAGTTCTCCAGCTCTTTTGATTTTCATTATCTTGATTTTAATTATCGAGCTCCATCTCATCTCCCCCCTCCCCGCCCCTAATAAAGGGCCAGCATTTTCCCCGCTCCCTCTCTTCTCCCTGACATATTAGAAGAATGTTCTTCCACTTCCTTTGATGTCCTTTACAAGCTGCATCTCATTTCCTGCTGGGGCATTTCTGACCTCGAGTGACTTCTACCAGCCAGGCTGCGTGGCTGTGTCTCCCCCTTGGTGCCCCGCCCAGATGCCACTCTTCGTTCCACCTTCCCCACCTCCTTCCCCCGGCCTCCAAGGGGGCAGCCCCGTCCAGCCTCAGCTGAGTATCCGAGGACGGCTCCTCCTTTCCAAGTCTCCCTGTGGAAATCCAGCGATCTGCTTCCCTGGGGCCTGTGCTCTGCATTCTCTGGGCAGGCTGGTTTCGTTCATTCTCCGCCTTGATGGCGTGAGCTGGGTAGGGGGTGTGAGGGACACAGGGGGCTGGGGGCCTCCAGCACCCAGGGCAGAAGGAGTCTATGTCCTCCGGACGGAGGCCGTGGGAGGTGCAGGAGCCCATCAGAGCAGAGGGGCTGGTGCGCTCCCTAAGCCTGGCTCTGTGCACCCCCAAAGCGGCACAAGTGAAACGGAAAGCTGAAAACCGAAGCCCCTGAAATGAGCCACCAAAAAGAAAAACAAAACTAGAATCAACAAAGGGGAGTCGTTTGACAGGATTCAAACAGTATGTCTTTCTTCCCTCCCTCCCCTCCCTCCCTCCCTCCCTCCCTCCCGTCCTTCCTTCCTTCCTTCCTCCCTCCCTCCCTCCCTCCCTCCCTTCCTTCCTTCCTTCCTCCCTTCCTCCCTCCCTCCTTCTCTCTCTCTCTCTCTCTCTCTCTCCTGATCAGGCACATGACTCTGAGCTTAAAGCACCATCAGAACCAGTGGAAGTATCTTCAGCGCAGGCTGGGAACTGGGTCCTGGGACCTGAGACCCAGTCCCTGCCCCTTTGGGGTATAACAGACCACACAGGGATCTCCCAGCACAGGAGGGCAAGGGCGGAGGGAGGTTTGCACAAGAAAGCAGAGGAGATAGACCCTTGCCTTTGTCTCAAACCCCAGCTAGGCTCCTCCCAGGGAAGTTTGCGTGTGTGACAGCTCCATTTTATTACTATTATTTTATTAGGATTATTACTACTTCAATCACCAAAAATGACTCAAAAGAGGCTCAGAAAAGCAGCAGCATACCAACCAGCCAGGACTCAAGGGCAAACGTGGGATGTCCTGTCCAGGCAGGGACCGTCCACCCAGTGGGACAGGCTGCAAAGCGAGGTCCTCTGGGTAGCGATGGCTGTCTGGAATCAGGACATCACGGACCGGTCCCCTTTGCAGGGTCTCTGGCATGGCACTGGCGTGAGGTCAGCAAGGTTTTTGTGCTGTTTTCAAACAAAGCCCAGGGCCTTCCCTGGAAGCCAGCCGCGATCTTCTAGAACAAGGGAAAGGAATGCTTTCCGGGACAAACTGCTGGGCGCTGCCCTGATGGCGGGCCCGGACCACAGCTGCCTCGGCCCCGTGGGTCCACGCTGCACTCCCAGACCGACGCCCGTTCCAGTGGCAAAGACAGATTTACCCCGTGGGAGGATTCGGGGTCTGGGATCTGCTTCAAAACAAACAGCAATCACAAAAAATTAAGAGGTGGGGGAGGGAAACCAACTGACAAGCTTCGAGAAATGTTAACGATTGCTGACTCTGACTGGTGAGCACGCAGAGCCCACGGTAATCTTTTATTAACTTTGTGTATGTTTACAAGTTCCAAGTTCCCCGGAAAGAATTTTTTTAAAGGAGATACAAGCGATACTATTACTATTGCTGAGAAAATTTAACACCAGCTACAAAGTTAACAAAGAAAGAGAGAAATTATATGCACGTGTAAGTTGTGTGTGTGACGTACATGTATATAATATCTATTATGTATTTTATATCTGTATAAAGTATACACACATACAATAAAAGAAGGCAGAAAGGGTTGCTAGCAAATGCCCTTATCAGGTGTTGTCATGTCACCGTTTCAGTGGCCTTGGGTCGGGGGGCGGGGGTGGGATCCGTGCTGTCATGGGCACGTGCCCCCGACTCTGCTTCTTGCCTGGATCCAGCTCTGATGTCTAAGTAAGAAGCCGCTCCCACCATTTGGTCAGTTCAAACACAGGAAATGCTCCGTGACCTTTTTTCTGTTTATTACTAAAAATCCCTGCTAAAGGAAAACAGTTTTGTTTTTAATTTGGGTAACAATCGTTTTGTGAGTCCCGAAGCAAACCCCCCAGAAAATTCTGGGTACGCACTGAGCCCTGCCGGGAAAGGTGCCATGGCCGGGGGGCTGCAAACTCTTTGGAAACTTGTCTGCTTGGTCAGATGGGGCAGAGGTGGTTCTACTCAACTCCCCAGGCCAGGCTGTTAGAGACCTTGCTGCTTTCACCAGGGCTCCGGGAGCACTGCCATGCTGTGAGGAAGCCCAAGGAGGCCTGAGGAGAAGCCACAGGAAAAGCAGCTGAGGCCCAGCTGGCGGCCAGCTCCACTCTCCCAGGCATGGAGTGAGCCGAGCCATCTTGGAAGGCAACCCCCAAACCCCGACCAAAGCACCCTAGCTGACGCCCCATAAACAGAGCTAAAGTACCTGCCAGCGCTTCCCAAGTCCCTGACTCATAACATCGTAGGCATAAACAAAACCGTTGTTTTAAACCACAAAGCACTGGGATGGCTTCTACTTGGCACAAGATCACTGGCACAGGTGTTCTCATGCCATTGACTGGGAGAGAAGGGCTGGTTGCCAGTGGTCCTCTGCCCTCACGGTCCTGGCATTGAGGAATACAACCCTGGTCGAGTTTCAGGGCCGAAGGGGATGCTGAACACACAGCCATGTGACCCAGAAGCAGGCTGGCCCCTAAGGGGGCCCCACACCCTAGGGCTCTCAGGCAGTGGCTAAGTTCGAAGCATTTCTTCCCGATGCCACTCAGTCCACCACAGGCCACTTCTCCTTCTTAGTCTAGGGAACATATGCCAGCAATACAATCTGTATCTCCACTACCCTGGAAAATCTCACTTCAAGGCTTATGTAATACCAATGTTAAATTTCAGAATAAGAGATCGGGGCTGCTTAAGTATGCCCAGCTGTCAGCGCACAGCGCAAGCTCTGAGACTGTGACCTGTCCCCAAACCTTGATAATTTTCCTCCTTCATCATACAAAAAAGTTAGTTGAGTGACTGGACATGTGTGTGTCTGTGTCTGTGTGTGTTGTGTGTCTGTGCGTGTGTATGTCTGTGTGTGTGCATGTGTGTGTATGTGTGTATTTATATGTGTGTTTGTGCGTGTGTGTGCAGGAAGTTTCGCTGGGGACCACTCTTGGGCTCACCTGGCTGGTGGGGTGAAAGAGCAGGGTTAAGAACAGGAGAAGCTGAGCTATGGTGCAGGTCTGAGAAAGGGCTCAGCCAATCCCTCGGGGGCCCCGGAGCTGGGATGGTCTCTCAGAGTTGTCTGTTCAAGGCAAGGGGCCAGGGCTTTGCCCCCCCGAATCCGCCAGCCTTTGCAGGTGGGGCATGTACGGTCAGGGATGAGGCGACTCTCTTCAACTGAGAGTAAGACCTGCAGAAACACTCATCTGAACCAGCAGCGGCCAGCCTCCTGCGGTGGGTACCGATGCCTTAGTGGTTCAGCACACTGAGACCTGGGAACGTAAGCCTTGCCTCCAGAGCCTGGGCCCCGGACAATGCAGATGGATCAGTGCAGCACCAGGGGAGGGGAGGCGGAAGTGGCGTGTGGAGTCTCGTTCGTGTGGAAGCTTGTGATCCGTCCTGTGGCCTCAGGAAAGCTCAGGATGGTGGATCACCGTGGCGGGGATGAACGTGCGGCCAGCATGTTGCAGTCAGAAGCTGGGTCACTGTTGCGCTAGCCATGCAGAGGGACTCCCATCCTGCCCCCAAGCTCTTCCATCCCACCTGCAGCTCCTTTGCCCAGATGCTCCCTGCCTCACCTACGGGACACTTTTTAAAGCATATACTAACTGTACCACAGAACAGAAGGCAACCAGCGAGGACACGGGACCCTGCCACACTGAAAGACCCGGCCTGCCGCCCTTACATGTGACAGGCTTGAGTTGGCACCTGTAGGACACTGAAGGCAGTGCTCAGAGAGGAGGCTCCAAATTTTCCAGACACGTGTCCAAGCATCCAGGACAACTTGACACCACCACCCTGTCCTTGCTGTCATTCCTGGAAACCTAAAGCAGTGACTTGGGATCTTCAAAGGAGCTGTCTCTGTCAGCTTCGTTTACCGGATGCTGCGTAACAAAAATCTCAGTGGCTTATACCAACTACAGAGGATTTCTCTCTGTGACAGTCCCATCCTGGTGGGCTGGGGCTGGGTTCCACTGCAAGTCAGTGGAAGGGGCAGCCCCATCAGGACCCTGCTGGTCCCTCAGTGGAAAGATTAAAAAGGTGGCCCCATACCCAGGGCTGTAAGGGCTTCTGCTCAGGCGTGGCGTATGTCACATAAATCACATTTCATTGGCCAGAGCAAGTCACATGGCCAAGCCTGATATCAACATGCAGGAGATGTAGAATCCTCCCACAGGGCAGGGCAGCAAATATTTGGACAATAATGCAATCCACCATCGTGCAGAGCCAACTGAACGAGGAGCGGACCAATGGCTCAGGCTCTCTGTCCCAGTCAGGTCAAACCCAAGAGGTACTGAAAGGAACCCACAGTCATCAGGGATCTTTTATTTTTTATTTTTTTTTATTTTTGGGCCACACCGCAAGGCTTGCAGGATCTTAGTTTCCAAACCAGGGATTGAACCCAGGCCTCAGCAGTGAAAGTGCCGAGTCCTAACCATTGGACACCAAGGAATTCTTTAACGTTCTTTTTTTATTTTTTTATTTTTTTGCGGTACGCGGGCCTCTCACTGCTGTGGCCTCTCCCGTTGCGGAGCACAGGCTCCGGACGCGCAGGCTCAGCGGCCATGGCTCACGGGCCCAGCCGCTCCGCGGCACGTGGGATCTTCCCGGACCGGGGCACGAACCCGTGTCCCCTGCATCGGCAGGCGGACTCTCAACCACTGCGCCACCAGGGAAGCCCCTAACGTTCATTTTTGATTATGCTTTGTCTTTGTGTCTAAATTGTAATTAGGTTTCTGTTTGTTTGAATTCACCTAAAAACTCGTGGTCATTCTAAAAAAAAAAAAAAAAAACTCGTGGTCAGTGTGGTCCACCCAGGAGAAAAGTTTGAAAAACAGTGTCTTGGACAGGAACTCTCATTCACTGCTGGTGGAAATGCAAAAATGGTACGGCGCCTTTGGCGGTGTCTCACAAAATTCAGTGTACTCTTACCGTATGATCCAGCAACCATGCTCCTTGGTATTTCCTCCAAGGAGTTGAGAACTTAGCTCCACACCAAAACTGTGCACAGTTTTATTCACAATTGCCCAAACTTGGAAGCAGTCAAGATGTCCTTCAGTAGGTGAATAGTTGAATAAACTGTGGTCCATCCAGATGATGGAATATTACTGAGAAATATTTTAAAATGAGCTATCAAGGGCTTCCCTGGTGGCGCAGTGGTTGAGAGTCTGCCTGCCGATGCAGGGGACACGGGTTCGTGCCCCAGTCCGGGAAGATCCCACATGCCGCGGAGCGGCTGGGCCCGTGAGCCATGGCCGCTGAGCCTGCGCGTCCGGAGCCTGTGCTCCGCAACGGGAGAGGCCACAACAGTGAGAGGCCCACGTACCGCCAAAAAACAAAAACAAAAACAAAAAATTTTTTAAAAATTAAAAAAATAAAATGAGCTATCAAGCTCATTTGGAGGAAACTTAAGAAGTGAAGTGAAAAAAGAAGCCAATGAGAAAAGGCTCCACATTGTAGGAATCAAACACTATGACATTCTGAAAAAGGCAAAACTATGGAGACAGTAAAAGTTCAGTGGTTGCCAGGGGCTGGGAGGAAGGATGAACAGGCAGAGCACAGAGGATTTTTAGGGCAGGAAAATACTCTTTAGGATCCTGTAATGGTGGATTCATGTCCTTATACATCTGTCCAAACCCATACAATATCCAACATGGAGAGTGAACTCATATAAAATATAGACTTTCGTTAATATTTAAATAACGTATAAAAACTTTTTGGGTTTTTTTGTTTTGTTTTGTTTTTGGCGGTACGCGGGCCTCTCACTGCTGTGGCCTCTCCCGTTGCGGAGCACAGGCTCCGGACGCGCAGGCTCAGCGGCCATGGCTCACGGGCCCAGCCGCTCCGCGGCATGTGGGATCTTCCCGGACCGGGGCACGAACCCGTGTCCCCTGCATCGGCAGGCGGACTCTCAACCATTGCGCCACCAGGGAAGCCCTATAAAAACTTTTTTTAAAAAAAAAAGAAACAGTGCTCTTGAGACAGAATCGGGGGAGGGCAGCTAGAGCCATTGGGCCAGCAGCGTGGGCTGTGTCCTGACTTGGGTACTTGGCCAGCAAGTGACCCTGGGCCAGTGGCTTTGCTGTCCTCCCCTGTAACGTGGAAAGCTAATGTCTCATGGACAGGACTGTCCTGGTGTCCACAGGGCCTGGCTGGGAGTGGAAATCAGGGCAGAGTAGCCTGAACTACAACTTACGTCCAAAAGAAGGGGCTCTCCCCTTCTCTGGGAAGGCTTCCTCAGCTCTGAGAATGGCCCACATTCACACTAACATGGAACCAGGAACCTCAGAGGTCTCCCCCGCTTCCCCGCTTTCCAGTCCCCCTCATGCCTCACCCCGACCAGTCCATCAGCAAGTCCCATCAGCTCTCCCTCCCAATATACCTCCCAGATCCCCCCACCCCACCTCCCACATCCCCCCACCCCACCTCCCACTCCGGCCCCTCTGGTCCACTATTCTGTGAGCACTCCAGACCTCAGGGCCTTTGCACTGGCTGCTCCCTCTGCTGAAACTACCTTCTCCCAGTTAATCCTCAAGACTTGCATCCCTCACCTCCGCCAAGCTCAGATGCACTTGCTGGGGGGTGGGAGGGGGGCTTCCTGGCATGGCCTGCTTTAAACAATAGCCCCCTGGCCCCGGGTTATGTCACCTCTCCCCACAGAGGCAGGTCCTGCTAGCAGGGAATTGTGTCTGTTTCATGCATCGCTGTGTCTCTGGTGCCTAGAGCAGTGTCTGGTGTGCTGGAGGCACTGGGAACGTTTGCCCACCTGGTACCTCTGCTAGGGTGGCCGGCCACAGTAGCCCCTACCTGGCCCCTCCTTTGTTCTCCTCCCGGCAGCCTTAGGATGCTTTCTTAAATTGCCTCAGCTTCTGTCACCCCGCTTCAGTCTCCCCAAGGGCTCCCTACTGCCTGCAGACAAGGTCCAGCGATTGATGCCAGTCCATCAGAATCAGGAAGGTCCAGGAGAGCAGTGGGAGACCAGGGCGTGGAGAGGCCCTGCAGGCAGACCCTCAAAGGCACTCTTACAACGAATAATGTTTAAACCATGTGCCAGCCCAACACGCACCAGCAGGCCATGCCAGGGCCATGGGAGACCCCCGAGTGGCCCCCTCGGCCCTACTCTCCAGCTTCATCAAGACCCTCTGGCTCCACTACACTCACCCTATGGGTGACATCCCATCCCACGGCTTCCCCAAACACCCAGCTAAAGCGCCCTGCCCACCACTGCCCGGGGCAGTCCCTGCTCAGCCTCTGCCCCTTTATCGTCCCATCATTGGTTCATGGTTAGCGGCCCTACATTTTGTCTTCCCAGCCTGGTCCGTAAGAAGTTGCCCAGGTCACACTGTGACTCAAAATCCAGTGCTTTTTCCCTATGGAGGGCAACCTCTGGGTCTCTGCTGCGAGCTCCTGCCTGGGGGAGAAACTGGCCCCAGAAACGACGTTAGTGTCCCCTTCCCGTCCCTACACGGCCCTGGTGCTTTTGAGAAAGCCACCCTGAGTGACACCGGGAAGCTGGGTAGCAAGGGGTTGCATCCCCAGGTCCGTGCTGGGGGCTAGGGGTGTAAGCAGCAGAGCGGGGTCAGGGGGTGGGGGGCGGGTAGGATGCCCGGTCGCATTGAGTTTGGGGTGGGGACGTGCCCACCCCCAGCCAGACTCTGTCCTCAGTGTGAACGGTCACTCCAGCAGGGTGCGCTGCCCTCGGACTCCCAGCTCGCGCCATCTTCCTCCCTCCTGCTCAGCCAGGCTGAGCTCCCACCTGGTCACACAGGCAGGCCTGGGGGAGGCCCCCTCCCCAGAGGAGAGGTGCAGAGCCTGAAGTCAGATCTCGGCAGGTCTAATTCCCAGGATGTGCTCGGGCTGAGCTGAAGGCGGCGGGGCCCCTACTCTCATTTCCCAGGGGAGGTATTTCTCAGCGTGCAGCCCCAGCTGGGCCTCGGGCCGGTCCCACTTCCCTCCTCCCCACCCTTTCAGGCAGCTGCGGGGGAGGGGAAGTGAATCGCATGTCCAAACGCATCTCCAAAATCGAGGCTTCAGCCGAGTCTTTGACCCTGATCCGTGGGGGACATCAGTGTCGCAACCAGCCCCAAAACTGTTAACTTAAAAAAATACACCACCACTGCTCCGCTTCCCCAGGCCCAA
This sequence comes from Aethalodelphis obliquidens, assembly GCF_003676395.1. NCBI lineage: Eukaryota > Metazoa > Chordata > Mammalia > Artiodactyla > Delphinidae > Aethalodelphis > Aethalodelphis obliquidens. Next base: position 7,920,712 of record NW_020838013.1, on the reverse strand, counting down.
GGCACCAGCAAAAATACTGCTAGCCGTCCGTTTTTGCTATTTTACACCACCCTTTCCATTGTAAGCCATAATTTTCAGAGGTTTATAGGTCAGCTATAAAAAAAAAATAAACCTCGCCTTTTGACTAAAAGGGAGCACTTGGAAACTAGAAGGCTGGTGGGTGCCCGGGTGGATCCGGCCTCGAGTTTTTCCACCGAAGCTGCGGCGCATCTCATCCCTCCCCACCCCCACCTGCCCCTGGGCCCTTCCTCTTGGCCTCCCCCTCCCTTCTTCCCCGCAGGCCTGCAGGCTGCCCCTCCCCCACCGTGGGCGAGAGAAGAGGCCAGAACACATCTGCGGTCCTGCGGCCCCACCCTGGGGGACACCGGGGCCCACGAAGCGGAGGACTTTGGAGCCGTTGGGGTCCACCTTGGGCGGGGCCTGAAGAATTTCAGGCTCAGGTTCGCCCTCTCCGGGCCTGCGACCGGCCCAGTCCCCGCAGGTGCCCACCTGAGTCCCATTGGGGCTCGGCCCAGGGCAGCTGGGGTGGTCTCCTTGGAGCCTGGGAAACAGTGAGCCCTGGTCTCCGTGTACAGCCCTGCACACGTGTGTGTGTGTGTGTGTGTGTGTGTGTGTGTGTGTGTGTGTGTGTGTGTGTGTGTGTG